>NC_056438.1:2895574-2901931 GCF_018296145.1 Oncorhynchus tshawytscha | reverse complement strand
GGGGAGGGGGAGAGAGAGGGGAGGGGGAGTGAGGGGAGGGGGAGAGAGAGGGAGGGGGAGAGAGAGGGGGGGGAGAGAGAGGGGAGGGGGGAGGGGAGGGGGAGTGAGGGGAGGGGGAGAGAGAGGGGAGGGGGAGGGAGGAGAGGGGAGGGGGGAGAGAGAGGGGAGGGGAGAGGGTGGTGGGGGTCAAACCCATGTTTTAGTCAGACAGATGGCTGCTTATGAAGCAAAATGCTTTGATTGGTCAAGGGAGAGGGGAAAAAGAGGTGTTTGACCTCAACACTAAACTTGCATGAAAGACGTTGTCTCACAAACACACCACACGTGTGGATAGAATCTGGGGAGAGACAAGACAACGTATCACCCTCATATCTCTCCCCGTGCGTTGTGTTGTGGCAGCAGAGACAGCTAACTGGTGGTATCGGCTATTGATGCAGTCAACACACACTGGAAAAGTACTCTGCATTGTTCTCCACCAACACCAACTCATCCAACGTGTTCAGTCTAAAGCCCTGTTGAAGTGACTAAAATCCTATTTGTTTGCAGATTCGACTTGAATCTGTTCTTTGTCCTGAACAGCCAGAAAGCATATGGAATCGGATATTTCAAGCTACCTTTCAAACCCCCTTCGTAGGTGGTTTGAAGTCTGATTCAAATCTGATTCCTGGCCATGTGACTTGTCTGAACGGTCAAATCTGATTTATTTGCCCTCCAGTAGATTAGCATTTGTTGTTTGCTAGCTACTCTGCTATCAGTGGGTTTTAAGCTGTTATTTGGCATATCTTGTTGCTTGCTAGCTACTCTGCTATCAGTTTGACAAGAACATGTGGTAACTAACTGGCATGTTAAATCTTTACAAAAGTGAATGTGCTAGAAAGCTAAATGGCTACCTAGCTAGTTGACTGCTGTGGCTAACTAGCGAGTTGGACTGCTGTGGCTACCTAGCTAGTTGGACTGCTGTGGCTACCTAACTAGTTGACTGCTGTGGCTAACTAGCGAGTTGGACTGCTGTGGCTAGCTAACTAGTTGACTGCTGTGGCTAATTAGCTAGTTGGACTGCTGTGGCTACCTAGCTAGTTGACTGCTGTGGCTACCTAACTAGTTGACTGCTGTGGCTAACTAGCGAGTTGACTGCTGTGGCTAACTAGCTAGTTGGACTGCTGTGGCTACCTAGCTAGTTGACTGCTGTGGCTACCTAGCTAGTTGACTGCTGTGGCTACCTAACTAGTTGACTGCTGTGGCTAACTAGCGAGTTGGACTGCTGTGGCTACCTAGCTAGTTGGACTGCTGTAGCTAACTAGCGAGGTGGACTGCTGTGGCTACCTAGCTAGTTGACTGCTGTGGCTAACTAGCGAGTTGGACTGCTGTGGCTACCTAACTAGTTGACTGCTGTGGCTAACTAGCGAGTTGGACTGCTGTGGCTACCTAGCTCGTTGACTGCTGTGGCTACCTAGCTAGTTGACTGCTGTGGCTACCTAACCAGTTGACTGCTGTGGCTAACTAGCGAGTTGGACTGCTGTGGCTACCTAGCTAGTTGGACTGCTGTAGCTAACTAGCGAGGTGGACTGCTGTGGCTACCTAGCTAGTTGACTGCTGTGGCTAACTAGCGAGTTGGACTGCTGTGGCTACCTAACTAGTTGACTGCTGTGGCTAACTAGCGAGTTGGACTGCTGTGGCTACCTAGCTAGTTGACTGCTGTGGCTAACTAGCGAGTTGGACTGCTGTGGCTACCTAGCTAGTTGGACTGCTGTAGCTAACTAGCGAGTTGACTGCTGTGGCTAGCTATCTAGTTGGACTGCTGTGGCTAGCTAGCTAGTTGACTGCTGTGGCTAACTAGCGAGTTGGACTGCTGTGGCTACCTAGCGAGTTGACTGCTGTGGCTAGCTAGCTAGTTGGACTGCTGTGGCTACCTAACTAGTTGACTGCTGTGGCTAACTAGCTAGTTGGACTGCTGTGGCTACCTAACTAGTTGACTGCTGTGGCTAACTAGCGAGTTGGACTGCTGTGGCTACCTAGCTAGTTGGACTGCTGTAGCTAACTAGCGAGTTGACTGCTGTGGCTAGCTAGCTAGTTGGACTGCTGTGGCTAACTAGCGAGTTGGACTGCTGTGGCTACCTAACTAGTTGACTGCTGTGGCTAACTAGCGAGTTGGACTGCTGTGGCTACCTAGCTAGTTGACTGCTGTGGCTAACTAGCGAGTTGGACTGCTGTGGCTACCTAGCTAGTTGACTGCTGTGGCTAACTAGCGAGTTGGACTGCTGTGGCTAGCTAGCTAGTTGGACTGCTGTGGCTAGCTAGCTAGTTGACTGCTGTGGCTACCTAGCTAGTTGACTGCTGTGGCTAACTAGCTAGTTGGCCAAAAAAGGACTCATTTTGAAAGTTGGATCATCCAGTAGTCGGCTAGCTAACTACATATACTCATAGACACAATGCATTTGGGAAGAATTCAGACCCCTTCACTTTTTCCACATTTTGTTACGTTACAGACTTATTCTAAAATTGATTAAATGTTTTCCTTAATCTACACACATTAAAAAAACAGTTTTTCGACATTTTTGTAAAAGTTTTAAAAACAAAAAAACAGAAATAACCAATTTACATAAGTTTTCAGACTCTTTGCTATGAGACTTGAAATTTGCATCCTGTTTCCATCGATCATCCTTGAGATGTTTCTACAACTTAATTGGAGTCCATCTGTGGTAAATTCAATTTATTGGACATGATTTGGAAAGGCACACACCTGTCTATATAAGGTCCCACAGTTTACAGTGCATGTCAGAGCATGAACCAAGCCATGAGGTTGTAGGAATTGAGCTCAGAGACAGGATTGTGCCGAGGCACAGATCTGGGGAAGGGTACCAAAACATTTCTGCAGCATTTCTGCAGCATCCCCAAGAACACAGTGGCCTCCATCATTCTTAAATGGAAGAAATCTGGAACCACCAAGACTCTTCCTAGAGCTGGAAGCCACTGGCTGCCTGGCCAGATGGAAGCCACTCCTCAGTAAAAGGCACATGACAGGCCACTTGGAGTTTTGGTGGTTCCAGATTTCTTCCAGATTTCTTCCAGGAGTGGCTTCGGGACAAGTCTGAATGTCTTTGAGTAGCCCAACCAGAACCCGGACTTGAACCCGATCGAACATCTCTAGAGAGACCTGAAAATTGCTGTGCAGCGACGCTCCCCATCCAACCTGACAGAGCTTGAGAGGATGTGCAGAGAAGAATGGGAGAAACTCCCCAAATACAGGTGGGCCAAGCTTGTAGCATCATACCCAAGAAGACTAGAGTCTGTAAGTACTGAGTAAAGGGTCTGAATACTTATGTAAATAATAATATAATAATATAATAATATATATAATATTTAAGTTTTTTTACTGAGTCACTACGGGGTACTGAGTCACTACGGGGTACTGAGTCACTACGGGGTACTGAGTCACTACGGGGTATTGTGTCATTACGGGGTACTGAGTCATTACGGGGTACTGAGTCATTACAGGGTACTGAGTCATTACAGGGTACTGAGTCATTACGGGGTACTGAGTCATTACGGGGTACTGAGTCATTACGGGGCACTGAGTCATTACGGGGCACTGAGTCATTACGGGGTACTGAGTCATTACGGGGTACTGAGTCATTACGGGGTACTGAGTCATTACGGGGTACTGAGTCATTGCGGGGTACTGAGTCATTACGGGTACCGAGTCATTACGGGGTACTGTGTGTCGATTGATGAGAAAAAAACAACTAGTCAATTCATTTTAGATTAAGGCTGTAACATAACAGAATGTTGAAAAATTAAATTACATGTGTGTGTATATATACATATGATGGAGAGAGAGACGGAGAGTATCATGAGGACAGACTTACTTCTTGAACTCTACATGTGTGTATATATATATGACAGAGAGAGACGGAGAGTATCATGAGGACAGACTTACTTCTTGAACTGTACATGTGTATATATATATATGACAGAGAGAGAGACGGAGAGAGAGACAGAGAGTATCATGAGGACAGACTTACTTCTTGAACTGTACATGTGTGTATATATATATATATATATATGACGGAGAGAGAGACGGAGAGTATCATGAGGACAGACTTACTTCTTGAACTGTACATGTGTATATATATATATATGACGGAGAGAGAGACGGAGAGTATCATGAGGACAGACTTACTTCTTGAACTGTACATGTGTGTGTATATATACATATGATGGAGAGAGAGACGGAGAGTATCATGAGGACAGACTTACTTCTTGAACTCTACATGTGTGTATATATATATATATATATATAGACAGAGAGAGAGACGGAGAGTATGATGAGGACAGACTTACTTCTTGAACTGTACATGTGTTTATATATATATATATGACGGAGAGAGAGACGGAGAGTACCATGAGGACAGACTTACTTCTTGAACTGTACATGTGTATATATATATATGACGGAGAGAGAGATGGAGAGAGAGACGGAGAGTATCATGAGGACAGACTTACTTCTTGAACTGTACATGTGTATATATATATATATGACGGAGAGAGAGATGGAGAGAGAGACGGAGAGTATCATGAGGACAGACTTACTTCTTGAACTGTACATGTGTATATATATATATATGACGGAGAGAGAGACAGAGAGTATCATGAGGACAGACTTACTTCTTGAACTGTACATGTGTATATATATATATATATATGACGGAGAGAGAGACGGAGAGACGGAGAGTATCATGAGGACAGACTTACTTCTTGAACTGTACATGTGTATATATATATATATATATATATATATATGACGGAGAGAGAGACGGAGAGTATGATGAGGACAGACTTACTTCTTGAACTGTTTGAGGTAAATTCCCACATTCATCCCTCTCTTCCAGTCCAGGATACTGATCTGAGAGAGAAAGAATTTGAAAACAAATCAAATGTTGCTAAACTCACATATCCACTGGGTGAAATACCACAGTAGCGAGATGTCGACCTGTTGCCACGAGAAAAGGGCAACCAGTGAAGGACAAAACACCATTGTAAATACAACCCATATTTATGTTTATTTATTTTCCCTTTTGTACTTTAACTATTTGTACATTGTTACAACACTGTATATATACATAATATGACATTTGTAATGCCTTTATTCTTTTGGAACTTCTGTGAGTGTAATGTTTACTGTTCATTTTTATTGTTTACTTCACTTTTGTTTATTATCTATTTCACTTGCTTTGGCAATGTTAACATATGTTTCCCCATGGCAATAAAGCCCCTTTGAATTGAATTTGATTTGAATTGAGAGAGAACAGAGAGAAACATTGATAAAGAGAGAGAACAGAGAGAAACATTGATAAAGAGAGAGAACAGAGAGAAACATTGATAAAGAGAGAGAACAGAGAGAGAATGAAAACACAAATGCAACACTCTGCTAACTCAGAGCCAAGATGGAATATATCTGTTTGACACAACATCTCATTGGCCATAAAAGGGTGTGTGTGTCCTCTCCTCCTCACCTCATCTTTGGTCTCTCTGAGGGAGCCTCGGGCCTTCCCCCCCCTAGTCACAGAGGTAACCCCAGATGATTGACAGTCCGTCTGACTAAACAGCTCCTCGATGGTCTGGACGTCTATGTAGTACTGCTGCTGCTGCACAGGAAGCTGTGTCCACAGGTTGGTCCGCCCTTTCACCTGGAGACCGTTACACAGCAGTTAGGAGGTTTAAGGTTCCCAGACTAAACACTTTAGAAGAGTTTATGCCTATATTGGTTTGTTTTAGACTTCGGTGAGGGTTTTTTTTCCCCCGGCTTTTCGGGCACACAACATTTTTTTTTTCGAGAGGCAAGCCGAAGTCGGGAGCCAAAGTCGGGAGCCAAAGTCGGGAGCCGAAGTCGGGAGCCAAAGTCGGGAGCCAAAGTCGGGAGTCAAAGTCGGGAGTCAAAGTCGGGAGCCAAAGTCGGGAGCCAAAGTCGGGAGCCAAAGTCGGTCGCAGAAGTCTACGCCCCTTTGTCGGTGATTGGTCAACAGCAGGTTTTTGTTATTTCAATGGCCATAACTTATTTTCATGTCCAAATTAATGACAGATTTCTGGAGTTATCTTAGATTAATTTGGACTATTTTGAGGAAGTGTATACTGGCTACGGTGTCTCAAAATGGACAAACAGTACAATTGCTGCTTTTTTCTAGTTTTTCAAGTGAAGGTTTTTAAGGGAGTATGGAGTAGGGGCGGGGTCTACTGGTATAAGAAGCAGGAGGAGTGTAACTAACCTGGTCTTCAGAGTAGGGGCGGGGTCTACTGGTATAAGAAGTAGGAGGAGTGTAACTAACCTGGTCTTCAGGGTAGGGGCGGGGTCTACTGGTA
>NC_056438.1:2888074-2890574 GCF_018296145.1 Oncorhynchus tshawytscha | reverse complement strand
TGAGAAAAGCTAACTAGCGAGTGAGTGATCAGCTCAGGTCGTCACCGCTCAGCAATGTCATCTCCCACCCCACCCCACCCTATCCCAGAATGCTTTGGCCTATGTGGATCATCGTGGACAGGGTTCTCTGTGACAATAGGCTCGCGGTAAACACAACATCACAGCTAGAAGCACCGACGGGGCACAACGTTAGTAGAACGTCACAGGGGTTCTCTAAACACCCCATCAGCCAATCAGAGCCCTCGGAACCCCATTGTGAGGTCACCAGGAAGGCCTAAGGCAAAATTCTTCTTATTATTATTTTTTTTACATCTCTGTCAAGTGATTGGGTTGATGTCATCACTGGCACACCTTTCAATTTCATCGCCTTTGTTTACGAGCACTACCCATGGAAGGGGGAGGGGATGGTGGCATAAAAGACCAGTGAACCAAATTATTTTGGTCTTTGACCCTTTGAATGGAGAGAGGGATATAAGGAGGAGGGAGAGACTAACAGAGGGAAGTGGGTTTGGTGTCGACCCTGACCCCGTTTGGAGAGAGAGAGAGAGGGAAGGAGAAAGAGAGGGGAGGGTTTGTTTGGGATTGTAAAACAAGCAGCCATTGTGGGTGGCACACAGTCCGTAACCATAGAGACGGCTGCTGTTATGAGGGTTACCACAGTAACACATGGAAGCCCTAACACTGGTAGCTGGGACACACACACACACACACGGCAGGTGCTCATAATTCAAAAAGGGTGCACCTCCCCCGGCTTTAAAAAATTAATAATTCACAACATCAACTGCCTCTGAAGCAAAGGACTCGTTATTTCTACAACAACACACTCATCATCACAAATTGTAAGCGAGTTAGTTATAGTGCCTCCAAAACACCTAATTCATACCAGCTGATCATTGACATTGATAATTGATGTAAATATGCTATTTAGCTAGCTTGACTTATTATATATTTTTTAACTTACTGTGATTTAAATGGTCAATGGTTTTAAATATTAACTTGACAATATTCAGAATGTTGTAACTCATGATACAGCAAGCTCCAGGGAGTATTGGGACAGTGACTCATCATTTGTTGTTTTGCCCCCAAACTCATTATTTGTTGTTTTGGCTCCAAACTCATTATTTATTGTTTTGGCTCTGTACTCCAGCACTTTAGATTTAAAATGATACTTGAGGGTATTTTCATCCATATCGGGTGAACCGTTTGGAAATGACAGCCCTTTTTGTACATCACATTTTAAAGGGTCCAAAAGTATTGGGACAAATTCACATGTGTATTAGAGTAAACTGAACAAAAATATAAAATGCAACATGGAACAATTTCAAATATTTGACTGTTACAGTTCATATTAGGAAATCAGTTAATTTAAAAGGGCTTATTATTATTATTATTATATTATTAAATTATTATTAATTATTATTTAATTATTATATTATTATTATTAATTATTACATTCTTATTTTATTATTAATTATTACATTATATTATTAATTATATTATTTTATTAATTATATTATTATTATAATTATATTATGAATTATATTATTTAATTATTATATTATTTAATTATTATATTATTATTACAGACAGAAATACTCCTCCTCCAAAACCAACTCACGTTTGAATTCAGTCATGGCCACGAGCATTACTTAATTCAACAAATCACAAAATCAACAAGCCCTTTAATGTGTCTCATGCAAACGGCATGTATTGTATTTGTAATGCGAGTTGAATTACTGTTTTTACTTCCTGCTTTCACTTCAATGGCCGCCATTCCACTTTGCCATCATAGAGTTGAATGGGGATGTCGTTCTATTCATTTCTATGGACATGCAGCCGGGAGCAGAGGAGGGGGGCTATTTGAACGTTTATTATATTATTACAGTATTTGTCTGGCCATTACCGGTCATCCAAAATGCCATGACCGTCACACACAACCACAGTTAAACACACATGACCGTCACACACAACCACAGTTAAAACACACATGACCATCACACACAACCACAGTTAAACACACATGACCGTCACACACAACCACAGTTAAAACACACGTGACCATCACACACAACCACAGTTAAAACACACATGACCGTCACACACAACCACAGTTAAACACACATGACCGTCACACACAACCACAGTTAAACACACGTGACCGTCACACACAACCACAGTTAAACACACGTGCAGAAACACACAACCACAGTTAAACACACGTGCAGAAACACACACAACCACAGTTAAACACACGTGCAGAAACACACACAACCACAGTTAAAACACACGTGCAGAAACACACACAGTCCAAGCACTAGTGTGACTTTTCCAACAGAAACTGACTGGCCAACAGACCAGCAGCATCTCTTTGAACAAGGGAGAGAGCGAGACTGAGGAGAGAGAGTGAGCAAGTGGCTGAGGAGAGAGAGCGAGTGAACGAGAGACTGAGGAGAGAGCGAGTGAGCGAGAGGGTGAGGAGAGAGTGAGCGAGAGGCTGAGG
>NC_056438.1:2830574-2885574 GCF_018296145.1 Oncorhynchus tshawytscha | reverse complement strand
CAGTGGGTGGGTAACCTGGACCAGCGTGAGGTCGAACCATTTGTACTGATCTGCAGGCCAGTGGGTGGGTAACCTGGACCAGCGTGAGGTCGAACCATTTCTACTGATCTGCAGGCCAGTGGGTGGGTAACCTGGACCAGCGTGAGGTCGAACCATTTCTACTGATCTGCAGGCCAGTGGGTGGGTAACCTGGACCAGCGTGAGGTCGAACCATTTCTACTGATCTGCAGGCCAGTCGTGACCTTCTTCTGCACATTTTCTTGGAACAGTTTAGTTTCAATAATGTTTAAGTCCTTAAAATCATTGTCACGTGATTAATCATAAAAATCTGAATTAAAATTATTAAATCTAAAAGTTTATATTCAACTATTTTGTGAGATCACCAACCTATGCTGTTTGGACACATTGACACCATGATCCATTGGGGGCAATGAGCATATATAACTCAGAGAGAGACCTACTACAGTACTACCTACTGCCTATAGGATATAACTTCCATAGGACTCAGAGATAGACCTACTACTGCACAGGCCTATAGGTTATAACTCAGAGAGAGACCTACTACTGCACAGGCCTATAGGTTATAACTCAGAGAGACCTACTACTGCACAGGCCTATAGGTTATAACTCAGAGAGAGACCTACTACTGCACAGGCCTATAGGTTATAACTCAGAGAGAGACCTACTACTGCACAGGCCTATAGGTTATAACTCAGAGAGAGACCTACTACTGCACAGGCCTATAGGTTATAACTCAGAGAGAGACCTACTACTGCACAGGCCTATAGGTTATAACTCAGAGAGAGACCTACTACTGCACAGGCCTATAGGTCTATAACTCAGAGATAGTCTATAGGTCAATGTAGCAGTAGGTCTCTAACTTCCATCGTCTACTCAGTAAAGTACCTAAATCTGGCAAAAACAAAAACAGAAAATATCCTGATGAAAATGTGGGTTGGTTCTCTCTTTGTTCCACCTGTCCGCCTCCCTTTCCATCGGTCTTGAGCTAATCGCTAATGAAGAGCAACAAGCAGGCGACAAGCATAGGCCTGCATAGCATACCCAGAGAAACGCATTGGCCTTAATCTGGACCCATAGGGCTGCATAGCATACCCAGAGAAACGCATTGGCCTTAATCTGGACCCATAGGGCTGCATAGCATACCCAGAGAAGCGCATTGGCCTTAATCTGGACCCATAGGGCTGCATAGCATACCCAGAGAAGCGCATTGGCCTTAATCTGGACCCATAGGGCTGCATAGCATACCCAGAGAAACGCATTGGCCTTAATCTGGACCCATAGGGCTGCATAGCATACCCAGAGAAGCGCATTGGCCTTAATCTGGACCCATAGGGCTGCATAGCATACCCAGAGAAGCGCATTGGCCTTAATCTGGACCCATAGGGCTGCATAGCATACCCAGAGAAGCGCATTGGCCTTAATCTGGACCCATAGGGCTGCATAGCATACCCAGAGAAACGCATTGGCCTTAATCTGGACCCATAGGGCTGCATAGCATACCCAGAGAAACACATGGGCCTTAACCTGGACCCATAGGGCTGCATAGCATACCCAGAGAAACACATGGCCTTAATCTGGACCCATAGGGCTGCATAGCATACCCAGAGAAACACATGGGCCTTAATCTGGACCCATAGGGCTGCATAGCATACCCAGAGAAACACATGGGCCTTAATCTGGACCCATTTGAATGAGGTTGAGCCCTCTCCCTTCACCTCACCTCTAGTATGACACACCATACTGAGACAGAGAGATGCTGTTTCACTGTCCAGACAGCATCAGATACATGGTCTACACATACTGAGACAGAGAGGTGCTGTTTCACTGTCCAGACAGCATCAGATACATGGTCTACACACACTGAGACAGAGAGGTGCTGTTTCACTGTCCAGACAGCATCAGATACATGATCTACACACACTGAGACAGAGAGGTGCTGTTTCACTGTCCAGACAGCATCAGATACATGGTCTACACACACTGAGACAGAGAGGTGCTGTTTCACTGTCCAGACAGCATCAGATACATGGTCTACACATACTGAGACAGAGAGATGCTGTGAGGTGCTGTTTCACTGTCCAGACAGCATCAGATACATGGTCTACACATACTGAGACAGAGAGGTGCTGTTTCACTGTCCAGACAGCATCAGATACATGGTCTACACATACTGAGACAGAGAGATGCTGTGAGGTGCTGTTTCACTGTCCAGACAGCATCAGATACATGGTCTACACATACTGAGACAGAGAGGTGCTGTTTCACTGTCCAGACGGCATCAGATACATGGTCTACACACACTGAGACAGAGAGGTGCTGTTTCACTGTCCAGACAGCATCAGATACATGGTCTACACACACTGAGACAGAGAGGTGCTGTTTCACTGTCCAGACAGCATCAGATACATGGTCTACACACACTGAGACAGAGAGATGCTGTTTCACTGTCCAGACAGCATCAGATACATGGTCTACACAGACAGAGAGATGCTGTTTCACTGTCCAGACAGCATCAGATACATGGTCTACACACACTGAGACAGAGAGGTGCTGTTTCACTGTCCAGACAGCATCAGATACATGGTCTACACATACTGAGACAGAGAGATGCTGTTTCACTGTCCAGACAGCATCAGATACATGGTCTACACACACTGAGACAGAGAGATGCTGTTTCACTGTCCAGACAGCATCAGATACATGGTCTACACATACTGAGACAGAGAGATACTGAGAGGTGCTGTTTCACTGTCCAGACAGCATCAGATACATGGCTACACATACAGAGACAGAGAGATGCTGTTTCACTGTCCAGACAGCATCAGATACATGGCTACACATACAGAGACAGAGAGATGCTGTTTCACTCTTATCAGAGATTGATGTGTTTTCTGTCGGGGCAGTCTAATAAATGATCAATATTTTATTTGGACGGGCGCGCCAGGCCCCCTAAGGCCCGCCAATAATGTTGGCCCTTGTTGACTCCATACAGAGGCTGGCCACTGACAACAATATTACAGTCAGATTCAATGATTTATACACACTAGATGACTGACAGGGAGTGCTGATTTGAAGCCACCGCGCCACCATCTTGGTTCTCCTCCTCCATTGTAAACATATTGAGGAAGTTATAGAAATGCAGTTATTACTGCATTACTACATTATTTTTATTCTATTATAGACACCTTAATGTGTACATTAAAACATATTATGAGGTGAGTAAAAACATTTAAAAATAAACTTTACAAAACTTCCTTTATTAAAGTAGAATTTGTTTGGAAGTTCTAATGTTACTGTCCCCACAACAACAACAACAACAAAATACGTAAATACATTTAATTTTGTCCTTGAAATATTTAAATTAAATACTGTAGAATCCCATTCATTCCTATTCCTCCGACTGGATGGTCACGTGCTGGCTTCAAAGCCTCTCATTGGCTAAAACATAGCATCAGCAATACAGGGTTTATATACTTCATTGGTCAGATCACGAGAAGGGTGTAAATTGCAGACCGCAATTAGGGATGTTTTCTGATATCGGTGTTTATTGATAGGATGTTACACCCATTGACGCTCGCCATTGGTCTGTGGGCGTTTCTTTCGTGTATGATTGTAGGTAAGCCTAACCCTTTTCCTAACCGTAACCTCATTGTCCTGACCTGCCATGCTAAATCACCTAACCTGCTATGTAAACAAATAATCTGTGTCGAGAAACAATCAATCTCATAACACCGGAACTGACCGATGGTAGGTATCAATGGTTGTTCCCTGATATCAAGAAACGCCCCGAATTGCGGTCTGCAATTACACCATATTGAGACCTGCGGTGACAATTATTTTACAAGAAAAATATCATTTAAAAATGAAGCTAATTAAGCAAACGCAGATCACCGCAACTAGAGCAGGAGGATAGAAATCCGGCTGCACATGGTCACTATTATTGAACCAAACTAACGCCAAAAAAGGACAGCTGAGGATGACAGTTTGATTACTCACACTAGGTATACACTACAATCCCCTGAAGTGTCATCGTTTTATGACATGGTAGGCACAGCTAACCACATGACCGAGTGTGAGATGAGTATAGTTCCAATTCCAAACCCGTTGGCGACAAAAAAAAAT
Source organism: Oncorhynchus tshawytscha (assembly GCF_018296145.1). NCBI lineage: Eukaryota > Metazoa > Chordata > Actinopteri > Salmoniformes > Salmonidae > Oncorhynchus > Oncorhynchus tshawytscha. The sequence goes on along the minus strand of NC_056438.1, from coordinate 2,881,431 downwards.
AATGCAAATACCGTTTATTGTCCCTAAAAACTTACCGTTAAAAACGGAGCATGCACACGCAGATATATTCCTAGTCAAACCGGAGAATGGAGTTCGGTATAGCAGGAGAAGAAACGGATCCTTTGCCAGTGTACACAGAGCAGACCTCTCCCACGGACCTACCCGTAGAACTGACACGAGCTTCTCCCGACACCGGTTGAGCGCGAGTGCGTAGGGAGAGTGGTGCGCATGCGTGGACACCCCCAACGCTGCTCGCTCAGGTGTGATGAGAGAGAGAGAGAGTGGAATAGATTATTTTTGATAGCCCTATATTGACTGTAGAATACAGTACAGAGGAAAAAGCAATATCAGATGAATGAAAAGGGTTGCCTACAATATGATGCAGCCTCTGTGTGCCATGTCGTCATGCTGTGGGCAGGCTGTGTGTGAAGGGAGTGTGTTAAGGGTAGATAACAGCTCAGCCTGTCCCTCCCTTGGCACTTGTCTTTGAATTCTCTCCCAGTAATTAGCTGCAGTGTGTGCCACTGTATCAGTCAAAATTAAAAGGGTCAATCTGCAATTGGTACAAGCATTTGAATCAAATAGCCATTGATTGTTTTAAATAATAACTTATGAATGCCTCGTGAACTTAGTTAAACTGCTGCACCACAGATCATCCCTTTAAGTAATCTTGAAAACACTTAGCTGGGTAAAGTCAGTGTAGAGAATAGAGCTGTCAGTATCCTAGATTAGTACGACAGTGAGTCAGTCCTCGCTGCCCAGTGGACAGAGCTCCTCCTGCTCTCCGGAGAGATTTTTGTCAAAATGACCCTAGATACGGACACACACCAGATCGTCAAAACAGGTTTAGCAGTGAAGGCATTTTGTTCTCAATTGGCTAATCAACTCTCCAATTACTATATCTCCCAGCAGTTTTTATTCAATGGGAAATAGCTGGATAGTCCGAGACTGTGCCTGAATGAAACCAGACCTTACCCACTGGGCAGACATCAATTCAACGTCTATTCCCACGTTTCATTGAAATGACATAGAAACAACATTCTCCACCTTTCACCCAAAGTGTGCACTTTGGGAGAAGGGTGGAGAAACGGGATTGAAGCCTTAGCGTTGGGAACTAGCGAGGCTGAAAACAGACCATTAGCTCTGTGGAGAGAATAGCCCCTAGTCACTTTGTTTAGGCATCTGACGGATGCTAAGTAAACACACAGTACAATGAGACATTCTAGAACACTGCTTATGGAACCCTGAGAAGGAAAAATGATGTCATAGTGAGTGATGTCATAAACGCGGTCCTAAAAATAAATAAATATAGCTCATTAACATAACAGTCATGTGATCAGCTCATTAACATACCGTAAATACTATATATATATATATATAAATACTAATATATATATATATATATATATATATATATATATATAATATATATATATATAACTTCACCCCCATCAACATGTACAGATTACAATTTAAGTATATATATATATATTATATTACGTTATGTTAATGAGCTGATCACATGACTGGAAAAACACTGACTGGGACTATAAAAAGTGAATAAGTAAATAAACATTAACATTAACATTCAAACACTCTATTTTCTGACATGACAAAGACATGATAAAACAAATTGTACACAAACATTTTAATGGGCAAGATTCAAAAACACAACAAAAGCTCTGAGGAAAGCCAACAGGTCAATACATAAAAGCTTAACACATCTAAGTAACACTGGCAAGAGCAGTGTTGTGCAAGTCATTTTCTTTAAGATCGCCACAAATGATTCCCACGCACCTGCAACAAGCCCACTCCGATGTGCAAGTCATTTCCCTATTTTAAGATTTGAGAAAAAAAAAATGGTGAAACCCGCTCACTGCTCTGTAATAAGCTTTATGGATCAGCCTCTGATTGGACGGGAGGTCGATTTGCAACGCTTAAAGAGCAGTATGTAGGTTTCTCCTTTTGTCTCGTTTTATTCAACCGTTATCATGCACCTGCAACGAAGATAACTCAGATGTGCGAGTGCTTTTTGAATTTCCTATTTTAAAAGAATCAAAAACACGTACATTATACACAAAGAATAATGTTGATCTCGATATTTGGCATTAAATTACGTTTATATTCAAAAACACACAATTGTTATTTTTGGTAGGTAGACAAGTGCAAAAGATGTGTTTGGAATTACACCGAACTAAAATACAAAACGCAACCTGGAAAAAAGTGTTTCATGAGCCGAAATAAAAGATCCCCGAAATGTTCCGTACACACAAAAAAGCTTATTTCTCCCAAATTTTGTGCACAAATGTGTTGACATCCCTGTTAGTGAGTATTTCTCCTTTGTCAAGATAATCCATCCACCTGACAGGTGTGGCATAATCAAGAATCTGATTAAAAACAGCATGATCCGTACATAGGTGCACCTTGTGCCAGGGACAATAAAAGGCCACTCTAAAATGCTACAGATGTCTCAAGTTGAGGGAGAGTGCAATTGGCATGTTGATAGCAGGAATGTCCACCATAGTTGTTGCCAGATAATTGAATGTTCATTTCTCTACCTCCAATGTTATGTTAGAGAATTTGGCAGTACGTCCAACCGGCCTCACAACTGCAGACCACATGTAACCACGACAACCCAGGACCTCACATCTGGCTACATCACCTGTAGGATCGGGAGGGGGTGCTGAGGAGTATTTCTGTGGGCCTATGCCCTCCACGGCTGCACCCCTGTAGTCATGTGAAATCCATAGATTAGGGACCTAATAAATTGATCGACTGGTTTCCTTTATATGAATTGCAACGCGGTAAAATCTTTTAAATTTGTTTTGTGGGTATTTTTTATATTTTTGCTCAGTATAGTTGATTCTGGTAGGAATCTAAAGATCCTTATAAAGCCCAAGAAGGTTCTAGAGTGTAAAAGGTTCTAACGGTCTCGAACATTCTACAGTCTCTGGCTTTGGTTCCATATCTCAGCACCGCATGTTAGTTTGGTCCTTTAGTTGTAGGCTGCGTCCCCACATGCTACGCACTTCCCTTTATAGAGCTCCAAAGGTAGTGAACGACGTAGGGAACCGGGTGACATTTTGGACACAGCATTAGTCAATACAGGAGAACTGTACACATAATAATAACGCAAATGCTATGATAGTAACAATGCTACTGCCAAACAGAACTCTTATACAGTCAGTGAATAGGAGAAACAGAGTGAACAACAGTCTATAGTCAGGTCACCTATAGGGTAAGAGGAGAACCTATAGGATCTATAGGGTAAGAGGAGAACCTATAGGATCTATAGGGTAAGAGGAGAACCTATAGGACCTATAGGGTAAGAGGAGAACCTATAGGGTAAGAGGAGAACCTATAGGATCTATAGGGTAAGAGGAGAACCTATAGGACCTATAGGGTAAGAGGAGAACCTATAGGGTAAGAGGAGAACCTATAGGACCTATAGGGTAAGAGGAGAACCTATAGGATCTATAGGGTAAGAGGAGAACCTATAGGACCTATAGGGTAAGAGAATAACCTATAGGATCTATAGGGTAAGAGAATAACCTATAGGACCTATAGGGTAAGAGGAGAACCTATAGGATCTATAGGGTAAGAGGAGAACCTATAGGACCTATAGGGTAAGAGGAGAACCTATAGGGTAAGAGGAGAACCTATAGGACCTATAGGGTAAGAGGAGAACCTATAGGATCTATAGGGTAAGAGGAGAACCTATAGGATCTATAGGGTAAGAGGAGAACCTATAGGATCTATAGGGTAAGAGGAGAACCTATAGGATCTATAGGGTAAGAGGAGAACCTATAGGATCTATAGGGTAAGAGGAGAACCTATAGGATCTATAGGGTAAGAGGAGAACCTATAGGATCTATAGGGTAAGAGGAGAACCTATAGGATCTATAGGGTAAGAGGAGAACCTATAGGACCTATAGGGTAAGAGGAGAACCTATAGGATCTATAGGGTAAGAGGAGAACCTATGAGGTAAGAGAAGAACCTATAGGGTAAGAGGAGAACCTATAGGGTAAGAGGAGAACCTATAGGGTAAGAGGAGAACCTATGAGGTAAGAGAAGAACCTATGAGGTAAGAGGAGAACCTATGAGGTAAGAGGAGAACCTATGAGGTAAGAGGAGAACCTATGAGGTAAGAGAAGAACCTATGAGGTAAGAGAAGAACCTATGAGGTAAGAGGAGAACCTATGAGGTAAGAGGAGAACCTATGAGGTAAGAGGAGAACCTATGAGGTAAGAGAAGAACCTATGAGGTAAGAGAAGAACCTATGAGGTAAGAGAAGAACCTATGAGGTAAGAGGAGAACCTATGAGGTAAGAGGAGAACCTATGAGGTAAGAGGAGAACCTATGAGGTAAGAGGAGAACCTATGAGGTAAGAGGAGAACCTATGAGGTAAGAGGAGAACCTATGAGGTAAGAGAAGAACCTATAGGACCTATAGGGTAAGAGGAGAACCTATAGGGTAAGAGGAGAACCTATAGGCCCTATAGGATAAGAGAACAGGAATGTCGACAATACCCTCTGTTTTGGCCCACAGATGTGGCAGTTGAGAGGCCCCAACTTGCATTAAGATACTGGAAGGTTTCATGGGCCCCCAGACATGGTGGATGGTTATTGGGGTGATGAGCTCTCCTCTAGCCAGGAAGGAGGCTCCGTGCCGGGCATGGGTAGCTTGGTGCTTGCCTGCTGCAGGCTGAGCTCCAGGTGCTGGTGGTTGGAGGTGCTGTTGGAGGCTATAGCACCATGGAACAATACCAACTGATGCTGGAGAACCTTTACCTGGGGGAGGAGGGGAGGAATTAGTGGGAAAACGAGGGAGGGAGAGGAGTGAATGAGTGTGTTCCATCCAAACCCCCCCTCCAGGGTGGCCGTCAATAATGTCTGATCCCTGGCCATGACCCCACTCTCTGAGGGTGACTCAGTAGGAAGTGATCCCTGGTCATGACCCCACTCTCTGAGGGTGACTCAGTAGGTAGTGATCCCTGGTCATGACCCCACTCTCTGAGGGTGACTCAGTAGGAAGTGATCCCTGGTCATGACCCCACTCTCTGAGGGTGACTCAGTAGGAAGTGATCCCTGGTCAAGACCCCACTCTCTGAGGGTGACTCAGTAGGTAGTGATCCCTGGTCATGACCCCACTCTCTGAGGGTGACTCAGTAGGAAGTGATCCCTGGTCATGACCCCACTCTCTGAGGGTGACTCAGTAGGAAGTGATCCCTGGTCATGACCCCACTCTCTGAGGGTGACTCAGTAGGAAGTGATCCCTGGTCATGACCCCACTCTCTGAGGGTGACTCAGTAGGAAGTGATCCCTGGCCATAAATGCACCCCCTATTTGACCTCGTCTTCTTATATCGTCTCCTTACCTTATTCTCTTCCAGTAGTTTGAGTTTGACTGACAGGTCGTTTCGGCTCTTCTCATACTTCTCTCTCTGGTTCTGGAAGGTTCTCTGGGCCTGCTCTAGTTTGGGGAGGGTGGCGGTGTCTCGAGGTCCCAGGTTCAAGTCCTCCAGGTCACAACGGTACGCATCGTACTCGATCCTGTAAGACATTGGTCGTGTTCAATTTTTACATCCCGATGTGGCCCTCGAGCCAAAATGGTCACTGGCCTAGCGAGATAACACAAAGGTTGTTGTGTTGCCTGGTCTCTCTCTGTGTGTGTGTGTGTGTTACCTGGCTGTCTCGTAGTGTTTCACGTTAACCATGGTGTCCTCTATAGTTTTGTTAACCAGTGTGTTCATATCAGAGGTGAAAGAGTTCACGGCCGAGACCATGACCTCTCCGCTCTTCGACAGGAACCGCTGGGTGTCCCCCGTTCAGACCAAACTCTACCTGAGAAATACAAACCAGAACAAGAGGATTTGAGAGGACACTTTGCACACAAAAAAACTGTTGGAAACATTCAAGTCTGTATTTGAAGCCTTATCCAGAAATGAGAATTAAACCAAAAATAAAAGTAATTGTCTTGAGGACGGTGCTGGTCACTTCACCCCCATCAACATGTACAGATTACAATTTAAGTATATATATTCTCTCTCTCTCTGACCATACCTCAGGACTACCTGGCCTGATGACTCCTTGCTGTCCCCAGACTAGAGGACCATACCTCAGGACTACCTGGCCTGATGACTCCTTGCTGACCCTGGCGCCCAGACTAGAGGACTGGCGCCCAGACTAGAGGACTGGCGCCCAGACTAGAGGACTGGTGCCCAGACTAGAGGACTGGTACCCAGACTAGAGGACTGGTACCCAGACTAGAGGACTGGTACCCAGACTAGAGGACTGGTACCCAGACTAGAGGACTGGCGCCCAGACTAGAGGACTGGTGCCCAGACTAGAGGACTGGTGCCCAGACTAGAGGACTGGCGCCCAGACTAGAGGACTGGCGCCCAGACTAGAGGACTGGCGCCCAGACTAGAGGACTGGTGCCCAGACTAGAGGACTGGTACCCAGACTAGAGGACTGGTGCCCAGACTAGAGGACTGGTACCCAGACTAGAGGACTGGTACCCAGACTAGAGGACTGGTACCCAGACTAGAGGACTGGTGCCCAGACTAGAGGACTGGTGCCCAGACTAGAGGACTGGTGCCCAGACTAGAGGACTGGTACCCAGACTAGAGGAATGTTCTTTCAAAATAAAATGTATTAGAATCTCTCACGTGTAGTGGCGGCGTTTGAGGCTGAGCTCGGTGAAGGCATCGCCCAGAGTCCTTTGCGTCTGTGTGACCTGGGCGAGCTGCGTGGCGAGTGTCTGGGCCAGGCAGGTCACATGATCATAACGGCGGCGGTCATCACGGAGAATGTCGATGCGGGCCTCGAGTTCTGGGTCGACCGTACGGGATCCACGACCCATCTTCTCTGACAGAACCTGCTTAGTACACTGGGGAGGAGGGGGGGAGGGGAGAGGAGGGAAGGGCAGAAGGGGGAGTAAGGAATGGAGAGGGAGGGAGGAGAGGAAGAGAAAGAGAGATGTGACATGCAGGACAAGCAGAGAAAGGAGTTTCTTAAAGATGAACTTGCTCTCTCTCCCTCCCTCCCGTCTCCTCCCTCCCTCTCTCCTTGCTCTTTCCTTCCCCGTCTCTTTCCCCCTCCCTCTCCCCTCCTCTCTTCTCCCTCTCTCCTCCCTTTCCCCATTCCTCTCCCCCTTTCCTACCCCCTCCCTCTCTCTTTCCCCCTTCCTCCCTCTCTCCCTTTCCTCCCTCCCTCCCCCTCCCTCTCTCTCTCTCTCCCCATTCCTCTCCTCCCCCCCTTTCCTTTCCTTCCCCCTCCCTCTCTCTTTCACCCCCTCCCTCTCTCTTTCCCCTCTCCTCTCTCTTTCACCCCCTCCCTCCCTCTCTTTCCCCTCTCCCTCTCTTTCACCCCCTCCCTCTCTTTCCCCTCTCCTCTCTCTTTCACCCCTCCCTCTCTCTTTCCCCTCTCCTCTCTCTTTCACCCCCTCCCTCTCTCTTTCCCCTCTCCTCTCTCTTTCACCCCCTCCCTCTCTCTCTTTCCCCTCTCCTCTCTCTTTCACCCCCTCCCTCTCTCTTTCACCCCCTCCCTCTCTCTTTCCCCTCTCCTCTCTCTTTCACCCCCTCCTCTCTCCCCATTCCTCTCCTCCCCCTCCCTCTCTCCCCATTCCTCTCCTCCCCCTCCCTCTCTCACCTTATAAGTAGTGATGCTCCATTTGCGAACCTGTTCCAGTTTCTCGATGGCGGGCATTTTCTGGTTTCCCGTGACAACCACTGGTCCTGTGGTTGGCTTCCGTGAACCTAGATGGTAGAGACCCAAACAGATATAATATTAGACGAAAACATCATTTAAAAACCTGAATTTGTTTGTTATCTCTGGAATGCGTGGGAAGACTTTTGAACAGATGACCAAAATAAAAAAAAATCACTTGGAGCTGATTTGCTGTTGTATAGAGTATAGTATATTAGTAGTAGTAGTATAGTATATTAGTAGTAGTATAGTATATTAGTAGCAGTATAGTATATTAGTAGTATAGTATATTAGTAGCAGTATAGTATATTAGTAGTAGTAGTAGTATAGTATATTAGTATTAGTAGTATAGTATATTAGTATTAGTAGTAGTAGTATAGTATATTAGTATAGTATATTAGTATTAGTAGTATAGTATATTAGTATTAGTAGTATATTAGTAGTAGTAGTATAGTATATTAGTAGTAGTATATTAGTATTAGTATAGTATATTAGTAGCAGTATAGTATATTAGTATTAGTAGTAGTAGTATAGTATATTAGTATTAGTAGTATAGTATATTAGTATTAGTAGTATAGTATATTAGTATTAGTAGTAGTATTATATTAGTATTAGTAGTAGTAGTAGTATAGTATATTAGTATTAGTAGTAGTAGTAGTATAGTATATTAGTAGTAGTAGTATAGTATAGTATATTAGTAGTAGTATATTAGTATTAGTAGTAGTAGTATATTAGTAGTAGTAGTATAGTGTATTAGTAGTAGTAGTAGTATAGTATAATAGTATTAGTAGTAGTAGTATAGTATATTAGTATTAGTAGTAGTAGTATAGCATATTAGTATTAGTAGTATAATATATTAGTATTAGTAGTAGTATAGTATATTAGTAGTAGTATATTAGTATTAGTAGTAGTAGAGTATATTAGTATTAGTAGTAGTAGTATAGTATATTAGTATTAGTAGTAGTAGTAGTAGTGTATTAGTAGTAGTATAGTGTATTAGCAGTAGTAGTAGTGTGTATTAGTAGTATAGTATATTAGTATTAGTAGTGGTATAGTATTAGTAGTAGTGTAGTATATTAGTATTAGTAGTAGTATAGTATATTAGTATTAGTATTAGTAGTAGTATAGTTTATTATTATTATTAGTAGTAGTAGATTAGAGAGGGGGTGAGAGGTCAGGGGTGAGAGGGTGATTCATTGATTTTATTGCTGCCTTACCCTCATCGGGTTCTGTGTTGTCCTCGACAACGGACTCCTTCTGGTAGGAAGTGAAAACAGACAGAATGAAAGAATAGAACACCTGTGCTGAGTCACCTTACAGTCCGGACACACTGAGTCACCTCTACCTGCTGCACACAGTAACGTCACCTTGGACAAACACTGCTGTGTGTGTGTGTGTGTGTGTGTGTGTGTGTGTGTGTGTGTGTGTGTGTGTGTGCGTGTGTAAGCAAAAAAGAAGAAAGACAAAACAGAGAGAGCAGACAGAGAGACGGGGAGGTTTAGCAGACAGAGAGACGGGGAGGTTTAGCAGACAGAGAGACGGGGAGGTTTAGCAGACAGAGAGACGGGGGAGGTTAGCAGACAGAGAGACGGGGAGGTTTAGCAGACAGAGAGACGGGGAGGTTAGCAGACAGAGAGACGGGGAGGTTTAGCAGACAGAGAGACGGGGAGGTTTAGCAGACAGAGAGACGGGGAGGTTAGCAGACAGAGACGGGGAGGTTAGCAGACAGAGAGACGGGGAGGTTTAGCAGACAGAGAGACGGGGAGGTTTAGCAGACAGAGAGACGGGGAGGTTTAGCAGACAGAGAGACGGGGAGGTTTAGCAGACAGAGACGGGGAGGTTAGCAGACAGAGAGACGGGGAGGTTTAGCAGACAGAGAGACGGGGAGGTTAGCAGACAGAGAGACGGGGAGGTTTAGCAGACAGAGAGACGGGGAGGTTTAGCAGACAGAGAGACGGGGAGGTTTAGCAGACAGAGACGGGGAGGTTTAGTAGACAGAGAGACGGAAAGGTTTAGCAGACAGAGAGACGGGGAGGTTTAGCAGACAGAGACGGGGAGGTTAGCAGACAGAGAGACGGGGAGGTTTAGCAGACAGAGAGGTTTAGTAGACAGAGAGACGGGGAGGTTAGCAGACAGAGAGATTAGCAGACAGAGGTTTAGTAGACAGAGAGACGGGGAGGTTTAGCAGACAGAGACGGGGAGGTTAGCAGACAGAGACGGGGAGGTTTAGCAGACAGAGACGGGGAGGTTAGCAGACAGAGACGGGGAGGTTTAGCAGACAGAGACGGGGAGGTTAGCAGACAGAGAGACGGGGAGGTTTAGCAGACAGAGAGGTTTAGTAGACAGAGAGACGGGGAGGTTTAGCAGACAGAGACGGGGAGGTTAGCAGACAGAAAGACGGGGAGGTTAGCAGACAGAGAGACGGGGAGGTTTAGCAGACAGAGAGGTTTAGTAGACAGAGAGACGGGGAGGTTTAGCAGAGACGGGGAGGTTAGCAGACAGAGACGGGGAGGTTAACAGACAGAGAGACGGGGAGGTTAACAGACAGAGAGACGGGGAGGTTTAGCAGACAGAGAGACGGGGAGGTTAGCAGACAGAGAGACGGGGAGGTTTAGCAGACAGAGAGACGGGGAGGTTTAGCAGACAGAGAGACGGGGAGGTTTAGCAGACAGAGAGACGGGGAGGTTTAGCAGACAGAGAGACGGGGAGGTTTAGCAGACAGAGAGACGGGGAGGTTTAGCAGACAGAGAGACGGGGAGGTTTAGCAGACAGAGAGACGGGGAGGTTAGCAGACAGAGAGACGGGGAGGTTTAGCAGACAGAGAGACGGGGAGGTTTAGCAGACAGAGAGATTAGCAGACAGAGAGACGGGGAGGTTGGCAGACAGAGAGATTAGCAGACAGAGAGGTTTAGTAGACAGAGAGACGGGGAGGTTTAGCAGACAGAGACGGGGAGGTTAGCAGACAGAGAGATTAGCAGACAGAGAGGTTTAGAAGACAGAGAGACGGGGAGGTTTAGCAGACAGAGACGGGGAGGTTTAGCAGACAGAGACGGGGAGGTTTAGCAGACAGAGAGACGGGGAGGTTTAGCAGACAGAGAGATGGGGAGGTTTAGCAGACAGAGAGACGGGGAGGTTTAGCAGACAGAGAGACGGGGAGGTTTAGCAGACAGAGAGATTAGCAGACAGAGAGACGGGGAGGTTGGCAGACAGAGAGATTAGCAGACAGAGAGTTTTAGTAGACAGAGAGACGGGGAGGTTTAGCAGACAGAGACGGGGAGGTTAGCAGACAGAGAGATTAGCAGACAGAGAGGTTTAGAAGACAGAGAGACGGGGAGGTTTAGCAGACAGAGACGGGGAGGTTTAGCAGACAGAGAGACGGGGAGGTTTAGCAGACAGAGAGACGGGGAGGTTTAGCAGACAGAGAGACGGGGAGGTTTAGCAGACAGAGAGACGGGGAGGTTTAGCAGACAGAGAGACGGGGAGGTTTAGCAGACAGAGAGACGGGGAGGTTTAGCAGACAGAGAGACGGGGAGGTTTAGCAGACAGAGAGACGGGGAGGTTTAGCAGACAGAGAGACGGGGAGGTTTAGCAGACAGAGAGACGGGGAGGTTAGCAGACAGAGAAACGGAGAGATTTAGCAGACAGAGAGATGGGGAGGTTTAGAAGACAGAGAGACGGGGAGGTTTAGCAGACAGAGAGACAGGGAGGTTAGCAGACAGAGAGGTTTAGTGGACAGAGAGACGGAAAGGTTTAGCAGACAGAGAGACGGGGAGGTTAGCAGACAGAGAGACGGGGAGGTTAGCAGACAGAGAGATTAGCAGACAGAGAGGTTTAGTAGACAGAGAGACGGGGAGGTTAGCAGACAGAAAGACGGGGAGGTTTAGCAGACAGAGAGGTTAGCAGACAGAGAGACGGGGAGGTTTAGCAGACAGAGAGGTTTAGTAGACAGAGAGACGGAAAGGTTTAGCAGACAGAGAGACGGGGAGGTTAGCAGACAGAGAGACGGGGAGGTTTAGCAGACAGAGACGGGGAGGTTTAGCAGACAGAGACGGGGAGGTTTAGCAGACAGAGGCGGGGAGGTTTAGCAGACAGAGAGGCGGGGAGGTTTAGCAGACAGAGAGACGGGGAGGTTAGCAGACAGAGAGACGGGGAGGTTTAGCAGACAGAGAGACGGGGAGGTTTAGCAGACAGAGAGACGGGGAGGTTTAGCAGACAGAGAGATTAGCAGACAGAGAGGTTTAGTAGACAGAGAGACGGGGAGGTTTAGCAGACAGAGACGGGGAGGTTTAGCAGACAGAGACGGGGAGGTTTAGCAGACAGAGACGGGGAGGTTTAGCAGACAGAGAGATGGGGAGGTTTAGCAGACAGAGAGACGGGGAGGTTTAGCAGACAGAGAGACGGGGAGGTTTAGCAGACAGAGAGATTAGCAGACAGAGAGGTTTAGTAGACAGAGAGACGGGAGGTTTAGCAGACAGAGACGGGGAGGTTAGCAGACAGAGAGATTAGCAGACAGAGAGGTTTAGTAGACAGAGACGGGGAGGTTTAGCAGACAGAGACGGGGAGGTTTAGCAGACAGAGAGACGGGGAGGTTTAGCAGACAGAGAGACGGGGAGGTTTAGCAGACAGAGAGACGGGGAGGTTTAGCAGACAGAGAGACGGGGAGGTTAGCAGACAGAGAGACGGGGAGGTTTAGCAGACAGAGACGGGAGGTTTAGCAGACAGAGAGACGGGGAGGTTTAGCAGACAGAGACGGGGAGGTTAGCAGACAGAAAGACGGGGAGGTTAGCAGACAGAGAGACGGGGAGGTTTAGCAGACAGAGAGGTTTAGTAGACAGAGAGACGGGGAGGTTTAGCAGAGACGGGGAGGTTAGCAGACAGAGACGGGGAGGTTAACAGACAGAGAGACGGGGAGGTTAACAGACAGAGAGACGGGGAGGTTAGCAGACAGAGAGACGGGAGGTTTAGCAGACAGAGACGGGGAGGTTAGCAGACAGAGAGACGGGGAGGTTTAGCAGACAGAGACGGGGAGGTTAGCAGACAGAGAGACGGGGAGGTTTAGCAGACAGAGAGGTTTAGTAGACAGAGAGACGGGGAGGTTAGCAGACAGAGAGATTAGCAGACAGAGAGGTTTAGTAGACAGAGAGACGGGAGGTTTAGCAGACAGAGACGGGGAGGTTAGCAGACAGAGACGGGGAGGTTTAGCAGACAGAGACGGGGAGGTTAGCAGACAGAGAGACGGGGAGGTTTAGCAGACAGAGAGGTTTAGTAGACAGAGAGACGGGAGGTTTAGCAGACAGAGACGGGGAGGTTAGCAGACAGAGACGGGGAGGTTTAGCAGACAGAGAGACGGGAGGTTTAGCAGACAGAGAGACGGGGAGGTTTAGCAGACAGAGAGACGGGGAGGTTTAGCAGACAGAGAGACGGGGAGGTTTAGCAGACAGAGAGACGGGGAGGTTTAGCAGACAGAGAGACGGGGAGGTTTAGCAGACAGAGAGACGGGGAGGTTTAGCAGACAGAGAGACGGGGAGGTTAGCAGACAGAGAAACGGAGAGGTTTAGCAGACAGAGAGATGGGGAGGTTTAGCAGACAGAGAGACGGGGAGGTTTAGCAGACAGAGAGACAGGGAGGTTAGCAGACAGAGAGGTTTAGTGGACAGAGAGACGGAAAGGTTTAGCAGACAGAGAGACGGGGAGGTTAGCAGACAGAGAGGTTTAGTAGACAGAGAGACGGGGAGGTTAGCAGACAGAAAGACGGGGAGGTTTAGCAGACAGAGAGGTTAGCAGACAGAGAGACGGGGAGGTTTAGCAGACAGAGAGGTTTAGTAGACAGAGAGACGGAAAGGTTTAGCAGACAGAGACGGGGAGGTTTAGCAGACAGAGAGACGGGGAGGTTTAGCAGACAGAGAGACGGGGAGGTTTAGCAGACAGAGAGACAGGGAGGTTAGCAGACAGAGAGGTTTAGTGGACAGAGAGACGGAAAGGTTTAGCAGACAGAGAGACGGGGAGGTTAGCAGACAGAGAGATTAGCAGACAGAGAGGTTTAGTAGACAGAGAGACGGGGAGGTTAGCAGACAGAGAGACGGGGAGGTTAGCAGACAGAGAGACGGGGAGGTTTAGCAGACAGAGACGGGGAGGTTTAGCAGACAGAGACGGGGAGGTTTAGCAGACAGAGAGGCGGGGAGGTTTAGCAGACAGAGAGACGGGGAGGTTAGCAGACAGAGACGGGGAGGTTAGCAGACAGAAAGACGGGGAGGTTAGCAGACAGAGAAGTTTAGTAGACAGAGAGACGGGGAGGTTTAGCAGACAGAGACGGGGAGGTTTAGCAGACAGAGAGACGGGGAGGTTTAGCAGACAGAGACGGGGAGGTTAGCAGACAGAAAGACGGGGAGGTTAGCAGACAGAGAGACGGGGAGGTTTAGCAGACAGAGAGGTTTAGTAGACAGAGAGACGGGAGGTTTAGCAGAGACGGGGAGGTTAGCAGACAGAGACGGGGAGGTTAACAGACAGAGAGACGGGGAGATTAACAGACAGAGAGACGGGAGGTTTAGTAGACAGAGAGACGGGGAGGTTTAGCAGACAGAGAGACGGGGAGGTTAGCAGACAGAGAGACGGGGAGGTTTAGCAGACAGAGAGACGGGGAGGTTTAGCAGACAGAGAGACGGGGAGGTTAGCAGACAGAGAGACGGGGAGGTTAACAGACAGAGAGACGGGGAGGTTTAGTAGACAGAGAGACGGGGAGGTTTAGCAGACAGAGAGACGGGAGGTTAGCAGACAGAGAGACGGGAGGTTTAGCAGACAGAGACGGGGAGGTTAGCAGACAGAGAGACGGGGAGGTTTAGCAGACAGAGAGGTTTAGTAGACAGAGAGACGGGGAGGTTAGCAGACAGAGAGATTAGCAGACAGAGAGGTTTAGTAGACAGAGAGACGGGGAGGTTAGCAGACAGAGAGATTAGCAGACAGAGAGGTTTAGTAGACAGAGAGACGGGGAGGTTTAGCAGACAGAGACGGGGAGGTTAGCAGACAGAGACGGGGAGGTTTAGCAGACAGAGACGGGGAGGTTAGCAGACAGAGAGACGGGGAGGTTTAGCAGACAGAGAGGTTTAGTAGACAGAGAGACGGGGAGGTTTAGCAGACAGAGACGGGGAGGTTAGCAGACAGAGACGGGGAGGTTTAGCAGACAGAGAGACGGGAGGTTTAGCAGACAGAGAGACGGGGAGGTTTAGCAGACAGAGAGACGGGTAGGTTTAGCAGACAGAGAGACGGGGAGGTTTAGCAGACAGAGAGACGGGTAGGTTTAGCAGACAGAGAGACGGGGAGGTTAGCAGACAGAGAGACGGGAGGTTAGCAGACAGAGAGACGGGGAGGTTTAGCAGACAGAGAGACGGGGGAGGTTTAGCAGACAGAGACGGGGAGGTTAGCAGACAGAGAGACGGGGAGGTTAGCAGACAGAGAAACGGGGGAGGTTTAGTAGACAGAGAGACGGAAAGGTTTAGCAGACAGAGAGACGGGAGGTTAGCAGACAGAGAGACGGGGAGGTTAGCAGACAGAGAGACGGGGAGGTTAGCAGACAGAGAGACGGGGAGGTTTAGCAGACAGAGAGACGGGGAGGTTAGCAGACAGAGAGACGGGGAGGTTAACAGACAGAGAGACGGGGAGGTTAGCAGACAGAGACGGGGAGTTTAGCAGACAGAGACGGGGAGTTTAGCAGACAGAGACGGGGAGTTTAGCAGACAGAGACGGGGAGTTTAGCAGACAGAGACGGGGAGTTTAGCAGACAGAGACGGGGAGTTTAGCAGACAGAGACGGGGAGTTTAGCAGACAGAGACGGGGAGTTTAGCAGACAGAGACGGGGAGTTTAGCAGACAGAGGTTAGCAGACAGAGACGGGGAGGTTAGCAGACAGAGAGACGGGGAGGTTAGCAGACAGAGAGACGGAGAGGTTTAGCAGACAGAGAGACGGGGAGGTTAGCAGACAGAGACGGGGAGTTTAGCAGACAGAGACTGGGAGTTTAGCAGACAGAGACGGGGAGTTTAGCAGACAGAGACGGGGAGTTTAGCAGACAGAGACGGGGAGTTTAGCAGACAGAGACGGGGAGTTTAGCAGACAGAGGTTAGCAGACAGAGAGACAGGGAGGTTAGCAGACAGAGAGGTTAGCAGACAGAGAGACGGGGAGGTTAGCAGACAGAGAGACGGGAGGTGTGTGTGTGCGTTTGCTACTTCAGTGCCACAGGTGAGTCACCTGTTGATGACATCATTGTGCCACACCCTTTACCTGACACATCACTGGACAAATCACTGGACAATGGTACTCTTATCTCATAAATACACTGATCAGAACAGTAGACAGGCTGAATGAACCAGTGATGTTACTCATCTGTTCTAGATAGTATGAAGCTGATAAGCACTAAATACTGATATCCTTGACATGATACAGTGTTATAAAAATATTACATACTATATTTAACATAAACACATTGTTCATATTGTTAAAGTAGACTCAGGGATCTGGAAACCTCTCCAATGGTCACTTTTAAATATTTTTCTATTTACCCAAATTGATTCTGGAAGAATATCCAGAGACCACAGAGAGACTCTGGGTTTTGTTGTTTTTCAAATCACAGAATGCAGTTTTTATATGTCCTCTTCTTGTCCCAAACATATTATGATCAACACTCAGTAGTGTCCTGGATACCTGGTAGTTCTTACCATGTGGATGGCCTCCTGTCCACCAGACCCCTCTCCCTCGCTGGGTATGAGGGTCTCCCCTCTCTGGTTCTCCCCCTCCACCATCATCCTTCCTTCCTTTCTACAGAATACACATTTTAGACAGTCAAACCATGGAAATATAAATATTAGATTCTACTTCCTTTCATTTTCAGCTGAACACTTCCTTTTGAGTGCCGTGCCCCTCCTCTCCTCCTCCTCCTCCTCTCTGACTGAGCTTAACTCTTCTTCTCCTCCTCTCTGACTGAGCTTTACTCTCCTCCTCCTCCTCCTCTCTGACTGAGCTTTACTCTCCTCCTCCTCCTCCTCTCTGACTGAGCTTTACTCTCCTCCGCCTCCTCTCTGACTGAGCTTTACTCTCCTCCGCCTCCTCTCTGACTGAGCTTTACTCTCCTCCTCCTCCTCCTCCTCTCTGACTGAGCTTTAGTCTCCTCCTCCTCCTCTCTGACTGAGCTTTACTCTCCTCCTCCTCCTCCTCCTCTCTGACTGAGCTTTACTCTCCTCCTCCTCCTCTCTGACTGAGCTTTACTCTCCTCCTCCTCCTCCTCCTCCTCCTCCCTCTCTGACTGAGCTTTACTCTCCTCCTCCTCCTCCTCTCCTCTGACTGAGCTTTACTCTCCTCCTCCTCCTCCTCCTCTCTGACTGAGCTTTACTCTCCTCCTCCTCCTCTCTGACTGAGCTTTACTCTCCTCCTCCTCCTCCTCCTCTCTGACTGAGCTTTACTCTCCTCCTCCTCCTCCTCCTCCTCCTCTCTGACTGAGCTTTACTCTCCTCCTCCTCCTCCTCCTCTCTGACTGAGCTTTACTCTCCTCCTCCTCCTCCCTGACTGAGCTTTACTCTCCTCCTCCTCCTCCTCCTCTCTGACTGAGCTTTACTCTCCTCCTCCTCCTCCTCTCTGACTGAGCTTTACTCTCCTCCTCCTCCTCTGACTGAGCTTTACTCTCCTCCTCCTCCTCTCTGACTGAGCTTTACTCTCCTCCTCCTCCTCTCTGACTGAGCTTTACTCTCCTCCTCCTCCTCCTCTCTGAGCTTTACTCTCCTCCTCCTCCTCCCTGACTGAGCTTTACTCTCCTCCTCCTCCTCCCTGACTGAGCTTTACTCTCCTCCTCCTCCTCCCTGACTGAGCTTTACTCTCCTCCTCCTCCTCCTCTCTGACTGAGCTTTACTCTCCTCCTCCTCCTCCTCTCTGACTGAGCTTTACTCTCCTCCTCCTCCTCTGACTGAGCTTTACTCTCCTCCTCCTCCTCTGACTGAGCTTTACTCTCCTCCTCCTCCTCTCTGACTGAGCTTTACTCTCCTCCTCCTCCTCCTCCTCCTCTCTGACTGAGCTTTACTCTCCTCCTCCTCCTCCTCTCTGACTGAGCTTTACTCTCCTCCTCCTCCTCTCTGACTGAGCTTTACTCTCCTCCTCCTCCTCCTCCCTGACTGAGCTTTACTCTCCTCCTCCTCCTCCTCTCTGACTGAGCTTTACTCTCCTCCTCCTCCTCCTCTCTGACTGAGCTTTACTCTCCTCCTCCTCCTCTGACTGAGCTTTACTCTCCTCCTCCTCCTCTCTGACTGAGCTTTACTCTCCTCCTCCTCCTCTCTGACTGAGCTTTACTCTCCTCCTCCTCCTCCTCTCTGAGCTTTACTCTCCCTCCTCCTCCTCCCTGACTGAGCTTTACTCTCCTCCTCCTCCTCCCTGACTGAGCTTTACTCTCCTCCTCCTCCTCCCTGACTGAGCTTTACTCTCCTCCTCCTCCTCCTCTCTGACTGAGCTTTACTCTCCTCCTCCTCCTCCTCTCTGACTGAGCTTTACTCTCCTCCTCCTCCTCTGACTGAGCTTTACTCTCCTCCTCCTCCTCTGACTGAGCTTTACTCTCCTCCTCCTCCTCTCTGACTGAGCTTTACTCTCCTCCTCCTCCTCCTCCTCCTCCTCCTCTCTGACTGAGCTTTACTCTCCTCCTCCTCCTCCTCCTCCTCCTCTCTGACTGAGCTTTACTCTCCTCCTCCTCCTCTCTGACTGAGCTTTACTCTCCTCCTCCTCCTCTCTGACTGAGCTTTACTCTCCTCCTCCTCCTCTCTGACTGAGCTTTACTCTCCTCCTCCTCCTCTCTGACTGAGCTTTACTCTCCTCCTCCTCCTCTCTGACTGAGCTTTACTCTCCTCCTCCTCCTCCTCCTCCTCTCTGACTGAGCTTTACTCTCCTCCTCCTCTCTGACTGAGCTTTACTCTCCTCCTCCTCTCTGACTGAGCTTTACTCTCCTCCTCCTCCTCCCTGACTGAGCTTTACTCTCCTCCTCCTCCTCCTCCTCCTCTCTGACTGAGCTTTACTCTCCTCCTCCTCCTCCTCCCTGACTGAGCTTTACTCTCCTCCTCCTCCTCCTCCTCCTCTCTGACTGAGCTTTACTCTCCTCCTCCTCCTCCTCCTCCTCTCTGACTGAGCTTTACTCTCCTCCTCCTCCTCCTCCTCCTCTCTGACTGAGCTTTACTCTCCTCCTCCTCCTCCTCCTCCTCTCTGACTGAGCTTTACTCTCCTCCTCCTCCTCCTCCCTGACTGAGCTTTACTCTCCTCCTCCTCCTCCTCCTCCTCTCTGACTGAGCTTTACTCTCCTCCTCCTCCTCTCTGACTGAGCTTTACTCTCCTCCTCCTCCTCCCTGACTGAGCTTTACTCTCCTCCTCCTCTCTGACTGAGCTTTACTCTCCTCCTCCTCCTCCCTGACTGAGCTTTACTCTCCTCCTCCTCCTCCCTGACTGAGCTTTACTCTCCTCCTCCTCCTCCTCTCTGACTGAGCTTTACTCTCCTCCTCCTCCTCCTCTCTGACTGAGCTTTACTCTCCTCCTCCTCCTCTGACTGAGCTTTACTCTCCTCCTCCTCCTCTGACTGAGCTTTACTCTCCTCCTCCTCCTCTCTGACTGAGCTTTACTCTCCTCCTCCTCCTCCTCCTCCTCTCTGACTGAGCTTTACTCTCCTCCTCCTCCTCCTCCTCCCTCTGACTGAGCTTTACTCTCCTCCTCCTCCTCTCTGACTGAGCTTTACTCTCCTCCTCCTCCTCCTCCCTGACTGAGCTTTACTCTCCTCCTCCTCCTCCTCTCTGACTGAGCTTTACTCTCCTCCTCCTCCTCCTCTCTGACTGAGCTTTACTCTCCTCCTCCTCCTCTGACTGAGCTTTACTCTCCTCCTCCTCCTCTCTGACTGAGCTTTACTCTCCTCCTCCTCCTCTCTGACTGAGCTTTACTCTCCTCCTCCTCCTCCTCTCTGAGCTTTACTCTCCTCCTCCTCCTCCCTGACTGAGCTTTACTCTCCTCCTCCTCCTCCCTGACTGAGCTTTACTCTCCTCCTCCTCCTCCCTGACTGAGCTTTACTCTCCTCCTCCTCCTCCTCTCTGACTGAGCTTTACTCTCCTCCTCCTCCTCCTCTCTGACTGAGTCTTTACTCTCCTCCTCCTCCTCTGACTGAGCTTTACTCTCCTCCTCCTCCTCTGACTGAGCTTTACTCTCCTCCTCCTCCTCTCTGACTGAGCTTTACTCTCCTCCTCCTCCTCCTCCTCCTCCTCCTCTCTGACTGAGCTTTACTCTCTCCTCCTCCTCCTCCTCCTCCTCTCTGACTGAGCTTTACTCTCCTCCTCCTCCTCTCTGACTGAGCTTTACTCTCCTCCTCCTCCTCTCTGACTGAGCTTTACTCTCCTCCTCCTCCTCTCTGACTGAGCTTTACTCTCCTCCTCCTCTCTGACTGAGCTTTACTCTCCTCCTCCTCTCTGACTGAGCCTTCCTACTCTCCACTCCAGCTGTCCAACTACCACAGGGTCGGTCTGGTTTGGTTAGCATACACTGCCACCTGCGGTTATTCACCAACACTACAAAACACACGTAAACTAGTAATGTTACTGTTGTTGTCATTCAATGACAGAATAGTTGTCTCGTAAATCATTTGTATAACAACCGGATAAAATGTCTATAATTCTAGTATAATAAGCTTGGCCCATTGCAAATAGCCCCCAATAAACATTCACAACACACATAGTTACTTGCCATTCATATTATACAACAAGTTGGCCAGGGCAGTGAGAGGTTTCGTTGTCTTCCTCTCATCTGACTACTAGTCACACGACGGACAGATAGTCATATCAATTAGAAATCATTCGCAATCCATTTCTCTCTATACAACATCCGCTATTTCCGTGATTAGAAGTATAAGTTAGGCCTGTTTAAAGTACAACTTGTAGGCTACTTACTCGTTGTTAGTTATGAATGTCTCCTGGCGAACAAAACGTAAACAACGACCAGAAAAGTTTGCAAAGTTTTACCTTCTATTTCTTTCAGATGTATTTCTTCGTCCGTTTCCTTTGGATTTAATCTCTAGATCGATGTCAAACTGCGCCAGGAAACTATTAGAGACTTTGGGACAAAAGTACAATTGGAACTTTTCTGAAAACCGGAAATGTAAAACAAAATATCAAAACTACATTCAAATCCCGGAAGTATTTCTACCTTGCTGTGCGTAAGGTCGTAACTAGTTAACACAGCCACAAAGTAATTAACAAACCGACTATTTCTAGAATTGATCTTCTTAAAATCGGATTTTAAATCGAACCTTAACCACACTGACAACTTTATGTCTAATCCTAAACTTAAATTAAGATTTTAAAAAACGAAGTTTTGTTTTCTAGAATTATTACTATCGCCAAATTTTGACTTTGTGGCTGTGCTATCTAGTGGGGATCTGTGCGTAGCCACAATGTAGGAGAAGCGTCAAGGGACGTTTTTTTCCTGAATAATCTGAGACTATATTTCTTCTTCTTTTATTTTAAATCATCATCAATGTGAACCCAAAGGTTCACCAGGGCCCAGTTGATCTAAAAGTATCTGGATAATCGTCTCTCAAATAGGATTAAATGAATAGAACGGACAAATCATTGAACTGAATGGGGACTTCCGTTCTATTCATTCCATTTCTATGTTATCTGATCGGGCGAAATCCAGATAGATCACGTTATAAAAACTAGGCCCCAGAGTTGCTCGATCACCTATCACAGGACCATGTAACAGCATAACTCTAGACCATCCCTCGCCCATACCCGGGCGCGAACCAGAGACCCTCTGCACACATCAACAACAGTCACCCCACGAAGCATCGTTACCCATCGCTCCACAAAAGCCATGGAAACTACTACTTCAAGGGCTCAGAGCAAGTGACGTCACCGATTGAAACGCTATTTAGCGCGCACCACCGCTAACTAAGCTAGCCGTTTCACATCCGTTACATGTGTCACCACGTTTCAAAAAATACATGTTGTTATTCTTCCTGTAAACAACTCATCTCCCAACCTAGATAGGTTATTAGCAGAATACTGTCATTAAATTGTACAGATATTAATCTGAAAGGTATATACCCCCAAAACTGATCTGGGACCAGGCTAGCACTTCTGACTTCAATGGGACTTCCTGTTTTAATAAAGTAAAAAAAATAAAAAAACGGCCGTTGAGATGCTCGTTTTTTGGTCCGAGGGTGTCTAAGTAAGAAGTTGAACACTTTAAAGTGGAATAAATCCTTTGGGGGTGGCACACTTAGTTGCTGGAGGGCCGAGTTTCTGAGGGTTTTCGCTACTCCCTTATACTTGATTGATCAATTAAGGTAATTGATTAGTTAGGGACTCCTTTCACCTGGTTGTGGAAAGGAAATAGAAAAAAAATCTGCAGACAAACGACACAGCCCACCAGGAATTAGAGATCCTGCTATGGGACCAGCTTCCCCTTAGAGACAATGCTATGGGACCAGCTTCCCTAAAAAGACAATGCTATGGGACCAGCTTCCCTTAGAGACAATGTTATGGGACCAGCTTCCCCTTAGAGACAATGCTATGGGACCAGCTTCCCCTTAGAGACAATGTTATGGGACCAGCTTCCCTTAGAGACAATGTTATGGGAACAGATTCCCCTTAGAGACAATGTTATGGGAACAGATTCCCTTAGAGACAATGTTATGGGAACAGATTCCCCTTAGAGACAATGCTATGGGTATAGATTCCGCTTAGAGACAATGCTATGGGTATAGATTCCACTTAGAGGCCATGCTATAGGAACATATCCTTAGAGGCCATGCTATAGGAACATCTCCTTAGAGACCCTACAATAGGAACAGCTCCTTAGAGACCCTGCTATAGGAACAGCTCCTGAGAGACTAGAGACCCTGCTATAGGAACAGCTCCTTAGAGACCCTACAATAGGAACATCTCCTTAGAGACAAGAGACCCTGCTATAGGAACAGCTCCTTAAAAAGACCCTGCTATAGGAACAGCTCCTTAGAGACACTGCAATAGGAACAGCTCCTTAGAGACCCTGCAAAAGGAACATCTCCTTAGAGACCCTGCTGTAGGAACAGTTCCTTAGAGACTAGAGACCCTGCTATAGGAACAGCTCCTTAGAGACTATAGACCCTGCTATAGGAACAGCTCCTTAGAGACCCTACAATAGGAACATGTCCTTAGAGACTAGAGACCCTGCTATAGGAACAGTTCCTTATAGACCCTGCTATAGGAACATCTCCTTAGAGACTAGAGACCCTGCTATAGGAACAGCTCCTTAGAGACGAGAGACCCTGCTATAGGAACATCTCCTTAGAGACCCTGCAATAGGAACATGTCCTTAGAGACCCTGCTATAGGAACAGCTCCTTAGAGACCCTACAATAGGAACAGCTCTGAGAGACACTGCTATAGGAACAGCTCCTTAGAGACTAGAGACCCTGCTATAGGAACAGTTCCTTAGAGACCCTGCTATAGGAACAGCTCCTTAGAGACCCTGCTATAGGAACAGCTCCTTAGAGACCCTACAATAGGAACAGCTCCTTAGAGACCCTGCTATAGAACAGCTCCTTAGAAACCCTGCTATAGGAACAGCTCCTTAGAGACCCTGCTATAGAAACAGCTCCTTAGAGACCCTGCTATAGGAACAGTTCCTTAGAGACTAGAGACCCTGATATAGAAACAGCTCCTTAGAGACCCTGCTATAGGAACAGCTCCTTAGAGACTAGAGACCCTGCTATAGGAACAGCTCCTTTAGAGACGAGAGACCTACAATAGGAACAGCTCCTTAGAGACCCTGCTATAGGAACAGCTCCTGAGAGACTAGAGACCCTGCTAAGAACAGCTCCTTAGAGACTAGAGACCCTGCTATAGGAACAGCTCCTGACCCTACAATAGGAACATCTCCTTCGAGACAAGAGACCCTGCTATAGGAACAGCTCCTTAAAGACCCTGCTATAGGAACAGCTCCTTAGAGACCCTGCAATAGGAACAGCTCTTAGAGACCCTACAAAAGGAACATCTCCTTAGAGACCCTGCTGTAGGAACAGTTCATAGAGACTAGAGACCCTGCTATAGGAACAGCTCTTAGAGACGAGAGACCCTGCGATAGGAACAGCTCCTTAGAGACCCTACTATAGGAACAGCTCCTAAGAGACCCTGCTATAGGACAGCTCCTTAGAGACTAGAGACCCTGCTATAGGAACAGCTCCTTAGAGGCCCTGCTATAGGAACAGCTCATAGAGACCTATACAATAGGAACAGCTCCTTAGAGACCCTACTATAGGAACAGCTCCTTAGAGACCCTGCTATAGGAACAGCTCCTTAGAGACCCTGCTATAGGAACAGCTCCTTAGAGACCCTGCTATAGGAACAGCTCCTTAGATGCCCTACAATAGGAACAGCTCTTTAGAGACTAGAGACCCTGCAAAAGGAACATCTCCTTAGAGACCCTGCTATAGGAACATCTCCTTAGAGACCCTGCTATAGGAACATCTCCTTAGAGACCCTGCTATAGGAACAGCTCCTTAGAGACCCTGCTATAGGAACAGCTCCTTAGAGACTAGCGACCCTGCTATAGGAACAGCTCCTTAGAGACAAGAGACCCTGCTATAGGAACAGCTCCTTAGAGACCCTACTATAGGAACAGCTCCTTAGAGACCCTACAATAGGAACAGCTCCTTAGAGACCCTACAATAGGAACAGCTCCTTAGAGACCCTGCTATAGGAACAGTTCCTTAGAGACCCTGCTATAGAACAGCTCCTTAGAGACCCTGCTATAGGAACAGCTCCTGAGAGACCGTGCTATAGGAACAGCTCCTTAGAGACTAGAGACCCTACAATAGGAACAGCTCCTTAGAGACTAGAGACCCTGCTATAGGAACAGCTCCTTAGAGACCCTGCTATAGGAACATCTCCTTAGAGACCCTACAATAGGAACAGTTCCTTAGAGACCCTACAATAGGAACAGCTCCTTAGAGGCCCTGCGATATGAACAGCTCCTTAGAGATCCTGCTATAGGAACAGTTCATAGAGACCCTACAAAAGGAACAGCTTCTTAGAGGCCCTGCGATAGGAACAGCTCCTTAGAGTCCCTACAATAGGAAACAGCGATAGGAACAGTTCCTTAGAGACCCTGCAATAGGAACAGTTAGAGACCCTTGGAACAGCTCCTTAGAGACCCTGCTATAGGAACAGCTCCTTCCTTAGAACAGCCCTAGAGACCTATATAGGAACAGCTCCTTAGAGACCCTGCTATAGGAACAGCTCCTTAGAGACTAGCGACCCTGCTATAGGAACAGCTCCTTAGAGACTAGAGACCCTGCTATAGGAACAGCTCCTTAGAGCCCTACAACAGGAACAGCTCCTTACCCTACAATAGAAACAGCTCCTTAGAGACCCTACAATAGGAACAGCTCCTAGAGACCCTGCTATGAACAGCCTTAGAGACCCTGCTATAGGAACATCTCCTTAGGAGACCCCTACAAAAGGAACAGCTTCTTAGAGACTAGCCCTGCGATAGGAACAGCTCCAATAGGAACAGCTCCTCAGAGACTAGAGACCTGCGATAGAACAGCTCCTTAGAGACCCTGCTATAGGAACAGTGCAATAGGAACAGCTCCTTAGAGACCCTACAAAGGAACAGCTTCCTTAGAGGCCCTAGAGACTAGAAACCCTGCTATAGGAACAGCTCCTTAGAGACTAGACCCTGCAATAGGAACAGCTCCTTAGAGACTACAATAGGAACAGCTCCTTAGAGACACCCTGCTGTAGGAACAGTTCCAGAGAATAGAGACCCACAATAGGAACAGCTTCTTAGAGGCCCTGCTATAGGAACAGCTCCTTAGAGACCCTACAATAGGAACAGCTCCTTAGGCCCTACGATAGAACAGTTCCTTGCTATAGGAACAGCTCATAGAGACCCACAATAGGAACAGCTCCTTAGAGACACTGCTATAGGAACAGCTCCTTAGAGAATAGAGACCCTGCTATAGGAACAGCTCCTTAAAAGACCCTTTGAACCTACAATAGGAACAGCTCCTTAGAGACTAGAGACCCTGCAATAGGAACAGCTCCTTTAGAGACCCAGCTAAAGGAACAGCTCCTTACCCTGAGACCCTAGAGACCCTGCAATAGGAACATCTCCATAGAGACCCTGCAATAGGAACAGCTCCTAGAGACCCTGCTATTGGAAACATCTCCTTAGAGACCCCTGCTGTAGGAACAGTTCCTTAGAGACTAGAGACCCTGCTATAGGAACAGCTCCTTAGAGACTATAGACCTATAGGAACAGCTCCTTAGAGACCCTACAATAGGAACATCTCTTAGAGACCAGAGACCTAAGAACAGTTCCTTGGAGACCTCAAGCAGGAACATCTCCTAGAGACCAGAGACCGTCATAGGAACAGCTCCTTAGAGACTAGAGACCCCAAGCAGGAACATCTCCTTAGAGACCCTGCTATAGGAACATGTCCTTAGAGACCCTACAAATAGGAACAGTTCCTTAGATACCACAGGAACTCCTTAGGAGACCCTGCTAGGAACAGCCCTCAGGAGACCCTACTATAGGAACAGCCCTTAGAGACCCTTAAGCAGGAACAGCTCCTCTAGAGACTAGAGACCCTGCTATAGGAACATCTCCTTAGAGACTAGAGACCCTGCTAGAAACAGCTCTTAGGAGGCCCTGCTATAGGAACAGCTCTTAGAGACCCTATACAATAGAACAGCTCCTTAGAACCCTACTATAGGAACATCTCTTAGAGACCTGGTATAGGAACAGCTCCTTAGAGACTAGAGACCCTGCTATAGGAACAGCTCCTTAGAGAGACCCTACTATAGGAACAGCTCCTTAGAGGCCGTGCTATAGGAACAGCTCTTAGAGACTAAGAGACCCTACAATAGGAACAGCTCCTTAGAGACTAGAGACCCTGCTATAGGAACAACTCCTTAGAGACTAGAGACCCTACAATAGGAACATCTCCTTAGAGACCCTACAATAGAACAGCCTCAGGAGACTCCTACAATAGGAACAGCTCCTTAGACACCCCAGCAGGAACAGTTCCTGAGACTGCTATAGGAACAGCTCCTTAGAGACTTCTGCTATAGGAACAGCTCCTTAGAGACCCTGCTATAGGAACATCTCCTTAGAGACCCTACAATAGGAACAGCTCCTTAGAGACCCTACAATAGGAACAGTTCCTTAGAGACCCTGCTATAGGAACAGCTCCTTAGAGACTAGAGACCCTGCTATCGGAACATCTCCTTAGAGACCCTGCTATAGGAACAGCTCCTTTGAGACCCTGCTATAGGAACAGCTCCTTTGAGACCCTACAATAGGAACAGCTCCTTAGAGACCCTGCTATAGGAACAGCTCCTTAGAGACTAGAGACCCTGCTATAGGAACAGCTCCTTAGAGACCATCTTCCCCTTGCATCTCTCTGAGCTTAACACTAGCTAGTTAGCGGTGTGAAATGACTAGCCAGTTAGTGGTGTGAAATGACTACCCAGTTAGCGGTGTGAAATGACTAGCCAGTTAGCGGTGTGAAATGACTAGCCAGTTAGCGGTGTGAAATGGCTAGCCAGTTAGCGGTGTGAAATGACTAGCTAGTTAGCGGTGTGAAATGACTAGCTAGTTAGCGGTGTGAAATGGCTAGCCAGTTAGCGGTGTGAAATGACTAGCCAGTTAGCGGTGTGAAATGACTAGCCAGTTAGCGGTGTGAAATGGCTAGCCAGTTAGCGGTGTGAAATGACTAGCTAGTTAGCGGTGTGAAATGGCTAGCCAGTTAGCGGTGTGAAATGACTAGCCAGTTAGCGGTGTGAAATGACTAGCTAGTTAGCGGTGTGAAATGACTAGCCAGTTAGCGGTGTGAAATGACTAGCCAGTTAGCGGTGTGAAATGACTAGCCAGTTAGCGGTGTGAAATGACTAGCCAGTTAGCGGTGTGAAATGGCTAGCCAGTTAGCGGTGTGAAATGACTAGCTAGTTAGCGGTGTGAAATGGCTAGCCAGTTAGCGGTGTGAAATGACTAGCCAGTTAGCGGTGTGAAATGACTAGCTAGTTAGCGGTGTGAAATGGCTAGCCAGTTAGCGGTGTGAAATGACTAGCCAGTTAGCGGTGTGAAATGACTAGCTAGTTAGCGGTGTGAAATGGCTAGCCAGTTAGCGGTGTGAAATGACTAGCCAGTTAGCGGTGTGAAATGGCTAGCTAGTTAGCGGTGTGAAATGACTAGCCAGTTAGCGGTGTGAAATGGCTAGCCAGTTAGCGGTGTGAAATGACTAGCCAGTTAGCGGTGTGAAATGGCTAGCCAGTTAGCGGTGTGAAATGGCTAGCCAGTTAGCGGTGTGAAATGGCTAGCCAGTTAGCGGTGTGCTAGTTGCATTCATTCGGTGACGTCACTCGCTCTGAGAGCTAGTTGTTTCCTTTACTCCACATGGGGAGCAGATAGACAGGTAATGATTCTTTGTGGGTGATGGTTGCTGATGAGTTCAAAGGATCCCAGGTTTGAGCCCAGGTGCTGGCAATGAAGCAGTACTGTTACACTAGAACAGTTTGGTTTGGTGAGCATGTACTGCCACCTTGTGGTCATTCATTAGTCCTACCCACACTGTTGATTCTACTGGTTTAAATTGAACCTTTATTTAACTAGGCAAGTCAGTTAAGAACAAATTCTTATTTACAATGACGGCCTATCGGACGATACTGGGCCAATTGTGCGCCGCCTTATAGGACTCCCAATAATGGCCGGTTGCAATACAGCCTGGATTCGAACCAGAGTGTCTTAGACCGCTGCGCTACTCGGGAGTCACATTTAATGACAGAATAGTTTTTTGGTATAGTTGACCGAAAAGAGATCTATTGCAGCCAACTCGAGCCACAGAGTCTGCCGTAGCTTAGACTACTCGTTTGATTGGGGTATTTTATCAACGCACAGTAGTGATGCCAGAAGAATCTGTTTACATTGCAGTCGGTAGCTTTCCATCTTTATCTAGAGAGAACGGTACGTGACGAGAACATTCTAATCACACTTCCTTATGA
Organism: Oncorhynchus tshawytscha; assembly: GCF_018296145.1. Lineage (NCBI taxonomy): Eukaryota > Metazoa > Chordata > Actinopteri > Salmoniformes > Salmonidae > Oncorhynchus > Oncorhynchus tshawytscha. The sequence continues at coordinate 2,852,682 of NC_056438.1, read as the reverse complement.
CATTCAAAACAAAATGAACCTAGAACAAATGAAATAAGGAAATGTAATTATCATTGTCCAATGGCTTTGTTACAAATGGCCCCCTCTTCCCCCATAGTACACCACTTTTCACTGAAACCCAGGCCCCATGTATAAGTAGTGCGCCATATACAGAGCCATTTTGGGGTACATGGCAGCCCGCTGATGTCCAGCCATGGAGTGTGTTAGGAATTGAAGAATGGGCACATTCTCAGAACAAATCATTTAGTACATTTAACAACCTGAAAAAAACGGTGAAACACGTGAAGGGTAAGCTACTATCAAAAGCGCACAGTCGTGAATGTTTGAGTCATTTCAACTCAGACACATCAGCAGCTTATGTAAACGTTGGCTTCAGGTACATGTGTGGCGAGTACCGCTTCCTCCTGATTCCGCTGAAACTCTGAACCCCGCTCGGCCCACCTAAACACAACGACCCGTCCTCCTGAAGAGTCTCTACCCCTGTCGCGCCGGCAACACGTCAGGCTGAGGAATGAGTTTCACAAGCTACTCATCTGCTACATAACATTTATATGTACTATTAACCTTAACTAAATATTACGTCACCTGGTTTATTACGAGGTAATGACCCACCTTGTGACCCACATAAATCAAGTTCTACAGAATGTTGAAAGAAGTACATTTTCCCCAGTCTCCCTGTGAGTTGCACAGAATCTTATCAACAGCCAAAATACACACCCACCCACACACAAACACAGTAGTTATATTAGTAGTATAGGGCTGTGTGGGGTGTCGTTGTTAACATTAGTAGTATGTGTAGTTGTAGTGTATATGTGGTGTATTAGTAGTATGGGCTGTGTGTGTAGTTGTATTAGTATTAGTATTAGTAGTATGGGGTATTGTATGTGTAGTTGTATTAGTAGTATAGGGCTGTGTGTGTATTGTATTAGCAGTAGGAGCTGTAGTGGTGTATTAGTAGTATGTGGGTGTATGTGTAGTTGTATTAGTAGAATGGGGCTGTGTGTGTGTGTAGTATGGGAGCTGTATGTTGCAGTTAGTATGTGTAGTTGTATTAGCAGTATGGGCTGTATGTGCAGTTGTATTAGTAGTATAGGGCTATGTGGTGTATTAGTAGTTGTATTAGTAGTATGGTATAGGGCTGTATGTGTAGTTGTATTAGTAGTATGGGGCTGGATGTGTAGTTGTATTAGTAGTTGGGGCTGTGTGTGTAGTTGTATGGGAGCTGTTGTAATTGTGTCACCTTAATAAAGATGTTGTGTTTGTCCTCTGTAACTCTATCTAGGTTACGATGAGTAAACAATCCCAATTGTTTCAGAAAGTTTGATGTGATAGTTTTGTTGTCGCCAGGTCGTCGTCAAGGCTGGAACATCGGGTCCTGTGCTCCAAGGGAATGGAGACTCAGAACCAAAACAATGAGGTCCTTGATCCCATTGCAGTTAGATACCCCTCTTCAGGCTTGACCTTGAAATGATTGAACATGTCTGGTGTAATATGACTTTTGATTGCATTCAGTACTTATGAACTGCAATACACTCACTGAACATCTGGGCCCTTATTCACAAAGAGTCTCAGAGTAGGTGATCTGGGCCCTTATTCACAAAGAGTCTCAGAGTAGGTGATCTGGGCCCTTATTTACCTTCGCCTCTCCCGGAGACCATTGAGGAGTTGCAAATATAAGCCAAGGGACAAAACGGGGTAAAAAAAACAATAAGCTTGTGGCCAAACAACCCTGACACACCTGGTCATAGTCTGGCCTGGTTAGTCATGGGGCGGGAGGCCGCTTGAATAATTTAAAAAAAATAACTTGCCAATTTATTAATCACTACATTTAGCAAACATTAGATAGTTAATCCAGAGATTCTTACCTTTGCCTTGATTCAGCAGTCTCGTCCAGATCATAATGGTATTTGTAGTTCTTTATGATAGCCTCATTAGCAGCTAATTAGCATAATTAGCATAAAGTCACCTTGTCAAAGAGGGATTTACATGGTTATCAAAATGTTACGGGTAAGCCTACATGAATAAATAAAGGTGAAACATTTATTTTTTACATTAAAAAAAATAAACAGCCCTTATTTGTTTCTAAGTGTTTCTAAGTGTTTCTAAAATCCCCTATGGCGAGAAATGTATGGTGGAAAAATGATTGGTACCATTTCCCTGTTCGACCGCTAGGTCTTATGGGTATTATGACTCATACTGTGGTACTCTATGGAACGCTGCCGTTTGTCTTGCAGAGGCGGTTGCAGTGTGTTCTGTGTGGCATAGGTTGGGTTTATCAAATTTACACGTCGCAAAAAAACTACAGCATTATCGCACAAAATGCTACGCAGCATCATCTGGATATGTCCACAACAAAAAGTTCAACATTCACCTTCTGCGACCATTTCTGTCAAACCGTCTCCACATAAACTGATAAATCCCATTTATGAAGCAACACACATAAAGCAACGCAGCTTCCATTGGAAATTAATGTATTTGTGGTGTGCAGAAACGCAATGACCTGACGCCGCCGCTGTGATCGAGTCATTATGCACCAAACGTTATTCATAGACGGCTTGATATAAATATTGGCAGGTGAATGTTGAACTTTTGTTGAGCACATACTGTGTACCATATTGCGCAATGAAGCGGCAGGTATGATCAAGGAGTTGCATAAACGCGACTTCCTGTCGGTTTTTGCTTCATGAGGGGTGATAGGCTACATGCAGCTATTTACATGTTCTACACAAAATACTTTTGTCGAAATGTTCGTGCAAACTTTGTGGTCAGTATTGCAAACGTAATAACGATTTAATGTTCTTCTTAGCTGCTGAGTTACATGCAACTATTTACTCTCGCCAAGATATTAGCATATATGGCAAAACTAAGGCGCCGGGCGAAACAAAACAAACCCGCCCCAGTGTCAGACTCTTTTCACCGGTATTCATAGTTGCTCGGCCCCTTGAAACTTTAGGCTGCCCAGGGGTGGAACACAAACAAGCAGTCTAATTAGCGATGCCATGTCCGTTATTCATCGTCACTACAAACATTGGCTAAGCTGTGCAGGAGTCAGTCAAGTAGTGGTATCTTTTCAGGAATTAAGATTGTGACAGTAACTATAAATATGACCCAAAACATCATCACAAAACAAAAAGGGGCCAAAGTGTAGGACTGCGTCATGCTTGTTCAACTGCAGTATCCGTTACGACAGACAGATAGGTTGTAGCCCTCAGAATATATACACTGCTCAAAAAAAATAAAAGGAACACTAAAATAACACATCCTAGATCTGAATGAATTACATATTTTTATTAAATACTTTTTCTTTACATAGTTGAATGTGCTGACAACAAAATCACACACAAATTATCAATGGAAATAAAATGTATCAACCCCGGAGGTCTGGATTTGGAGTCACACTCAAAATTAAGGTGGAAAACCACACGAGCTAACATTAAGGTTAGGGTTGGGGAAGGGTTAGCTAACATTAAGGTTAGGTTTGGGGGAAGGGTTAGCTAACATTAAGGTTAGGGAAGGGTTAGCTAACATTAAGGTTAGGGTTGGGGGAAGGGTTAGCTAACATTAAGGTTAGGGTTGGGCTGGGTTAGCTAACATGAAGATTAGGGTTGGGAAGGGTTAGCTAACATTCAGGTTGGGGTTGCGGGAAGGGTTAGCTAACATTAAGGTTGGGGAAGGGTTAGCTAACATTAAGGTTAGGGTTGGGGAAGGGTTAGCTGACATTAAGGTTAGGGGAAGGGTTAGCTAACATTAAGGTTAGGGTTGGGGAAGGTTAGCTAACATTAAGGTTAGGTTTGGGGAAGGGTTAGCTGACATTAAGGTTAGGGGAAGGGTTAGCTAACATTAAGGTTAGGGTTAGCTAACATGAAGGTTATGGGAAGGTTAGCCAACATTAAGGTCAGGGTTGGGGAAGGGTTAGCTAACATTAAGGTTGGGGAAGGGTTAGCTAACATTAAGGTTAGGGTTGGGGAAGGGTTAGCTGACATTAAGGTTAGGGAAGGGTTAGCTAACATTAAGGTTAGGTAGCTAACATGAAGGTATGGGAAGGGTTAGCTAACATTAAGGTCAGGTTTGGGGAAAAGGGTTAGCTAACATTAAGGTTAGGGGAAAGGGTTAGCTGAACATTAAGGTTAGGTTGAAGGGTTAGCTAACATTAAGGTTAGGGAAGGGTTAGCTAATATCAAGGTTTGGGTTGGTGGAAGGGTTAGCTAACATTGATGTTGGGTAGGGTGAAGGGTTAGCTAACATTAAGGTTAGGGTTGGGAAGGTTAGCTAACATTAAGGTTGGGGAAGGGTTAGCTAACATTAGGTTAGGTTGGGGAAGGGTTAGCTAACATTAAGGTTAGGGTTGGGGGAAGGGTTAACCAACATTAAGGTTAGGGTTGGGGAAGGGTTAGCTAACATTAAGGTTGGGGAAGGGTTAGCTAACATGAAGGTTAGGGTTGGGGGAAGGGTTAGCTAACATTAAGGTTGGGGTTGGGGGAAGGGTTAACTAACATTAAGGATGGGGAAGGTTAGCTAACATTAAGGTTGGGAAGGGTTAGCTAACATTAAGGTTAGGGTTGGGGGAAGGGTTAGCTAACATTAAGGTTAGGTTTGGGGAAGGGTTAGCTAACATTAAGGTTGGGGGAAGGGTTTGCTAACATTAAGGTTAGGGGAAGGGTTAGCTAACATTAAGGTTAGGGTTAGCTAACATGAAGGTTAGGGGAAGGGTTAGCTAACATTAAGGTTGGAGGAAGGGTTAGCTAACATTAAGGTTAGGGTAGGGTGAAGGGTTAGCTAACATTAAGGTTTGGGTTGGGGGAAGGGTTAGCTAACATTAAGGTTAGGGGAAGGCTTAGCTAACATTAAGGTTAGGGTTGGGGGAAGGGTTAGCTAACATTAAGGTTAGGGGAAGGGTTAGCTAACATTAAGGTTAGGGTTGGGGAAGGGTTAGCTAACATTAAGGTTGGGTAGGGTGAAGGGTTAGCTAACATTAAGGTTAGGGTTGGGGGAAGGGTTAGCTAACATTAAGGTTAGGGAAGGGTTTAGCTAACATTAAGGTTGGGGGGAAAAGGGTTAGCTAACATTAAGGTTAGGGTTGGGGGAAGGGTTAGCTAACATTAAGGTTAGGGTAGGGTGAAGGTTAGCTAACATAAAAGGTTAGGGTTGGGGGAAGGGTTAGCTAACATTAAGGTTAGGGTTGGGGAAGGGTTAGCTAACATTAAGGTTGGGGTTGGGGAAGGGTTTGCTAACATTAAGGTTGGGGGAAGGGTTAGCTAACATAAAGGTTAGGGTTGGGGAAGGGTTAGCTAACATTAAGGTTAGGGTTGGGGAAAGGGTTAGCTAACATTAAGGTTAGGGTTGGGGGAAAGGTTAGCTAACATTCAGGTTAGGGGAAAGGTTAGCTAACATTAAGGTTAGGTTGGGAAGGTTAGCAAACATTAAGGTTAGGGTTGGGGGAAAGGTTAGCTAACATTAAGGTTGGGGAAAGGGTTAGCGAACATTAAGGTTAGGTTAGGGGAAGGGTTAGCTAACATTAAGGTTAGGGAAGGGTTAACCAACAGTAAGGTTATGGTTGGGGAAGGGTTAGCTAACATTAAGGTTAGGGTTGGGGGAAAGGTTAGCTAACATTCAGGTTAGGGGAAGGGTTAGCCAACATTAAGGTTAGGGTTGGGGAAGGGTTAGCTAACATTAAGATTAGGGTTGGGAAGGGTTAGCTAACATTAAGGTTAGGGTTGGGAAGGGTTAGCTAACATTAAGGTTAGGGTTAGGGGAAGGTTAGCTAACATTAATGTTAGGAGTTGACAGAGGGAAGGTCAGCTAACATTAATGTTAGGTTGGGGAAGGGTTAGCTAACATTAAGGTTAGGGTTGGAAGGTTAGCTAACATTAAGGTTAGGGAAGGGTTAGCTAACATTAAGGTTAGGGTTGGGGAAGGTTAGCTAACATTAAGGTTAGGTTGGGAAAGGGTTAGCTAACATTAAGGTTGGGTGAAGGGTTAGCTAACATTAAGGTTAGGGTTGGGGAAGGGTTAGCTAACATTAAGGTTAGGGTTGGGGAAGGGGCTGACATTAAGGTTAGGAAGGGTTAGCTAACATTAAGAGTTAGGTTGGGAAGGTTAGCTAACATTAAGGTTAGGTTTGGGGAAGGGTTAGCTAACATTAAGGTTGGGGAAAGGGTTAGCTAACATTAAGGTTAGGGTTGGGGAAGGGTTAGCTAACATTAAGGTTTGGGTTGGGAAGGGTTAGCTAACATTAAGGTTGGGGAAGGGTTAGCTAACATTAAGAGTTAGGGTTGGGAAGGTTAGCTAACATTAAGGTTAGGGTTGGGAAGGGTTAGCTAACATTAAGGTTCCGGGTTGGGGAAGGGTTAGCTAACGTTAGTTGGGCGAAGGGTTAGCTAACATTAAGAGTTAGGGTTGGGGAAGGGTTAGCTAACATTAAGGTTAGGGGAAGGGTTAGCTAACATTAAGGCTAGGTTAGCAAACACAAGGTTTGGGGAAGGTTAGCCAACATTAAGGTTAGGGTTGGGAAAGGTTAGCAAACATAAAGGTTAGGGTTGGGGAAGGGTTAGCTAACATTAAGGTTAGGGTAGGGTGAAGGGTTAGCTAACATTAAGGTTAGGGTTGGGGGAAGGGTTAGCTAACATTAAGGTTAGGGTTGGGGGAAGGGTTAGCTAACATTAAGGTTAGGGTAGGGTGAAGGGTTAGCTAACATAAAGGTTAGGGTTGGGGAAGGTTTAGCTAACATTAAGGTTAGGGTGGGTGAAGGTTAGCTAACATTAAGGTTAGGGTTGGGGAAGGGTTAGCTAACATTAAGGTTGGGTTGTGGAAGGTTAGCTAACATTAAGGTTAGGGGAAAGGTTAGCTAACATTAAGGTTAGGGTTGGGGAAGGTTAGCTAACATCCAGGTTAGGGGTAGGGTTAGCTAACATTAAGGTTAGGGTTGGGAAAGGGTTAGCAAAAACATTAAGGTTAGGGTTGGGGAAGGGTTAGCTAACATTAAGGTTGGGAAGGGTTAGCGAACATTAGGGTTGAGGAAGGTTAGCTAACATTAAGGTTAGGGAAGGGTTAACCAACATTAAGGTTATGGTTGGGGAAGGGTTAGCTAACATTAAGGTTAGGGTTGGGGAAAGGTTAGCTAACATTCAGGTTAGGGAAGGGTTAGCTAACATTAAGGTTAGGGGTTAGGGAAGGGTTAGCTAACATTAAGGTTAGGTTGGGGGAAGGGTTAGCTAACATTAAGGTTAGGGTTGGGAAAGGTTAGCTAACATTAAGGATTAGGTTTGGGGAAGGGTTAGCTAACATTAAGGTTGGGGGAAGGTTTGCTAACATTAAGGTTAGGGAAGGGTTAGCTAACATTAAGGTTAGGGTTAGCTAACATGAAGGGGGAAGGGTTAGCTAACATTAAGGTTGGAGAAGGGTTAGCTAACATTAAGGTTAGGGTAGGGTGAAGGGTTAGCTAACATTAAGGTTTGGGTTGGGGAAAGGGTTAGCTAACATTAAGGTTAGGGAAGGTTAGCTAACATTAAGGTTAGGGTTGGGGAAGGGTTAGCTAACATTAAGGTTAGGGGGGAAGGGTTAGCTAACATTAAGTTTAGGGTTGGGAAGGGTTAGCTAACATTAAGGTTGGGCAAGGTTAGCTAACATTAAGGTTAGGGTTGGGGAAGGTTAGCTAACATTAAGGTTAGGGGAAGGGTTAGCTAACATTAAGGTTAGGGTTAGCAAACATTAAGGTTTGGGAAGGGTTAGCTAACATTAAGGTTAGGGTTGGGGAAGGGTTAGCTAACATTAAGGTTAGGGTAGGGTGAAGGGTTAGCTAACATAAAGGTTAGGGTTGGGGAAGGGTTAGCTAACATTAAGGTTAGGGTTGGGGAAGGGTTAGCTAACATTAAGGTTGGGGTTGGGGAAGGGTTGCTAACATTAAGGTTGGGGAAGGGTTAGCTAACATTAAGGTTAGGGTTGGGGAAGGGTTAGCTAACATTAAGGTTAGGGTTGGGAAAGGTTAGCTAACATTAGGTTAGGGTTGGGAAAAGGTTAGCTAACATTCAGGTTAGGAAGGGTTAGCTAACATTAAGGTTAGGGGTTGGGGAAGGGTTAGCAAACATTAAGGTTAGGGTTGGGGGAAGGTTAGCTAACATTAAGGTTGGAAGGGTTAGCGAACATTAAGGTTAGGGTTAGGGGAAGGGTTAGCTAACATTAAGGTTAGGGAAGGGTTAACCAACAGTAAGGTTATGGTTGGGGGAAGGTTAGCTAACATTAAGGTTAGGGTTGGGAAAGGTTAGCTAACATTCAGGTTAGGGGAAGGGTTAGCTAACATTAAGGTTAGGTTGGGAAAGGGTTAGCTAACATTAAGATTAGGGTTGGGGGAAAGGGTTAGCTAACATTAAGGTTAGGGTTGTAGGGAAGGGTTAGCTAACATTAAGGTTAGGGTTAGGGGAAGGGTTAGCTAACATTAATGTTAGGGTTGGGGGAAGGGTCAGCTAACATTAATGTTAGGGTTGGGAAAGGTTAGCTAACATTAAGGTTAGGGTTGGGGAAGGGTTAGCTAACATTAAGGTTAGGGGAAGGGTTAGCTAACATTAAGGTTAGGGTTGGAAGGGTTAGCTAACATTAAGGTTAGGGTTGGGGAAGGGTTAGCTAACATTAAGGTTGGGTGAAGGTTAGCTAACATTAAGGTTAGGGTTGGGGAAGGGTTAGCTAACATTAAGGTTAGGGTTGGGGGAAGGGTTAGCTGACATTAAGGTTAGGGAAGGGTTAGCTAACATTAAGGTTAGGGTTAGGGGGAAGGGTTAGCTAACATTAAGGTTAGGGGGGAAGGTTAGCTAACATTAAGGTTGGGGAAGGGTTAGCTAACATTAAGGTTAGGGTAGGGTGAAGGGTTAGCTAACATTAAGGTTTGGGTTGGGGAAGGGTTAGCTAACATTAAGGTTAGGGAAGGCTTAGCTAACATTAAGGTTAGGGTTGGGGGAAGGGTTAGCTAACATTAAGGTTAGGGAAGGGTTAGCTAACATTAAGGTTCGGGTTGGGGAAGGGTTAGCTAACATTAAGGTTGGGCGAAGGGTTAGCTAACATTAAAGGAAGGAGTTGGGAAGGGTTAGCTAACATTAAGGTTAGGGGAAGGGTTAGCTAACATTAAGGTTAGGGTTAGCAAACATTAAGGTTTGGGGAAGGGTTAGCTAACATTAAGGTTAGGGTTGGGAAAGGTTAGCTAACATAAAGGTTAGGGTTGGGGAAGGGTTAGCTAACATTAAGGTTAGGGTAGGGTGAAGGGTTAGCTAACATTAAGGTTAGGGTTGGGGGAAGGGTTAGCTAACATTAAGGTTAGGGTTGGGGAAGGGTTAGCTAACATTAAGGTTAGGGTAGGGTGAAGGGTTAGCTAACATAAAGGTTAGGGTTGGGGAAGGGTTAGCTAACATTAAGGTTAGGGTAGGGTGAAGGGTTAGCTAACATTAAGGTTAGGGTTGGGGAAGGGTTAGCTAACATTAAGGTTAGGGTTGGGGAAGGGTTAGCTAACATTAAGGTTAGGGTTGGGGAAGGGTTAGCTAACATTAAGGTTAGGGTTGGGAAAGGTTAGCTAACATTCAGGTTAGGGGAAGGTTAGCTAACATTAAGGTTAGGGTTGGGGAAGGGTTAGCAAACATTAAGGTTAGGGTTGGGGAAGGGTTAGCTAACATTAAGGTTGGGAAAGGGTTAGCTGAACATTAGGGGTTAGGGGAAGGGTTAGCTAACATTAAGGTTAGGGGAAGGTTAACCAACATTAAGGTTATGGTTGGGGAAGGTTAGCTAACATTAAGGTTAGGGTTGGGGGAAAGGTTAGCTAACATTCAGGTTAGGGGAAGGGTTAGCTAACATTAAGGTTAGGGTTGGGAAAAGGTTAGCTAACATTAAGGTTAGGAGTTGGGGAAAAGGTTAGCTAACATTAAGGTTAGGTGGGGGAAGGGTTAGCTAACATTAAGGTTAGGGTTTGGGGGAAGGTTAGCTAACATTAAGGTTGGGGAAGGGTTTGCTAACATTAAGGTTAGGGGAAGGGTTAGCTAACATTAAGGTTAGGAGTTAGCTAACATGAAGGTTGGGGAAGGGTTAGCTAACATTAAGGTTAGGATTGGGGGGAAGGTTAGCTAACATTAAGGTTGGAAGGAAGGGTTAGCTAACATTAAGGTTAGGGGAAGGGTTAGCTAACATTAAGGTTAGGGTAGGTGAAGGGTTAGCTAACATTAAGGTTTGGGTTGGGGAAGGGTTAGCTAAAATTAAGGTTAGGGGAAGGCTTAGCTAACATTAAGGTTAGGGTTGGGGAAGGGTTAGCTAACATTAAGGTTAGGGAAAGGGTTAGCTAACATTAAGGTTAGGGTTGGGGGAAGGTTAGCTAACATTAAGGTTAGGGGGGGGAAGGTTAGCTAACATTAAGGTTAGGTTGGGGAAGGGTTAGCTAACATTAAGGTTAGGGAAGGTTAGCTAACATTAAGGTTAGGTAGGGTGAAGGGTTAGCTAACATAAAGGTTAGGGTTGGGGGAAGGGTTAGCTAACATTAAGGTTAGGGTAGGTGAAGGGTTAGCTAACATTAAGGTTAGGGTTGGGGGAAGGGTTAGCTAACATTAAGGTTAGGGTTGGGGAAGGTTAGCTAACATTAAGGTTGGTTGGGAAGGGTTTAGCTAACATTAAGGTTGGGGTTGGGGAAGGGTTTGCTAACATTAAGGTTGGGAAGGTTAGCTAACATTAAGGTTTAGGGTTGGGGAAGGGTTAGCTAACATTAAGGTTAGGGTTGGGGGAAGGGTTAGCTAACATTAAGGTTAGGGTTGGGGAAAGGTTAGCTAACATTCAGGTTAGGGAAGGTTAGCTAACATTAAGGTTAGGGGGAAGGGTTAGCAAACATTAAGGTTAGGGTTGGGGAAGGGTTAGCTAACATTAAGGTTGGGGAAGGGTTAGCGAACATTAAGGTTAGGGTTAGGGAAGGGTTAGCTAACATTAAGGTTAGGGGAAGGTTAACCAACAGTAAGGTTATGGTTGGGGAAGGTTAGCTAACATTAAGGTTAGGGTTGGGGAAAGGTTAGCTAACATTCAGGTTAGGGAAGGGTTAGCTAACATTAAGGTTAGGGTTGGGGGAAGGGTTAGCTAACATTAAGATTAGGGTTGGGAAGGTTAGCTAACATTAAGGTTAGGGTTGGGAAGGGTTAGCTAACATTAAGGTTAGGGTTAGGGGAAGGGTTAGCTAACATTAATGTTAGGGTTGGGAAGGTCAGCTAACATTAATGTTAGGGTTGGGGAAGGGTTAGCTAACATTAAGGTTAGGGTTGGGGAAGGGTTAGCTAACATTAAGGTTAGGGGAAGGGTTAGCTAACATTAAGGTTAGGGTTGGGAAGGTTAGCTAACATTAAGGTTAGGGTTGGGGAAGGTTAGCTAACATTAAGGTTGGGTGAAGGGTTAGCTAACATTAAGGTTAGGGTTGGGGAAGGGTTAGCTAACATTAAGGTTAGGGTTGGGAAGGTTAGCTGACATTAAGGTTGGGGAAGGTTAGCTAACATTAAGGTTAGGGTTAGGGGAAGGGTTAGCTAACATTAAGGTTAGGATTTAGGGAAAAGGTTAGCTAACAGGTTGGGAAGGGGCTAACATTAAGGTTAGGGTTGGGTGAAGGTTAGCTAACATTAAGGTTTGGGTTGGGGAAGGGTTAGCTAACATTAAGGTTAGGGGAAGCTTAGCTAACATTAAGGTTAGGGTTGGGGGAAGGTTAGCTAACATTAAGGTTAGGGGAAGGGTTAGCTAACATTAAGGTTCGGGTTGGGGAAGGGTTAGCTAACATTAAGGTTGGGGAAGGTTAGCTAACATTAAGGTTAAGGTTGGGGAAAGGGTTAGCTAACATTAAGGTTAGGGGAAGGGTTAGCTAACATTAAGGGTTAGCAAACATTAAGGTTTGGGGAAGGGTTAGCTAACATTAAGGTTAGGGTTGGGGGAAGGGTTAGCTAACATTAAGGTTAGGGTTGGGGAAGGGTTAGCTAACATTAAGGTTAGGGTTGGGGGAAAGGTTAGCTAACATTCAGGTTAGGGGGGTAGGGTTAGCTAACATTAAGGTTAGGGTTGGGGAAGGTTAGCAAACATTAAGGTTAGGTTGGGAAAAGGTTAGCTAACATTAAGGTTGGGGGAAGGGTTAGCGAACATTAGGGTTAGGGAAGGGTTAGCTAACATTAAGGTTAGGGGAAGGTTAACCAACATTAAGGTTATGGTTGGGGAAAGGTTAGCTAACATTAAGGTTAGGGTTGGGGGAAAGGTTAGCTAACATTCAGGTTGGGGGAAGGGTTAGCTAACATTAAGGTTAGGGTTGGGGAAGGGTTAGCTAACATTAAAGTTAGGGTTGGGGAAGGGTTAGCTAACATTAAGGTTAGGGTTGGGGAAAGGGTTAGCTAACATTAAGGTTAGGTTTGGGGAAGGGTTAGCTAACATTAAGGTTGGGGGAAGGGTTTTGCTAACATTAAGGTTAGGGAAGGGTTAGCTAACATTAAGGTTAGGGTTAGCTAACATGAAGGTTAGGGGAAGGGTTAGCTAACATTAAGGTTAGGATTGGGGGAAGGGTTAGCTAACATTAAGGTTGGAGGAAGGGTTAGCTAACATTAAGGTTAGGGTTGGGGGAAGGGTTAGCTAACATTAAGGTTAGGGTAGGGTGAAGGGTTAGCTAACATTAAGGTTTGGGTTGGGGGAAGGGTTAGCTAACATTAAGGTTAGGGGAAGGCTTAGCTAACATTAAGGTTAGGGTTGGGGGAAGGGTTAGCTAACATTAAGGTTAGGGGAAGGGTTAGGGGAAGGTTGGGTTGGGAAGGGTTAGCTAACATTAAGGTTGTTGGCGAAGGGTTAGCTAACATTAAGGTTAGGGTTGGGGAAGGGTTAGCTAACATTAAGGTTAGGGGAAGGGTTAGCTAACATTAAGGTTAGGGTTAGCAAACATTACGGTTTGGGAAAGGTTAGCTAACATTAAGGTTAGGGTTGGGGGAAGGGTTGAAGCTAACATAAAGGTTAGGGTTGGGGGGGTTAGCTAACATTAAGGTTAGGGTTGGGGTGAAGGGTTAGCTAACATTAAGGTTAGGGTTGGGGGAAGGGTTAGCTAACATTAAGGTTAGGGTTGGGGAAGGGTTAGCTAACATTAAGGTTAGGGTAGGGTGAAGGGTTAGCTAACATAAAGGTTAGGGTTGGGGAAGTGTTAGCTAACATTAAGGTTAGGGTAGGGTGAAGGGTTAGCTAACATTAAGGTAGGGTTGGGGAAGGGTTAGCTAACATTAAGGTTAGGGTTGGGGAAGGGTTAGCTAACATTAAGGTTAGGGTTGGGGAAGGGTTAGCTAACATTAAGGTTAGGTTGGGGGAAAGGTTAGCTAACATTCAGGTTAGGGGTAGGGTTAGCTAACATTAAGGTTAGGGTTGGGGAAGGGTTAGCAAACATTAAGGTTAGGGTTGGGGAAGGGTTGCTAACAGGTTAGGGAAGGGTTAGCTAACATTAAGGTTGGGGAAGGGTTAGCCAACATTAAGGTTATGGTTGGGGGGAAGGGTTAGCTAACATTCAGGTTAGGGGAAGGGTTAGCTAACATTAAGGTTAGGGTTGGGGAAGGGTTAGCTGACATTAAGGTTAGGGGAAGGGTTAGCTAACATTAAGGTTAGGGTTGGGGAAGGTTAGCTAACATTCAGGTTAGGGAAGGGTTAGCTAACATTAAGGTTAGGGTTGGGGAAGGGTTAGCTAACATTAAGGTTAGGGTTGGGGGAAGGGTTAGCTAACATTAAGGTTAGGGTTGGGAAGGGTTAGCTAACATTAAGGTTAGGGTTAGGGGAAGGGTTAGCTAACATTAATGTTAGGGTTGGGGAAGGTCAGCTAACATTAAGGTTAGGGTTGGGGAAGGTTAGCTAACATTAAGGTTAGGGTTGGGGAAAGGGTTAGCTAACATTAAGGTTAGGGGAAGGGTTAGCTAACATTAAGGTTAGGGTTGGGGGAAGGGTTAGCTAACATTAAGGTTGGGGTTGGGGAAGGGTTAGCTAACATTAAGGTTAGAAGGTTTAGCTAACATTAAGGGGGAAGGGTTAGCTAACATTAAGGTTAGGGTTGGGGAAGGGTTAGCTGACATTAAGGTTAGGGGGGAAGGGTTAGCTAACATTAAGGTTAGGGTTGGGGGAAGGGTTAGCTAACATTAAGGTTAGGTTTGGGGGAAGGGTTAGCTAACATTAAGGTTAGGGGAAGGGTTAGCTAACATTAAGGTTAGGGTTAGCTAACATGAAGGTTATGGGAAGGGTTAGCTAACATTAAGGTTAGGGTTGGGGGAAGGGTTAGCTAACATTAAGGTTAGGGTAGGGTGAAGGGTTAGCTAACATTAAGGTTAGGGGAAGGGTTAGCTAATATCAAGGTTTGGGTTGGTGGAAGGGTTAGCTAACATTAAGGTTAGGTTAGGGTGAAGGTTAGCTAACATTAAGGTTTGGGTTGGGGAAAGGTTAGCTAACATTAAGGTTGGGGGAAGGGTTAGCTAACATTAAGGTTAGGGTTGGGGAAGGTTAGCTAACATTAAGGTTGGGGAAGGGTTAGCTAACATGAAGGTTAGGGTTGGGGAAGGGTTAGCTAACATTAAGGTTGGGGAAGGGTTAGCTAACATTAAGGTTGGGGGCTAACATTAAGGTTGGGGAAGGGTTAGCTAACATTAAGGTTAGGGTTGGGGAAGGTTAGCTAACATTAAGGTTAGGTTTGTGGGAAGGTTAGCTAACATTAAGGTTGGGAAGGTTTGCTAACATTAAGGTTAGGGTTGGGGGAAGGGTTAGCTAACATTAAGGTTAGGGTTGGGGAAGGGTTAGCTAACATTAAGGTTAGGGAAGGGTTAGCTAACATTAAGGTTAGGGTTGGGGGAAGGGTTAGCTAACATTAAGGTTGGGGTTGGGAAGGGTTAGCTAACATTAAGGTTAGGGGAAGGTTTAGCTAACATTAAGGTTAGGGAAGGGTTAGCTAACATTAAGGTTAGGGTTGGGAAGGGTTAGCTGACATTAAGGTTAGGGGAAGGGTTAGCTAACATTAAGGTTAGGGTTGGGGAAGGGTTAGCTAACATTAAGGTTAGGTTTGGGGGAAGGGTTAGCTAACATTAAGGTTAGGGAAGGGTTAGCTAACATTAAGGTTAGGGTTAGCTAACATGAAAGGTTATGGGAAGGGTTAGCTAACATTAAGGTTAGGTTTGGGGGAAGGGTTAGCTAACATTAAGGTTAGGGTAGGGTGAAAGGTTAGCTAACATTAAGGTTAGGGAAGGGTTAGCTAATATCAAGGTTTGGGTTGGTGGAAGGTTAGCTAACATTAAGGTTAGGTTAGGGTGAAGGGTTAGCTAACATTAAGGTTTGGGTTGGGGAAGAGTTAGCTAACATTAAGGTTGGGAAAGGGTTAGCTAACATTAAGGTTAGGGTTGGGGAAGGGTTAGCTAACATTAAGGTTGGGGTTGGGGAAGGGTTAGCTAACATTAAGGTTGGGGGAAGGGTTAGCTAACATTAAGGTTAGGAGTTGGGGAAGGGTTAGCTAACATTAAGGTTTGGGTAGGGTGAAGGGTTAGCTAACATTAAGGTTAGGGTTGGGGGAAGGTTAGCTAACATTAAGGTTAGAGTTAGCAAACATTAAGGTTTGGGGAAGGGTTAGCTAACATTAAGGTTAGGGTTGGGGGAAGGGTTAGCTAACATTAAGGTTAGGGTAGGGTGAAGGGTTAGCTAACATAAAGGTTAGGGTTGGGAAGGGTTAGCTAACATTAAGGTTAGGGTAGGGTGAAGGGTTAGCTAACATTAAGGTTTGGGTTGGGGAAGAGTTAGCTAACATTAAGGTTGGGGAAGGGTTAGCTAACATTAAGGTTAGGGTTGGGAAGGGTTAGCTAACATTAAGGTTGGGGAAGGGTTAGCTAACATTAAGGTTGGGAAGGGTTAGCTAACATTAAGGTTAGGGAAGGGTTAGCTAACATTAAGGTTAGAGGTTGGGGAAGGGTTAGCTAACATTAAGAGTTAGGTT
Organism: Oncorhynchus tshawytscha; assembly: GCF_018296145.1. NCBI lineage: Eukaryota > Metazoa > Chordata > Actinopteri > Salmoniformes > Salmonidae > Oncorhynchus > Oncorhynchus tshawytscha. The sequence goes on along the minus strand of NC_056438.1, from coordinate 2,836,715 downwards.
TGGGGGAAGTTAGCTAATATTAAGGTTAGGAAGGGTTAGCTAACATTAAGGTTAGGGTTGGGGAAGGGTTAGCTAACATTAAGGTTAGGGGTAGGGTGAAGGGTTAGCTAATATTAAGGTTTGGGTTGGGGAAGGCTTAGCTATAATTAAGGTTAGGGAAGGCTTAGCTAACATTAAGGTTAGGGTTGGGGAAGGGTTAGCTAACATTAAGGTTAGGGGAAGGGTTAGCTAACATTAAGGTTCGGGTTGGGGAAGGGTTAGCTAACATTAAGGTTGGGCGAAGGGTTAGCTAACATTAAGGTTAGGGTTGGGGGAAGGGTTAGCTAACATTAAGGTTAGAGTTAGCAAACATTAGGGGGAAGGGTTAGCTAACATTAAGGTTAGGGTTGGGGAAGGGTTAGCTAACATTAAGGTTAGGGTAGGGTGAAGGTTAGCTAACATAAAGGTTAGGGTTGGGGAAGGGTTAGCTAACATTAAGGTTAGGGTAGGGTGAAGGGTTAGCTAACATTAAGGTTAGGGTTGGGGAAGGGTTAGCTAACATTAAGGTTAGGGTTGGGGAAGGGTTAGCTAACATTAAGGTTAGGGTTGGGGAAGGGTTAGCTAACATTAAGGTTAGGGTTGGGGAAGGGTTAACACATTAAGGTTGGGTGAAGGGTTAGCTAACATTAAGGTTAGGTTTGGGGAAGGGTTAGCTAACATTAAGGTTAGGGAAGGGTTAGCTAACATTAAGGTTGGGGAAGGGTTAGCTAACATTAAGGTTAGGGTTGGGGAAGGGTTAGCTAACATTAAGGTTAGGGTTGGGGAAGGGTTAGCTAACATTAAGGTTAGGGGTTGGGGGAAGGGTTAGCTAACATTAAGGTTAGGGGAAGGGTTAGCTAACATTAAGGTTGGGGTTGGGGAAGGGTTAGCTAACATTAAGGTTTGGGGGAAGGATTAGCTAACATTAAGGTTAGGGTTTGGGAAGGGTTAGCTAACATTAAGGTCAGGGGAAGGGTTAGCTAATATCAAGGTTTGGGTTGGTGGAAGGGTTAGCTAACATTAAGGTTAGGGTAGGGTGAAGGGTTAGCTAACATTAAGGTTAGGGTTGGGGGAAGGGTTAGCTAACATTAAGGTTAGGGTTGGGGGAAGGGTTAGCTAACATTAAGGTTAGGGTTTTGGGGAAGGGTTAGCTAACATTAAGGTTAGGGGAAGGTTAGCCAACATTAAGGTTAGGGAAGGGTTAGCCAACATTAAAGGTTGGGGAAGGGTTAGCTAACATTAAGGTTGGGGAAGGGTTAGCTAACATTAAGGCTAGGTTTGGGGAAGGGTTAGCTAACATTAAGGTTAGGGTTGGGGGAAGGGTTAGCTAACATTAAGGTTAGGCTTGGGGAAGGGTTAGCTAACATTAAGGTTGGGGAAGGGTTAGCTAACATTAAGGTTAGGGTTGGGAAGGGTTAGCTAACATTAAGGTTTGGGTAGGGTGAAGGGTTAGCTAACATTAAGGTTAGGGTTGGGGAAGGGTTAGCTAACATTAAGGTTAGGGTTAGGGGAAGGTTAGCTAACAGTAAGGTTAGGGTTGGGGAAGGGTTAGCTAACATTAAGGTTAGGGAAGGCTTAGCTAACATTAAGGTTGGGGTTGGGGAAGGGTTAGCTAACATTAAGGTTGGGGTTGGGGGTTAGCTAACATTAAGGTTAGGTTTGGGGGAAGGGTTAGCTAACATTAAGGTTTGGGTTGGGGAAGGGTTAGCTAACATTAAGGTTAGGGTTAGGGAAGGGTTAGCTAACATTAAGGTTAGGGTTGGGGGAAGGGTTAGCTAACATTAAGGTTGGGGTTGGGGAAGGGTAGCTAACATTAAGGTTAGGGTTGGGGAAGGGTTAGCTAACATTAAGGTTAGGGTTTTGGGGAAGGGTTAGCTAACATTAAGGTTAGGTTAGGGAAGGTTAGCCAACATTAAGGTTTGGGTTGGGAAGGGTTAGCTAACATTAAGGTTGGGGAAGGGTTAGCTAACATTAAGGCTAGGGTTGGGGAAGGGTTAGATAACATTAAGGTTAGGGTTGGGGAAGGGTTAGCTAACATTAAGGTTAGGGTTGGGGGAAGGGTTAGCTAACATTAAGGTTGGGGGAAGGGTTAGCTAACATTAAGGTTAGGGTTGGGGAAGGGTTAGCTAACATTAAGGTTTGGGTAGGGTGAAGGGTTAGCTAACATTAAGGTTAGGGTTGGGGAAGGGTTAGCTAACATTAAGGTTAGGGTAGGGTGAAGGGGCTAACATTAAGGTTAGGGTTGGGGAAGGTTAGCTAACATTAAGGTTAGGGTTGGGGAAGGTTAGCTAACATTAAGGTTAGGGTTGGGGGAAGGTAGCTAACATTAAGGTTAGGGTTGGGGAAGGGTTAGCTAACATTAAGGTTGGGTGAAGGGTTAGCTAACATTAAGGTTAGGTTTGGGGAAGGGTTAGCTAACATTAAGGTTAGGGGAAGGTTAGCTAACATTAAGGTTAGGGTTGGGGGAAGGGTTAGCTAACATTAAGGTTAGGGTTGGGGAAGGGTTAGCTAACAGTAAGGTTAGGGTTGGGGGAAGGGTTAGCTAACAGTAAGGTTAGGGTTGGGGGAAGGGTTAGCTAACATTAAGGTTAGGGGAAGGGTTAGCCAACATTAAGGTTGGGGTTGGGGGAAGGGTTAGCTAACATTAAGGTTGGGGTCGGGGGAAGGATTAGCTAACATTAAGGTTAGGGTTTGGGGAAGGGTTAGCTAACATTAAGGTCAGGGGAAGGGTTAGCTAATATCAAGGTTTGGGTTGGTGGAAGGGTTAGCTAACATTAAGGTTAGGGTAGGGTGAAGGGTTAGCTAACATTAAGGTTAGGGTTGGGGGAAGGGTTAGCTAACATTAAGGTTAGGGTTGGGGGAAGGGTTAGCTAACATTAAGGTTAGGGTTTTGGGGAAGGGTTAGCTAACATTAAGGTTAGGGGAAGGGTTAGCCAACATTAAGGTTAGGGGAAGGGTTAGCCAACATTAAGGTTTGGGTTGGGGGAAGGGTTAGCTAACATTAAGGTTGGGGGAAGGGTTAGCTAACATTAAGGCTAGGTTTGGGGAAGGGTTAGCTAACATTAAGGTTAGGGTTGGGGAAGGGTTAGCTAACATTAAGGTTAGGCTTGGGGAAGGGTTAGCTAACATTAAGGTTGGGAAGGGTTAGCTAACATTAAGGTTAGGGTTGGGGGAAGGGTTAGCTAACATTAAGGTTTGGGTAGGGTGAAGGGTTAGCTAACATTAAGGTTAGGGTTGGGGAAGGGTTAGCTAACATTAAGGTTAGGGTTAGGGGAAGGGTTAGCTAACAGTAAGGTTAGGGTTGGGGAAGGGTTAGCTAACATTAAGGTTAGGGAAGGCTTAGCTAACATTAAGGTTGGGGTTGGGGAAGGGTTAGCTAACATTAAGGTTGGGGTTGGGCGAAGGGTTAGCTAACATTAAGGTTAGGGTTGGGGGAAGGGTTAGCTAACATTAAGGTTTGGGTTGGGGAAGGGTTAGCTAACATTAAGGTTAGGGTTAGGGAAGGGTTAGCTAACATTAAGGTTAGGGTTGGGGAAGGGTTAGCTAACATTAAGGTTGGGGTTGGGGGAAGGGTTAGCTAACATTAAGGTTAGGGTTGGGGGAAGGGTTAGCTAACATTAAGGTTAGGGTTTTGGGGAAGGGTTAGCTAACATTAAGGTTAGGGAAGGGTTAGCCAACATTAAGGTTAGTTGGAAGGTTAGCCAACATTAAGGTTTGGGTTGGGGAAGGGTTAGCTAACATTAAGGTTGGGGGAAGGGTTAGCTAACATTAAGGCTAGGGTTGGGGGAAGGGTTAGATAACATTAAGGTTAGGGTTGGGGAAGGGTTAGCTAACATTAAGGTTAGGGTTGGGGGAAAGGGTTAGCTAACATTAAGGTTGGGGGAAGGGTTAGCTAACATTAAGGTTAGGGTTGGGGGAAGGGTTAGCTAACATTAAGGTTTGGGTAGGGTGAAGGGTTAGCTAACATTAAGGTTAGGGTTGGGGAAGGGTTAGCTAACATTAAGGTTAGGGTTAGGGAAGGGTTAGCTAACAGTAAGGTTAGGGTTGGGGAAGGGTTAGCTAACATTAAGGTTAGGGAAGGCTTAGCTAACATTAAGGTTGGGGTTGGGGGAAGGGTTAGCTAACATTAAGGTTGGGGTTGGGCGAAGGGTTAGCTAACATTAAGGTTAGGGTTGGGGGAAGGGTTAGCTAACATTAAGGTTTGGGTTGGGGGAAGGGTTAGCTAACATTAAGGTTAGGGTTAGGGGAAGGGTTAGCTAACATTAAGGTTAGGGTTGGGGGAAGGGTTAGCTAACATTAAGGTTGGGGTTGGGGAAGGGTTAGCTAACATTAAGGTTGGGGGAAGGGTTAGCTAACATTAAGGTTAGGGTTGGGGAAGGGTTAGCTAACATTAAGGTTAGGGTTGGGGGAAGGGTTAGCTAACATTAAGGTTAGGGTTTTGGGAAGGGTTAGCTAACATTAAGGTTAGGGGAAGGGTTAGCCAACATTAAGGTTAGGGGAAGGGTTAGCCAACATTAAGGTTTGGGTTGGGGGAATGGTTAGCTAACATTAAGGTTGGGGGAAGGGTTAGCTAACATTAAGGTTAGGGTTGGGGGAAGGGTTAGCTAACATTAAGGTTAGCTAACATTAAGGTTAGGGTTGGGGGAAGGGTTAGCTAACATTAAGGTTGGGGAAGGGTTAGCTCACATTAAGGTTAGGGTTGGGGAAGGGTTAGCTAACATTAGGTTAGGGTTGGGAGAAGGGTTAGCTAACATGCTAATTAGTTGTAAAGTAGAAACAAAAGTAGTAAGGAGCTTAAAAGTAGCTAATTAGCTCAAATTGTCCATGATGAGATTTGAACCAGCAACAGTTGGGTTAGGGTTAGGGTTGTTAGGGTTAGGGTTGTTAGGGTTAGGGTTGTTAGACATTCACGTTATACGCCCCAACGATCCAGTACAACTAACCACTCTCCTTTGGTTTTGGGCCTAGTGTACTATTTACTGTATGTTACGTCTGGTCACTGAGACCAGGCTGCAACTACAAAAGGAAAACATGAAATGACCCCCTGGGAAAGATAGAACATCGCTCAGAGATGCACAAAAACGGTAACATTCAAAATGGGTGAAACTTTCCTTTAGAAAACGGTCAAATCTGTGAGCTAACTTGGGACAAATAAAATACTACAACATGGTCAATTCATAAAGCACGAGTAAGAATTATATTAAATTATATAGAAAATGATGTTGTTCTACAGAAGAAGTCTCTATTGGGAAGTGACAGATGCTATCTACTGTGTGACCACAAGTTGTCAAAGTGAGTGATAATTCCGACTGGTTATATTGGGTTCCATGTTTAGACTTCAAAGACAACTTTGGTAGTGTTATTAACCTTACAATATCTGGTATCTTGTAGGCTATAGAATTATAGTGGAGGGATGTCTCTCTGAAGCTCAGGCTGTAGGGCTCAAACAAGCTTGTTTCTCTGAACCTGAGTCAGTAGGCTCAAACAAGCTTGTTTCTCTGAACCTGAGGCAGTAGGCTCAAACAAGCTTGTTTCTCTGAACCTGAGTCAGTAGGCTCAAACAAGCTTGTTTCTCTGAACCTGAGGCAGTAGGCTCAAACAAGCTTGTTTCTCTGAACCTGAGTCAGTAGGCTCAAACAAGCTTGTTTCTCTGAAGCTCAGGCTGTAGGGCCCAAACAAGCTTGTTTCTCTGAACCTGAGGCAGTAGGCCCAAACAAGCTTGTTTCTCTGAACCTGAGGCAGTAGGCTCAAACAAGCTTGTTTCTCTGAACCTGAGTCAGTAGGCTCAAACAAGCTTGTTTCTCTGAACCTCAGGCTGTAGGGCCCAAACAAGCTTGTTTCTCTGAACCTGAGTCAGTGGGGCTCAAACAAGCTTGTTTCTCGGAACCTGAGGCAGTAGGCCCAAACAAGCTTGTTTCTCTGAACCTGAGGCAGTAGGGCCCAAACAAGCTTGTTTCTCTGAACCTGAGTCAGTAGGCCCAAACAAGCTTGTTTCTCTGAACCTGAGTCAGTAGGGCTCAAACAAGCTTGTTTCTCTGAACCTGAGTCAGTAGGCCCAAACAAGCTTGTTTCTCTGAACCTGAGGCAGTAGGCCCAAACAAGCTTGTTTCTCTAAACCTGAGT
>NC_056438.1:2765574-2825574 GCF_018296145.1 Oncorhynchus tshawytscha | reverse complement strand
AATGAGAGATCAGCAGGTTAGAATCTGGTAGCAGTGATGGAATTGAAGGATTTTGGAAACTGGCCAGTCGGGTTAGTAGACAGCAATTTCTACTAGCCAGGATCCAAAATGTGCCATGGGCTAATGGAAAAGACAATAATTGACCTGCATCTTATGCTAGTTGGAACCATTTTCTAGAAGCCTGGTCTGAAAAGCACTATAGTTGGCTAGAGGGGATGCTATTTCCATCGCTGTCTGGTGGTCATACAGGGGTGCAGTTGACTCTGTAGGTTTAATCTGTGTTCAACAGGGTTGAGAAACTATATTATGACGTGCTATTTCTTATCTATATATTCTACCTCTGTTTCTCTCTCCCCTCTCTCTCTGTCTTTCTCTCTCTCTCTGTCTCTCTCTCTCTCTCACTCTCTCCCCTCTCTCTGTCTCTCTCTCTCCATCTCCTCGTCTCTCCCCTCTCTCTCTCTCTCTCTCTCTCTCTCTCTCTCTCTCTCTCTCTCTCTCTCTCTCTCTCTCTCTCTCTCTCTCTCTCTCTCTCCCCCTCTCTCTCTCTCCAGAGGAAATGTTTGCGCTTGGGAGGAAACCTGGCATCAGTGCACAGCCTTCCCCAGTATCGTTTCCTTCAGTCTGTCATCAGGAAGAGTACCAGGAAAGTTCAGCGCACCTGGATAGGAGCCAACGATGCCATCAAGGTCAGAAGCACCGTCTGTTCAACACTCCTGGAAACATATAGGATGCATTGATTCTTTATGAATAGAACCTATAAAGGCCTGTTGGTGCCTTAACCCACAGATCCGTTTGTTTTCAAAGCTTGTTATCTAATATTACAAACACTGTCTAGCTTCAAGCCATGGTTACATCATGCTTATCTCATAGATGGTCAGTCTCATGCTTATCTCATAGATGGTCAGTCATGCTTATCTCATAGATGGTCAGTCTTATGCTTATCTCATAGATGGTCAGTCTCATGCTTATCTCATAGATGGTCAGTCTCATGCTTATCTCATAGATGGTCAGTCTCATGATAGATGGTCAGTCTCATGCTTATCTCATAGATGGTCAGTCTCATGCTTATCTCATAGATGGTCAGTCTCATGCTTATCACATGAAATCAAATAAAATTTATTTATATAGCCCTTCTTACATCAGCTGATATCTCAAAGTGCTGCACAGAAACCCAGCCTAAAACCCCAAACAGCAAGCAATGCAGGTGTAGAAGCACGGTGGCTAGGAAAAACTCCCTAGAAAGGCCAAAACCTATGAAGAAACCTAGAGAGGAACCAGGCTATGTGGGGTGGCCAGTCCTCTTCTGGCTGTGCCGGGTGGAGATTATAACAGAACATGGCCAAGATGTTCAAATGTTCATAAATGACCAGCATGGTCGAATAATAATAAGGCAGAACAGTTGAAACTGGTCAGTCTCATGCTTATCACATAGATGGTCAGTCCTGGTATCCATAACTCTGTCTAGGAATCTGAGTGGTTACATTTCTCCTGGCCCATCCCTCAGCTTTTTACCCAAACAGTGGTTTGCCTCTTTAAAGACAGTAACTACAGTGTGTATATATAGTGTTTACTATCTGCTAGTGATGCATCGTCCTGTGTGCTCTGTAGGAGGGTCTCTGGCTGTGGAGCGACGGGTCCAGGTTTAACTACCAGAACTGGGGCCCGGGTCAACCCTCTAACTATAACCATGGTGTTATTAAGGACAACACGAACGGTCGGGAGCATTGCATGGAGATGAACTATGGAGGTACAATCCTGTCACCAGACTAGTCTCCTGCTCATTATACATCAAACATTTGGATAGAAGTTAAATACATCTTAAAGGGAATTTGTTCATTTTTTAGCTACATATTTATAAAAAACAAAGATAATACCTAACTCTCTGTGTTTCTCTCTTTCCCAGCTTCTCGCTGCCAGAACGATGCCCCTTGCTGGTTTACATTTCCCTTCCTGTGTTCCAGAAAGTTGTGATGTCCACATTTTGGGAGAGACGACATTGGAGAAGCTCTCTAAAGATGAGATTGTTTTAAATAAAGACACCATCTGCAATGTTACCCTTCGTTCAGTGGTCATTTATACAAAACACCAGCTGGATCCAACTATTAAACTCTGTAGTGTGAAGTAAATAACATCTTTGGTAAAATAAACTTTAAACAGTTGCTTCTCACTTTGTAACACGTTTGATTGTCGTCATTATTTTCTACATTTTCAAAGTCAAACCAGAGATGACCAATTGATGTTAATCATCATCATCATCATCATCATCACTACCTTCTTCATGTTTAAAGGTCAATGAGGGGCTGAAAAAATATTGATTCATCTTTTAAAATTCATGACGTTCAAATTTCTTACACCTGGAAAATCGTGTCAGATATCCTCAAGGGCATAGGATGTAAGTTAGATTTAGAATGGGGTCAGAGTTAGTGGTTCTATGAGCAAATACTGCCACCTGGTGGTCATTCGTCAGTCCTACAGACACTCAAACACTCAAACACACACACACACACTACTGTTGCTGGTATTCAATGACAGAATAATGGTCTGCTATAGTTGACAGAAAGGAGGTGAGGAGTAGCGTGGAGAGGTAAGCAACATCAGTAAAATAGTATGTATTAGAATGAATGAAGAGAAGTTGATATTTCAGCTGTAGCCTCGTCTATAGCTATTATTATATTACAGCCAACTCAGAGAGTCTGTAGTAGATTAGCATACTGGTTTTCCTTTATCCTCCTGGAAATGAATTGTAGAAATACAGTTGATAGAACTGCACAGCTACGTTGTTGATTAGTTGATGAAACTGCACAGCTACGTTGTTGATTAGTTGATAGAACTGCACAGCTACGTTGTTGATTAGTTGATAGAATTGCACAGCTACGTTGTTGATTACCTGATTACCTAATAATTCTGTATATCTGTTGATTAGCTGATGAAACTACGAGGTACAAGGTCTTTGTTTCTGGTCATTTTGAGCCTGTAATTGAACCCACAAATGCTGATGCTCCAGATACTCAACTAGTCTAAAGAAGGACAGTTTAATTGCTTCTTTAATCAGAACAACAGTTTTCAGCTGTGCTAACATAATTTCAAAAGGTTTTTCAATTGATCAATTAGCCTTTGAAAATGATAAACTTGGATGAGTTAACACAACGTGCCATTGGAACTCAGAAGTGATGGTTGCTGGTAATGGGCATCTGTACACCTATGTAGATATTCCATTAAAAATCAGCCGTTTCCAGCTACAAGAGTCATTTACAACATTAACAATGTCTACACTGTATTTCTGATCAATTTGACGTTATTTAAATGGACGAAAAAATAGCTTTTCTTTCAAAAGCAAGGACATTTCTAAGTGACCCAAACTGTATGGTTGATATGGTTGATTAGTTGATAAAACTGTATAACTACGTTGTTAATTAGCTGATAAAAATGAACAAATAGCAGTAATAGTTGTCATACCCTGACCTTAGAGAGACGTTTTATTTCTCTATTTGGTTAGGGTGTGATTTGGGTGGGCATTCTAGTTTTCCTATTTCTTTGTTGGCCGGGTCCCCATTCAGAGGCAGCTGTCTATCGTTGTCTCCGATTGGGGTTCATATTTAGGCAGCCTTTTTCCCCCCTTTAGTTTGTGGGATCTTGTTTTTGTATAGTTGCCTTGAGCACTGCAATACGATTGGAGCACGTTTGGTATATTCTTTGTTGTTTCACTATTAAATATCATGTGGAACTCTACGCACGCTGTGCCTTGGTCCATCTTTCAACGAACGTAACAGAATATCCCACCACCAAAGGACCAAGCAGCGAGGAACATCCTGGCCGGAAGGGAGGCAGCGACGGTCCACAGTCCGGGAACCTCTGGCGACGGTCCACGGTCCGGAACCTCTGGCGACGGTCCACGGTCCGGAACCTCTGGCGACGGTCCACGGTCCGGAACCTCTGGCGACGGTCCACGGTCCGGAACCTCTGGCGACGGTCCACGGTCCGGAACCTCTGGCGACGGCCCACGGTCCGGAACCTCTGGCGACGGTCCACAGTGCGGAACTTCTGACGACGGTCCACGGTCCGAAGCCTCCATTGGTGATCCATGGCCCGGAGCCTCCAGTGATGATCCATGGCCCGGAGCCTGTAGTGATGATCCATGGCCCGGAGCCTGTAGTGATGATCCATGGCCCGGAGCCTCCAGTGATGATCCATGGCCCGGGCCTGTGATGATCCATGGCCGGAGAGTGGTGATCCATGGCCCGGAGCCTCCAGTGATGATCCATGGCCCGAAGCCTGTAGTGATGATCCATGGCCCGGAGCCTCCAGTGATGACCTAAGGTCCGGGTCTCCAGCAGGGTCTGCAGTCCAGAGCCTCCTGCCTGTAGTGGTTTCTATGATCCATGGCCCGGAGCCTCCGTGCGATCAATCTATGGTCCGGAGTTAGATGGGGCTGTGTGTGAGCCTCCAGTGATGATCCATGGCCCGGAGCCTTGTGAATAGCCTAGTGATGACCTAGGTCCGGGCTGTGCAGTCCAGAGCCTCCTGCGAGGGTAGTTGTAATAGTAGTATAGGGCTGTGTGTGTAGTTGTAATAGTAGTATAGGGCTGTGTGTGTAGTAGTATTAGTAGTATGGGGTTGTGTGTGTAGTTGTATTAGTAGTATAGGGCTGTTTGTGTAGTTGTATTAGTAGTATATGTAGTTGTATTAGTAGTATAGGGCTGGGTGTGTAGTTGTATTTGTAGTATATGTAGTTGTATTAGTAGTATAGGGCTGTTTGTGTAGTTGTATTAGTAGTATATGTAGTTGTATTAGTAGTAGGGCTGTGTGTGTAGTTGTTTTAGTAGTATAGGGCTGTTTGTGTAGTTGTATTAGTAGTATATGTAGTTGTATTAGTAGTATAGGGCTGTTTGTGTAGTTGTATTAGTAGTATATGTAGTTGTATTAGTAGTAGGGCTGTGTGTGTAGTTGTATTAGTAGTATAGGGCTGTGTGTGTAGTTGTATTAGTAGTATATGTAGTTGTATTAGTAGTATAGGGCTGTGTGTGTAGTTGTATTAGTAGTATATGTAGTTGTATTAGTAGTATAGGGCTGTTTGTGTAGTTGTATTAGTAGTATATGTAGTTGTATTAGTAGTATGGGGCTGTGTGTGTAGTTGTATTAGTAGTAGGGCTGTGTGTGTAGTTGTATTGGTAGTATAGGGCTGTGTGTGTAGTTGTATTAGTAGTATGGGGCTGTATGTGTAGTTGTATTAGTCGTATGTGTAGTTGTATTAGTAGCATGGGGCTGTGTGTGTAGTTGTATTAGTAGTATGGGGCTGTTTGTGTAGCTGTATTAGTAGTATGGGGCTGTGTGTGTAGTTGTATTAATAGTATGTGTAGTTGTATTAGTACTATAGGGCTGTGTGTGTAGTTGTGTTAGTAGTAGGGCTGTATGTGTAGTTGTATTAGTAGTATGGGGCTGTATGTGTAGTTGTATTGGTAGTATGGGGCTGTGTGTTAGTTGTATTAGTAGTATGGGGCTGTGTGTGTAGTTGTATTAGTAGTATAGGGCTGTGTGTGTAGTTGTATTAGTAGTATGTGTAGTTGTATTAGTAGTATAGGGCTGTGTGTGTAGTTGTATTAGTAGTAGGGCTGTGTGTGTAGTTGTATTAGTAGTATGGGGCTGTGTAGTATGGGGCTGTGTGTGTAGTTGTATTAGTAGTATAGGGCTGTGTGTGTAGTTGTATTAGTAGTATTGGGCTGTGTGTAGTTGTATTAGTAGTATAGGGCTGTGTGTGTAGTTGTATTAGTAGTATAGGGCTGTGTGTGTAGTTGTATTAGTAGGATATGTATTTGTATTAGTAGTATGGGGCTGTATGTGTAGTTGTATTAGTAGTATGGGGTTGTGTGTGTAGTTGTATTAGTAGTAGGTCTGTATGTGTAGTTGTATTAGGAGTATGGGGCTGTATGTGTAGTTGTATTTGTAGTATGGGGCTATGTGTGTAGTTGTATTTGTAGTATGGGGTTGTGTGTGTAGTTGTATTAGTAGTAGGGCTGTATGTGTAGTTGTATTAGTAGTATGGGGCTGTGTGTGTAGTTGTATTAGTAGTATGGGGCTGTGTGTGTAGTTGTACTAGTAGTGTTATTGTGTCACCTTAATAAAGATGTTGTGTTTGTCCTCTGTAACTCTATCTAGGTTACGATGAGTAAACAATCCCAATTGTTTCAGAATGTTTGATGTGATAGTTTTGTTGTCGTCAGGTCGTCGTCAAGGCTGGAACATCGGGTCCTGTGCTCCAAGGGAATGGAGACCTCAGAACCAAAACAATGAGGTCCTTGATCCCCTGCAGTTAGATTCCCCTCTTCAGGCTTGAAATGATTGAACATGTCTGGTGTAATATGACTGTTTTCTATTTGCTTGTATTCAGTACTTATGAACTGCGTAATACACTCACAGAAAATGACTGTTTTCTATTTGCTTGCATTGACGATTAAACTGTTCAGTTTGACGCATTCAGTACTTATGAACTGCAAAATACTCACTGCACATCTGGGGCCTTATTCACAAAGAGTCTCAGAGTAGAAGATCTTGGCCCTTATTCACAAAGAGTCTCAGAGTAGAAGATCTTGGTCCTTATTCACAAAGAGTCTCAGAGTAGAAGATCTTGGTCCTTATTCACAAAGAGTCTCAGAGTAGAAGATCTTGGTCCTTATTCACAAAGAGTCTCAGAGTAGAAGATCTTGGTCCTTATTCACAAAGAGTCTCAGAGTAGAAGATCTTGGTCCTTATTCACAAAGAGTCTCAGAGTAGAAGATCTTGGTCTTTATTCACAAAGAGTCTCAGAGTAGAAGATCTTGGTCCTTATTCACAAAGAGTCTCAGAGTAGAAGATCTTGGTCCTTATTCACAAAGAGTCTCAGAGTAGAAGATCTTGGTCCTTATTCACAAAGAGTCTCAGAGTAGAAGATCTGGGCCCTTATTCACAAAGAGTCTCAGAGTAGAAGATCTGGGCCCTTATTCACAACCCAGTGGCTGTAGATTTGGATATATTGTATGTAGCTGAGTGCTCCTCTGCTGCTCCCCCCTCCTTGATCGCCTTTATCTGGTTGTGTAGCCTACAAACTTCATGTTGTACACTAAACTGTTCCATTCCCTCAGTAGTCTATGAGTAAGGGTGATTAACTACAAAGATAGGGATGTGACATCACAACAGCAAGTCTTCAGATGGGTTACAGGTGATCATGCTGAATAACAGATGGGATACAGGTGATCATGCTGAATAACAGATGGGATACAGGTGATCATGCTGAATCACAGATGGGATACAGGTGATCATGTTGAATAACAGATGGGTTACAGGTGATCATGATGAATAACAGATGGGATACAGGTGATCATGATGAATAACAGATGGGATACAGGTGATCATGCTGAATAACAGATGGGATACAGGTGATCATGCTGAATAACAGATGGGCTACAGGTGATCATGCTGAATAACAGATGGGATGCAGGTGATCATGATGAATAACAGATGGGATACAGGTGATCATGCTGAATAACAGATGGGTTACAGGTGATCATGCTGAATAACAGATGGGATACAGGTGATCATGCTGAATAACAGATGGGATACAGGTGATCATGCTAAATAACAGATGGGATGCAGGTGATCATGATGAATAACAGATGGGATACAGGTGATCATGCTGAATAACAGATGGGATACAGGTGATCATGCTGAATAACAGATGGGATACAGGTGATCATGCTGAATAACAGATGGGATACAGGTGATCATGTTGAATAACAGATGGGTTACAGGTTATCATGATGAATAACAGATGGGATACAGGTGATCATGATGAACAACAGATGGGATACAGGTGATCATGCTGAATAACAGATGGGAAGGTGATCATGCTGAATAACAGATGGGTTACAGGTTATCATGCTGAATAACAGATGGGATGCAGGTGATCATGATGAATAACAGATGGGATACAGGTGATCATGCTGAATAACAGATGGGCTACAGGTGATCATGCTGAATAACAGATGGGCTACAGGTGATCATGCTGAATAACAGATGGGATGCAGGTGATCATGATGAATAACAGATGGGATACAGGTGATCATGCTGAATAACAGATGGGCTACAGGTGATCATGCTGAATAACAGATGGGCTACAGGTGATCATGATGAATAACAGATGGACTACAGGTGATCATGATGAATAACAGATGGATACAGGTGATCATGCTGAATAACAGATGGACTACAGGTGATCATGATGAATAACAGATGGACTACTGAATAACAGATGGGATACAGGTGATCATGATGAATAACAGATGGACTACAGGTGATCATATTGAATAACAGATGGGATACAGGTTAAGTGTACATAAATATTATAGTGACATTTAAAATGAGTAAAAGGGGTTTGGTGATGACTTTCTGAACTGTTAGCATTAGACCAAAGGTTTTAAGTGATACATAGTGTTGGTTTTTCATCTGAGTTTTGGATATATTGACCAAATTATCAGGAAAGTTGTGGACATATTTTCCCTTTACCAGAAACAGCTATTTCTTCACAAAGTTGCTTGTAAAAAGTCAAAACAGAAAGCAGTGACTTAATTTGCCGCCTGCGGCAGAATCACACGGTGTTTTGAGACAATAATAATCAGGGTCCTCTGTCCTTGTTCCTTCCAGTCTGGCGTCACTATCAACAGATAGGAGTTTAACCCATAACATTCAGGTTCAAGTCTAGTGACCTTCAATCCAAATGTCCCAGACAGAACAGTGGAAACAACCCAAATGTCCCAGACAGAACAGTGGAAATCAACCCAAATGTCCCAGACAGAACAGTGGAAATCAACCCAAATGTCCCAGACAGAACAGTGGAAATCAACCCAAATGTCCCAGACAGAACAGTGGAAATCAACCCAAATGTCCCAGACAGAACAGTGGAAATCAACCCAAATGTCCCAGACAGTACAGTGGAAATCAACCCAAATGTCCCAGACAGTACAGTGGAAATCAACCCAAATGTCCCAGACAGAACAGTGGAAATCAACCCAAATGTCCCAGACAGAACAGTGGAAATCAACCCAAATGTCCCAGACAGAACAGTGGAAATCAACCCAAATGTCCCAGACAGAACAGTGGAAATCAACCCATATTTATATATTCACTTTGTATGTTGTCTACCTCACTTGCTTTGGCAATGTTAACACATGTTTCCCATGCCAATAAAGCCCTTGAATTGAATTGAATTGATAGAAAAATAGAGGGAGGGGGTCTGACTGGATGGGTCCTTAAAAAGGAGAGGAGGGAGAGGAAGAACTCAACTCAGAGGCAGGACAGAGAGAGAGAAAATAGTGAAAACCTTTGAAGAAGTGAAGCTACAACTGAAGACTTCAGAAGGTGAGATTTCAACATCTGTTCATCTAATACTGTACCTGACTGCATCCCAACTGACCTCCCATTCCCTTTGTAGAGCACTACTTTAGACAAGGGCCCTGGTTATATGTAGCTCTGGTCAAAAGTAGTGCACTACATAGGGAAACTCTGTACTAGGGACACAAATGGGTGAACGTTTTGGACCGAGTTTAGGAACTGCTGTCCTAAGGAATTCAAGGAATACCAATTACAGTAGATTAGCCTAGTACACGTGAATATGTACTCACAGATTGGGGTCCCCAGGACCGAGTTTTCTCACTGAACGTGTCTTGTCTTGTCTGTCTCTCTCTCTCTCTCTCTCTCTCTCTCTCTCTCTCTCTCTCTCTCTCTCTCTCTCTCTCTCTGTCTGTCTCTCTCTCTGTCCCTCTCTCTGTCCCTCTCTCTGTCTCTCTCTCTGTCTCTCTCTCTCTCTGTCCCTCTCTCTCTCTTTATTTCTGTCCCTCTCTTTCTGTCCCCCCCCCAGGAGACAATCACCATGGCGATGTTGACCACTCTTCTGCTTCTGAGCGCTGTCTTTGCTCTGGGAGATGCAAGGGGTAGCAGAGGTATTCTGACCGAAGGTTTTGTTGACCTGTTCACACTCATCAGATGCAATTTGATGTTATTGTCGCAACCTTAACCCAACACCTAGTGACCTAGGTTTTGGCTCAACAGTCACTGGACCCCGAGCTCCTGGTTGGGGCTCCCGTCAGATTCGCTGAAATATAATTCTATATAGATCTGTTGTGGATTCATAGTTCTGAAACTCTATTCAATCTGCTTCGATCAGTTTCAAATTTAAAGGTTCCCTCTTTTGCATTCACGATACTTTTGAATAATCTGATTTTGTGGTGGGAACTAACCATTTCATAATGTTATTTAATGTGATCTCTCCCCCCTACAGACTGTGATCGCAGAGCCTGCCCACCTGGCTGGCCCAGCGATTCAACACACTGCTATCACTACGTCCCCATCATGGCCACATGGCCAGAGGCAGAGGTACCTGGATGTCTGCTGTACATAATTGAGATTATCTGTGTGCATGATGTTACCTGCATCTTATGCTAGTTGGAACCATTTTCTAGAAGCCTGGTCTGAAAAGCACTATAGTTGGCTAGAGGGGATGCTATTTCCATCGCTGTCTGGTGGTCATACAGGGTTGCAGTTGACTCTGTAGGTTTAATCTGTAGGTCAACTCTGTAGGTTTAATCTCTCTATTTCTCTCTCTCCCTTCTCTCCCTTCTCTCCCTTCTCTCCCTTCTCTCCCTTCTCTCCCTTCTGTCTGTCTGTCTGTCTGTCTGTCTGTCTGTCTGTCTGTCTGTCTGTCTGTCTGTCTGTCTGTCTGTCTGTCTGTCTGTCTGTCTGTCTGTGTCTGTCTGTCTGTCTCTCTCTCCCCTCTCTTTGTCTTTCTCTCTGTCTCTCTCTGTTTCTCTCTCTCCGTCTCCTCCCCTCTCCCCTCTCTCTCTATCCCCTCTCTCTCTATCCCCTCTCTCTGTCTCTTTCTCTCTCTCTCTCATTACTTCTCTCCCCCTCTCATCTCTCTGTCTCTCTTTCTTTCTCCCCTCTGTCTCTCTCTCTCTCACTTCTTCTCTCCTCTCTCTCTCTTTCTTTCTCCCCTCTGTCTCTCTCTCTCACTTCTTCTCTCCTCTCTCTCTCTCTCTCTCTCTCTCTCTCCCTCTCTCTCTCTCCAGAGGAAATGTTTGCTCCTGGGAGGTAACCTGGCATCAGTGCACAGCCTTCCCCAGTATCGTTTCCTTCAGTCTGTCATCAGGAATAGTACCAGGAAAGTCCAGCGCACCTGGATAGGAGCCAACGATGCCATCAAGGTCAGAAGCACCGTCTGTTCAACACTCCTGGAAACATATAGGATGCATTGATTCTTTATGAATAGAACCTATAAAGGCCTGTTGGTGCCTTAACCCGCAGATCCGTTTGTTTTCAAAGCTTGTTATCTAATATTACAAACACTGTCTAGCTTCAAGCCATGTTTACATCATGCTTATCTCATAGATGGTCAGTCCTAGTATCCATAACTCTGTCTAACTCTGTTTAAGACTCTGAGAGTGGTTAAATTTCTCCTGGCCCATCCCTCAGCTTTTTACCCAGACAGTGGTGGGGTGGTCATTCTTTTTTTCCAATTTTTTTCAATTCCCAGATTGCCTCTTTAAAGACAGTAACTACAGTGTGTATATATAGTGTTTACTATCTTCTAGTGATGCATCGTCCTGTGTGCTCTGTAGGAGGGTCTCTGGCTGTGGAGCGACGGGTCCAGGTTTAACTACCAGAACTGGGCCCCGGGTCAACCCTCTAACTCTGACCACTTTGTTGTGAAAGACAACACGAACAGTCGGGAGCATTGCATGGAGATGAACTATGGAGGTACAATCCTGTCACCAGACTAGTCTCCTGCTCATTATACATCAAACATTTGGATAGAAGTTAAATACATCTTAAAGGGATTTTGTTCATTTTTTAGCTACATATTTATAAAACAAAGATAATACCTACCTCTCTGTGTTTCTCTCATTCCCAGCTTCTCGCGGTCAGAACGATGCCCCTTGCTGGTACAAACGTCCCTTCCTGTGTTCCAGAAAGCGCTGATGTCCACATTTTGGAAGAGACGACATTGGAGAAGCTCTCTAAAGATGAGATTGTTTTAAATAAAGACACCATCTGCAATGTTACCCTTCGTTCAGTGGTCATTTATACAAAACACCAGCTGGATCCAACTATTAAACTCTGTAGTTTGAAGTGAATAACATCTTTGGTAAAATAAACTTTAAACAGTTGCTTCTCACTTTGTAACACGTTTGGTTATCGTCATTATCAAACCAGAGATGACCAATTGATGTTAATCATCATCATCATCATCATCATCATCATCATCATCATCATCATCATCATCATCATCATCACTACCTTCTTCATGTTTAAAGGTCAATGAGGGGCTGAAAAAATATTGATTCATGATGTTTTCATATTTCGTGTTTTAAAATTGCTTACACACATTTCGTACACCTGTAAAATCATCTCAGATATCCTCAAGGGCATAGGATGTAAGTTAGATTTAGAATGGGGTCAGGGTTAATGGTTTAATGTACTGAACATTAGTGGTTCTATGAGCAAATACTGCCACCTGGTGGTCATTCATCAGTCCTACAGACACTCAAACACTCAAACACACACACACACACACACAGACACACACACTACTGTTGCTGGTATTCAATGACAGAATAATGGTCTGCTATAGTTGACAGAAAGGAGGTGAGGAGTAGCGTGGAGAGGTAAGCAACATCAGTAAAATAGTATGTATTAGAATGAATGAAGAGAAGTTGATATTTCAGCTGTAGCCTCGTCTATAGCTATTATTATATTACAGCCAACTCAGAGAGTCTGTAGTAGATTAGCATACTGGTTTTCCTTTATCCTCCTGGAAATGAATTGTAGAAATACAGTTGATAGAATTGCAATTTTTAATAAAAAAAAAACAACATCACATTGATCAGAAATACAGTGTAGATTAATGTTGTAAATGACTGCCAGCATCTCGGGGTCGCCTCTTCACTGTTGACTTTGAGACTGGTGTTTTGCAGGTACTATTTAATGAAGCTGGTTGAGGACTTGTGAGGTGTCTGTTTCTCAAACTAGACACTCTAATGTACTTGTCTTCTTGATCAGTTGTGCACCAGGGCCTCCCACTCCTTTTTGTATTCTGGTTAGAGCCAGTTTGCGCTGTTCTGTGACAGGAGTAGTACACAGCGTTGTACGAGATCTTCAGTTTCAGAACCTTTCAATTTCTCACATGGAATAGCCTTCATTTCTCAGAACAAGAATAGACTGACGAGTTTCAGAAGAAAGGTCTTTGATTCTGGCCATTTTGAGCCTATAATTGACTCACAAATGCTGATGCTCCAGATACTCAACTAGTCTAAAGAAGGCCAGTTTAATTGCTCCTTTAATCAGAACAACAGTTTTCAGCTGTGCTAACATAATTTCAAAAGGGTTTTCAATTGATCAATTAGCCTTTTAAAATGATAAATTTGGATTAGCTGACACAACGTGCCATTGGAACTCAGGAGTGATGGTTGCTGATAATGGGCCTCTACACCAATGTAGATATTCCATTTAAAAAATCAGCCGTTTCCAGCTACAATAGTCATTTACAACATTAACAATGTCTACACTGTATTTCTGATCAATTTGATGTTATTTTAACCTGTTGAGTGTAGGGGGCAGTATTTTGATGTTTGGATGAACCAAAATGAAACTGCCTATTTCTCAGGCCCAGAAACTAGAATATGCATATAATTGACAGATTAGGATAGAAAACTTTTCCAAAACGGTCAAAATATTGGTCTGCGAGTATAACAGAACTGATATTGCAGGCGAAAACCTGAGGAAAATCGAAAGAGGAGGTGCCTTCTATTTTGAAACATCCCTGTTCCATTGCATGCCTTCCCTCCATTTATATCAACCAGATTCCTTTTCCTATGGCTTCCACATGGTAAAAACATTTGACATGTTTCTATGAACTTTACGGATACTATTTGGAATTTTTGTCTGCCCGTCATGACCTGCTCGAGCCTGTGGATTTCTGAACATAACGCGCCAACCAAATGAAGGTTTTTGTATTTAAAAATAATCATTATGTTACAAAAGGAACATTTATTGTGTAACTGGGAGTCTCGTGAGCGCAAACATCCGAAGATCATCAAAGGTAAGCGATTCATTATATTGATTTTCTGACTTCTGTGACCAATCTACTTGGCTGCTAGCTGTTTGTAATATTTTGTCTGCTGAGAGAGATGTTCTTACATAAACACTTGTTATGCTTTCGCCGAAAAGCTTTATTGAAATCTGACACGCCAGGTGGATTAACAACAAGCTAAACTGTGTTTTGCTATATTGCACTTGTGATTTCATGAAAATTAAATATTTATAGTAATTTAATTTGAATTTGGACCGCTGCAATTCAGCGGAAATGATCCCGCTAACGAGAAGAAGACACTTTTTTTTGATTAGTTGATAAAACTGTACTACTACTATGTTGTTAATGTACAATTAGTAGCAACAGTAGTATGTGTAGTTGTGTTATTAGTATATAGCTTTATATGTAGTTATATTTGTAGTAGGTCTGAATGTGTAGTTGTATTAGTAGTAGGGCTGTGTGTGTAGTTGTGTTACTGGGTTGGCGCCCCCCCCCCCCCTTGGGTTGTGCCGTGGCGGAGATCTTTGTGGGCGAAACTCGGCCTTGTCTCAGGATGGTCAGTTGGTGGTTGAAGATATCCCTCTAGTGGTGTGGGGGCTGTGCTTTGGTAAAGTGGGTGGGGTTATATCCTGCCTGTTTGGCCCTGTCCGGGGGTATCATCGGATGGGGCCACAGTGTCTCCTGACCCCTCCTGTCTCAGCCTCCAGTATTTATGCTGCAGTAGTTTATGTGTTGGGGGCTAGGGTCAGTTTGTTATATCTGGAGTACTTCTCCTGTCTTTTCCGGTGTCCTGCGTGAATTTAAGTGTGCTCTCTTTAATTCTCTCTTTCTCTCTTTCTTTCTCTCTCTAAGGAGGACCTGAGCCCTAGGACCATGCCTCAGGACTACCTGGCATGATGACTCCTTGCTGTCCCCAGTCCACCTGATCGTGCTGCTGCTCCAGTTTAAACAGTTCTGCCTGCGGCTATGGAACCCTGATCTGTTCACCGGATGTGCTACCTGTCCCAGACCTGCTGTTTTCAACTCTCTAGAGACAGCAGGAGCGGTAGAGATACTCTGAATGATCGGCTATGAAAAGCCAACTGACATTTACTCCTGAGGTGCTGACTTGCTGCACCCTCGACAACTACTGTGATAATTATTATTTGACCATGCTGGTCATTTATGAACATTTGAAGTGTGTAGTTGTATTAGTAGTATAGGGCTGTATGTGTAGTTGTATTAGTAGTATAGGGCTGTGTGTGTAGTTGTATTAGTAGTATAGGGCTGTGTGTGTAGTTGTATTAGTAGTATGGGGCTATATGTGTAGTTGTGTTATTAGTATGGGGCTGTGTGTGTAGTTGTATTAGTAGTATGGGGCTGTGTGTGTAGTTGTATTAGTAGTAGGGCTGTGTGTGTAGTTGTATTAGTAGTATATGTAGTTGTATTAGTAGTAGGGCTGTATGTGTAGTTGTATTAGAAGTATGGGGCTGTATGTGTAGTTGTGTTATTAGTATGGGGCTGTGTGTGTAGTTGTATTAGTAGTATATGTAGTTGTATTAGAAGTAGGGCTGTGTGTGTAGTTGTATTAGTAGTATATGTAGTTGTATTAGAAGTAGGGCTGTGTGTGTAGTTGTATTAGTAGTAGGGCTGTGTGTGTAGTTGTATTAGTAGTAGGGCTGTGTGTGTAGTTGTATTAGCAGTAGGGCTGTGTGTGTAGTTGTATTAGTAGTATGGGGCTGTGTGTGTAGTTGTATTAGTAGTATGGGGCTGTGTGTGTAGTTGTATTAGTAGTATGGGGCTGTGTGTGTAGCTGTATTAGTAGTAGGGCTGTGTGTGTAGCTGTATTAGTAGTAGGGCTGTGTGTGTAGTTGTGTTAGTAGTAGGGCTGTGTGTGTAGTTGTATTGGTAGCATGGGGCTGTGTGTGTAGTTGTATTAGTAGTAGGGCTGCATGTGTATTTGTAATATCAGTATGGAGCTGTATGTGTAGTTGTACTAGTAGTAGGGCTGTATGTGTAGTTTAATTAGTAGTATAGGGCTATGGGTGTAGTTTTATTAGTAGTGTAGCGCTTTCTGTGTAGTTGTATTAGTAGTATAGGGATGTGTGTTTAGTTGCAGTATTAGAATAGGGCTGTATCTGTAGTTGTATTAGTAATATATGGCTGTATGTACAGTTGAATTAGTATCATAGGGCTGTGTGTGTAGTTGTATTAGTAGAATGGGGCTGTATGTGTAGTTGTGTTATTAGTATGGGGCTGTATGTGTAGTTGTATTAGTAGCAGGGCTGCATGTGTAGTTGTGTTATTAGTATGGGGCTGTATGTGTAGTTGTGTTATTAGTATAGGGCTGTGTGTGTAGTTGTAGTAGACGTATTTGGAAGTGTGTGTATTTGTATTAGTAGTATAGGGCTGTGTGTGTAGTTGTATTTGTAGTATGGCTGAATGTGTAGTTGTGACATTAGTATGGGGCTGTGTGTGTAGTTCTTTTAGTGGTAGGGCTATTTGTATAGTTATATTAATAGTCGGACTGTATGTGTAGTTGTAATAATAGTATGGGGCTGTAGGTGTAGTTGTATTGATAGTATAGTGCTTTCTGTGTAGTTGTGTTAGTAGAATAGGGCGTTATGTGTACGTGTACTAGTAGTCTAGGACTGTTTGTGTAGTTGTATTAGTAGTATAGTGCTGTGTGTGTAGTGGTATTAGTAGTATAGGGCTGTGTATGTAGTGGTATTAGTAGTATAGGGCTGTGTGTGTAGTTGTATTAGTAGTATGGGGCTGTGTGTGTAGTTGTATTAGTAGTATGGGGCTGTATGTGTAGTTGTGTTATTAGTATGGGACTGTATGTGTAGTTGTATTAGTAGTATAGGGATGTGTGTTTAGTTGCAGTATTAGCATAGGGCTGTATATGTAGTTGTCTTCGTAGTATGGGGTAGTATGTGTAGTTGTATTAGTAGTATGGGGCTGTGTGTGTAGTTGTATTAGTAGTGTAGGGCTGTGTGTGTAGTTGTATTAGTAGTGTATGGCTGTGTGTAGTTGTATTAGTAGTATTTGGCTGTGTGTGTAGTTGTATTAGTAGTGTAGGGCTGTGTGTGTAGTTGTATTAGTAGTATGGGGCTGTGTGTAGTTGTATTAGTAGTATGGGGCTGTATGTGTAGTTGTATTACTGGTATGGGGCTGTTTGTGTAGTTGTATTAGTAGTATGGGGCTGTGTGTGTAGTTGTATTAGTAGTATGGGGCTGTATGTGTAGTTGTATTAGTAGTATGGGGCTGTGTGTGTAGTTGTATTAGTAGTATGGGGCTGTTTGTGTAGTTGTATTAGTAGTATGGGGCTGTGTGTGTAGTTGTATTAGTAGTATGGGGCTGTATGTGTAGTTGTATTACTGGTATGGGGCTGTTTGTGTAGTTGTATTAGTAGTATGGGGCTGTGTGTGTAGTTGTATTAGTAGTATGGGGCTGTATGTGTAGTTGTATTAGTAGTATGGGGCTGTGTGTGTAGTTGTATTAGTAGTATGGGGCTGTTTGTGTAGTTGTATTAGTAGTATGGAGCTGTGTGTGTAGTTGTATTAGTAGTACGGGGCTGTGTGTGTAGTTGTATTAGTAGTATAGGACTGTGTGTGTAGTTGTATTAGTAGTATATGTAGTTGTATTAGTAGTATGGGGCTGTGTGTGTAGTTGTATTAGTAGTACGGGACTGTGTGTGTAGTTGTATTAGTAGTATAGGACTGTGTGTGTAGTTGTATTAGTAGTATAGTGCTGTTTGTGTAGTTGTATTAGTAGTATGGGGCTGTGTGTGTAGTTGTATTAGTAGTACGGGGCTGTGTGTGTAGTTGTATTAGTAGTATAGGACTGTGTGTGTAGTTGTATTAGTAGTATATGTAGTTGTATTAGTAGTATGGGGCTGTGTGTGTAGTTGTATTAGTAGTACGGGACTGTGTGTGTAGTTGTATTAGTAGTATAGGACTGTGTGTGTAGTTGTATTAGTAGTATAGTGCTGTTTGTGTAGTCGTATTGATAGTGTAGTGCTTTCTGTGTAGTTGTACTGATAGTATAGGACTGTGTGTGTAGTTGTATTGATAGTATAGGACTCTGTGTGTAGTTGTATTGATAGTATAGGGATGTTTGTGTCGTGATATTAGTAGATGGGCTGTAGGTGTAGTTGTAATATTATTATGGGGCTGTATGTGCCGTTGGGCTGTATTTGTAGATGTATTAGTTGTAGGGCTGTGTGTGTAGTTGTATTAGTAGTATGGGGCTGTGTGTGTAGTTGTATTAGTAGTATGGGGCTGTGTGTGTAGTTGTATTAGTAGTATGGGGCTGTGTGTGTAGTTGTATTAGTAGTATGGGGCTGTGTGTAGTTGTATTAGTAGTATAGGGCTGTGTGTGTAGTTGTATTAGTAGTATAGGGCTGTGTGTGTAGTTGTATTAGTAGTATAGGGCTGTATATGTAGTTGTATTAGTAGTATGTGTAGTTGTATTAGTAGTATGGGGCTGTATGTGTAGTTGTATTAGTAGAATGTGTAGTTGTATTAGTAGTATAGGGCTGCGTGTGTAGTTGTATTAGTAGTATAGGGCTGTGTGTGTAGTTGTATTAGTAGTATGTGTAGTTGTATTAGTAGTATAGGGCTGCGTGTGTAGTTGTATTAGTAGTATAGGGCTGTGTGTGTAGTTGTATTAGTAGTATAGGCCTGTAGGTGTAGTTGTATTGATAGTATAGTGATTTCTGTGTAGTTGTATTAGTAGTATAGGGCTGTATGTGTAGTTGTATTAGTAGTATGTGTAGTTGTATTAGTAGTATAGGGCTGTGTGTGTAGTTGTATTAGTAGTATAGGGCTGTGTGTGTAGTTGTATTAGTAGTATGTGTAGTTGTATTAGTAGTATAGGGCTGTGTGTGTAGTGCTATTAGTAGTATAGGGCTGTAGGTGTAGTTGTATTGATAGTATAGTGCTTTCTGTGTAGTTGTGTTAGTAGAATAGGGCGTTATGTGTATGTGTACTAGTAGTCTAGGACTGTGTGTGTAGTTGTATTAGTAGTATAGTGCTTTCTGTGTAGTTGTGTTAGTAGAATAGGGCGTTATGTGTACGTGTACTAGTAGTCTAGGACTGTTTGTGTAGTTGTATTAGTAGTATAGTGCTGTGTGTGTAGTGGTATTAGTAGTATAGGGCTGTGTATGTAGTGGTATTAGTAGTATAGGGCTGTGTGTGTAGTTGTGTTAGTAGTAGGGCTGTGTGTGTAGTTGTATTAGTAGTATGGGGCTGTGTGTGTAGTTGTATTAGTAGTAGGGCTGCATGTGTATTTGTAATATCAGTATGGAGCTGTATGTGTAGTTGTACTAGTAGTAGGGCTGTATGTGTAGTTTAATTAGTAGTATAGGGCTATGGGTGTAGTTTTATTAGTAGTGTAGCGCTTTCTGTGTAGTTGTATTAGTAGTATAGGGATGTGTGTTTAGTTGCAGTATTAGAATAGGGCTGTATCTGTAGTTGTATTAGTAATATATGGCTGTATGTACAGTTGAATTAGTATCATAGGGCTGTGTGTGTAGTTGTATTAGTAGTATGGGGCTGTATGTGTAGTTGTGTTATTAGTATGGGGCTGTATGTGTAGTTGTATTAGTAGCAGGGCTGCATGTGTAGTTGTGTTATTAGTATTAGGGCTGTATGTGTAGTTGTGTTATTAGTATAGGGCTGTGTGTGTAGTTGTAGTAGACGTATTTGGAAGTGTGTGTATTTGTATTAGTAGTATAGGGCTGTGTGTGTAGTTGTATTTGTAGTATGGCTGAATGTGTAGTTGTGACATTAGTATGGGGCTGTGTGTGTAGTTCTTTTAGTGGTAGGGCTATTTGTATAGTTATATTAATAGTCGGACTGTATGTGTAGTTGTAATAATAGTATGGGGCTGTAGGTGTAGTTGTATTGATAGTATAGTGCTTTCTGTGTAGTTGTGTTAGTAGAATAGGGCGTTATGTGTACGTGTACTAGTAGTCTAGGACTGTTTGTGTAGTTGTATTAGTAGTATAGTGCTGTGTGTGTAGTGGTATTAGTAGTATAGGGCTGTGTATGTAGTGGTATTAGTAGTATAGGGCTGTGTGTGTAGTTGTATTAGTAGTATGGGGCTGTGTGTGTAGTTGTATTAGTAGTATGGGGCTGTATGTGTAGTTGTGTTATTAGTATGGGACTGTATGTGTAGTTGTATTAGTAGTATAGGGATGTGTGTTTAGTTGCAGTATTAGCATAGGGCTGTATATGTAGTTGTCTTCGTAGTATGGGGTAGTATGTGTAGTTGTATTAGTAGTATGGGGCTGTGTGTGTAGTTGTATTAGTAGTGTAGTTGTAGGGCTGTGTGTGTAGTTGTATTAGTAGTGTATGGCTGTGTGTAGTTGTATTAGTAGTATTTGGCTGTGTGTGTAGTTGTATTAGTAGTGTAGGTAGCTGTATTAGTGTGTAGTTGTATTAGTAGTATGGGGCTGTGTGTAGTTGTATTAGTAGTATGGGGCTGTATGTGTAGTTGTATTACTGGTATGGGGCTGTTTGTGTAGTTGTATTAGTAGTATGGGGCTGTGTGTGTAGTTGTATTAGTAGTATGGGGCTGTATGTGTAGTTGTATTAGTAGTATGGGGCTGTGTGTGTAGTTGTATTAGTAGTATGGGGCTGTTTGTGTAGTTGTATTAGTAGTATGGGGCTGTGTGTGTAGTTGTATTAGTAGTATGGGGCTGTATGTGTAGTTGTATTACTGGTATGGGGCTGTTTGTGTAGTTGTATTAGTAGTATGGGGCTGTGTGTGTAGTTGTATTAGTAGTATGGGGCTGTATGTGTAGTTGTATTAGTAGTATGGGGCTGTGTGTGTAGTTGTATTAGTAGTATGGGGCTGCTGTGTGTGTAGTTGTATTAGTAGTATAGGGCTGTGTGTGTAGTTGTATTAGTAGTATGGGGCTAGTTGTATTAGTAGTAGTTGTATTATTAGTATGGGACTGTATGTGTAGTTGTATTAGTAGTATAGGGATGTGTGTTTAGTGCAGGCTGTGTGTGTATTAGTTATGGGGCTGTGTGTAGTTGTATTAGTAGTATAGGGCTGTATGTGTAGTTGTTGTATTAGTGGTATGGGGCTGTGTGTGTATGTATTAGTAGTATGGGGCTGTATGTGTAGTTGTATTAGTAGTATGGGGCTGTGTAGTTGTATTAGTAGTGTAGTTGTATTAGTAGTATGGGGCTGTGTGTGTAGTTGTATTAGTAGTATGGGGCTGTATGTGTAGTTGTATTACTGGTATGGGGCTGTAGTATTAGTAGTATGGGCCTGTGTGTGTAGTTGTATTAGTAGTAGCTGTGTGTGTAGTTGTATTAGTAGTATAGGACTGTGTGTGTAGTTGTATTAGTAGTATAGGGGCTGTGTGTAGTTGTATTAGTAGTATATGTAGTGTGTGTATTAGTAGTATGTAGTTGGGCTGTGTGTGTAGTTGTATTAGTAGTACGGGACTGTGTGTGTAGTTGTATTAGTAGTATAGGACTGTGTGTGTAGTTGTATTAGTAGTATAGTGCTGTTTGTGTAGTCGTATTGATAGTGTAGTGCTTTCTGTGTAGTTGTACTGATAGTATAGGACTGTGTGTGTAGTTGTATTGATAGTATAGGACTCTGTGTGTAGTTGTATTGATAGTATAGGGATGTTTGTGTCGTGATATTAGTAGATGGGCTGTAGGTGTAGTTGTAATATTATTATGGGGCTGTATGTGCCGTTGGGCTGTATTTGTAGATGTATTAGTTGTAGGGCTGTGTGTGTAGTTGTATTAGTAGTATGGGGCTGTGTGTGTAGTTGTATTAGTAGTATGGGGCTGTGTGTGTAGTTGTATTAGTAGTATGGGGCTGTGTGTGTAGTTGTATTAGTAGTATGGGGCTGTGTGTGTAGTTGTATTAGTAGTATAGGGCTGTGTGTGTAGTTGTATTAGTAGTATAGGGCTGTGTGTGTAGTTGTATTAGTAGTATAGGGCTGTATATGTAGTTGTATTAGTAGTATGTGTAGTTGTATTAGTAGTATGGGGCTGTATGTGTAGTTGTATTAGTAGTATGTGTAGTTGTATTAGTAGTATAGGGCTGTGTGTGTAGTTGTATTAGTAGTATAGGGCTGTGTGTGTAGTTGTATTAGTAGTATGTGTAGTTGTATTAGTAGTATAGGGCTGCGTGTGTAGTTGTATTAGTAGTATAGGGCTGTGTGTGTAGTTGTATTAGTAGTATAGGCCTGTAGGTGTAGTTGTATTGATAGTATAGTGCTTTCTGTGTAGTTGTATTAGTAGTATGGGGCTGTATGTGTAGTTGTATTAGTAGTATGTGTAGTTGTATTAGTAGTATAGGGCTGTGTGTGTAGTTGTATTAGTAGTATAGGGCTGTGTGTGCAGTTGTATTAGTAGTATGTGTAGTTGTATTAGTAGTATAGGGCTGTGTGTGTAGTGCTATTAGTAGTATAGGGCTGTAGGTGTAGTTGTATTGATAGTATAGTGCTTTCTGTGTAGTTGTGTTAGTAGAATAGGGCGTTATGTGTATGTGTACTAGTAGTCTAGGACTGTGTGTGTAGTTGTATTAGTAGTATAGTGCTTTCTGTGTAGTTGTGTTAGTAGAATAGGGCGTTATGTGTACGTGTACTAGTAGTCTAGGACTGTTTGTGTAGTTGTATTAGTAGTATAGTGCTGTGTGTGTAGTGGTATTAGTAGTATAGGGCTGTGTATGTAGTGGTATTAGTAGTATAGGGCTGTGTGTGTAGTTGTATTAGTAGTATGGGGCTGTGTGTGTAGTTGTATTAGTAGTATGGGGCTGTATGTGTAGTTGTGTTATTAGTATGGGACTGTATGTGTAGTTGTATTAGTAGTATAGGGATGTGTGTTTAGTTGCAGTATTAGCATAGGGCTGTATATGTAGTTGTCTTCATAGTATGGGGTAGTATGTGTAGTTGTATTAGTAGTATGGGGCTGTGTGTGTAGTTGTATTAGTAGTGTATGGCTGTGTGTAGTTGTATTAGTAGTATTTGGCTGTGTGTGTAGTTGTATTAGTAGTGTAGGGCTGTGTGTGTAGTTGTATTAGTAGTATGGGGCTGTGTGTAGTTGTATTAGTAGTATGGGGCTGTATGTGTAGTTGTATTACTGGTATGGGGCTGTTTGTGTAGTTGTATTAGTAGTATGGGGCTGTGTGTGTAGTTGTATTAGTAGTATGGGGCTGTATGTGTAGTTGTATTAGTAGTATGGGGCTGTGTGTGTAGTTGTATTAGTAGTATGGGGCTGTTTGTGTAGTTGTATTAGTAGTATGGGGCTGTGTGTGTAGTTGTATTAGTAGTATGGGGCTGTATGTGTAGTTGTATTACTGGTATGGGGCTGTTTGTGTAGTTGTATTAGTAGTATGGGGCTGTGTGTGTAGTTGTATTAGTAGTATGGGGCTGTATGTGTAGTTGTATTAGTAGTATAGGACTGTATGTGTAGTTGTATTAGTAGTATGGGGCTGTGTGTGTAGTTGTATTAGTAGTATAGGACTGTGTGTGTAGTTGTATTAGTAGTATAGTGCTTTCTGTGTAGTCGTATTGATAGTATAGTGCTTTCTGTGTAGTTGTATTAGTAGTATAGTGCTTTCTGTGTAGTCATATTGATAGTGTAGTGCTTTCTGTGTAGTCGTATTGATAGTATAGTGCTTTCTGTGTAGTCGTACTGATAGTATAGGACTGTGTGTGTAGTTGTATTGATAGTATAGGACTCTGTGTGTAGTTGTATTGATAGTATAGGGATGTTTGTGTCGTGATATTAGTAGATGGGCTGTAGGTGTAGTTGTAATATTATTATGGGGCTGTATGTGCCGTTGGGCTGTATTTGTAGATGTATTAGTTGTAGGGCTGTGTGTGTAGTTGTATTAGTAGTATGGGGCTGTGTGTGTAGTTGTATTAGTAGTATGGGGCTGTGTGTGTAGTTGTATTAGTAGTATGTGTAGTTGTATTAGTAGTATGGGGCTGTATGTGTAGTTGTATTTGGCGGTGTGTGTAGTTTTATTAGTAGTATGGGGCTGTGTGTGTAGTTGTATTAGTAGAATGGGGCTGTATGTGTAGTTGTATTAGTAGTATGGGGCTGTTTGTGTAGTTGTATTAGTAGTATGGGGCTGTGTGTGTAGTTGTATTAGTAGTATGGGGCTGTATGTGTAGTTGTATTAGTAGTATAGGGCTGTATGTGTAGTTGTATTAGTAGTATGGGGCTGTGTGTGTAGTTGTATTAGTAGTATGGGGCTGTTTGTGTAGTTGTATTAGTAGTATGGGGCTGTGTGTGTAGTTGTATTAGTAGTATGGGGCTGTGTGTGTAGTTGTATTAGTAGTATAGGACTGTGTGTGTAGTTGTATTAGTAGTATATGTAGTTGTATTAGTAGTATGGGGCTGTGTGTGTAGTTGTATTAGTAGTACGGGGCTGTGTGTGTAGTTGTATTAGTAGTATAGGACTGCATGTGTAGTTGTATTAGTAGTATGGGGCTGTGTGTGTAGTTGTATTAGTAGTATAGGACTGTATGTGTAGTTGTATTAGTAGTATGGGGCTGTGTGTGTAGTTGTATTAGTAGTATAGGACTGTGTGTGTAGTTGTATTAGTAGTATAGTGCTTTCTGTGTAGTCGTATTGATAGTATAGTGCTTTCTGTGTAGTTGTATTAGTAGTATAGTGCTTTCTGTGTAGTCATATTGATAGTGTAGTGCTTTCTGTGTAGTCGTATTGATAGTATAGTGCTTTCTGTGTAGTCGTACTGATAGTATAGGGATGTTTGTGTCGTGATATTAGTAGCTGGGCTGTAGGTGTAGTTGTAATATTATTATGGGGCTGTATGTGCCGTTGGGCTGTATTTGTAGATGTATTAGTTGTAGGGCTGTGTGTGTAGTTGTATTAGTAGTGTAGGGCTGTGTGTGTAGTTGTATTAGTAGTATGGGGCTGTGTGTGTAGTTGTATTAGTAGTATAGGGCTGTATGTGTAGTTGTATTAGTAGTGTAGGGCTGTGTGTGTAGTTGTATTAGTAGTATGGGGCTGTGTGTGTAGTTGTATTAGTAGTATGGGGCTGTGTGTGTAGTTGTATTAGTAGTATAGGGCTGTATGTGTAGTTGTATTAGTAGTGTAGGGCTGTGTGTGTAGTTGTATTGGTAGTATGGGGCTGTGTGTGTAGTTGTATTAGTAGTATGGGGCTGTGTGTGTAGTTGTATTAGTAGTATGGGGCTGTGTGTGTAGTTGTATTAGTAGTATAGGGCTGTGTGTGTAGTTGTATTAGTAGTATAGGGCTGTATGTGTAGTTGTATTAGTAGTATAGGGCTGTATATATAGTTGTATTAGTAGTATGTGTAGTTGTATTAGTAGTATGGGGCTGTATGTGTAGTTGTATTAGTAGTATAGGGCTGTTTGTGTAGTTGTATTAGTAGTATAGGGCTGTATGTGTAGTTGTATTAGTAGTATAGGGCTGTATATATAGTTGTATTAGTAGTATGTGTAGTTGTAATAGTAGTATAGGGCTGTGTGTGTAGTTGTATTAGTAGTATGGGGCTGTGTGTGTAGTTGTATTAGTAGTATGGGGCTGTATGTGTAGTTGTATTAGTAGTATGGGGCTGTGTGTGTAGTTGTACTAGTAGTGTTATTGTGTCACCTTAATAAAGATGTTGTGTTTGTCCTCTGTAACTCTATCTAGGTTACGATGAGTAAACAATCCCAATTGTTTCAGAATGTTTGATGTGATAGTTTTGTTGTCGTCAGGTCGTCGTCAAGGCTGGAACATCGGGTCCTGTGCTCCAAGGGAATGGAGACCTCAGAACCAAAACAATGAGGTCCTTGATCCCATTGCAGTTAGATTCCCCTCTTCAGGTTTGAAATGATTGAACATGTCTGGTGTAATATGACTGTTTTCTATTTGCTTGTATTCAGTACTTATGAACTGCGTAATACACTCAAAGAAAATCTGGGCCCTTTTTGACAAAGTGTCTCAGAGTAGAACTTCTGGGCCCTTATTCACAAAGTGTCTCAGAGTAGAACTTCTGGGCCCTTATTCACAACCCAGTGTCCTCAAATAGAACCAACTTGGATATATTATATACATGATCTTGATGAATAACAGATGGGATACAGGTGATCATGTTGAATAACAGATGGGATACAGGTGATCATGTTGAATAACAGATGGGATACAGGTGATCATGCTGAATAACAGATGGGATACAGGTGATCATGCTGAATAACAGATGGGATACAGGTGATCATGTTGAATAACAGATGGGATACAGGTGATCATGCTGAATAACAGATGGGATACAGGTGATCATGTTGAATAACAGATGGGATACAGGTGATCATGCTGAATAACAGATGGGATACAGGTGATCATGCTGAATAACAGATGGGATACAGGTGATCATGATGAATAACAGATGGGATACAGGTGATCATGCTGAATAACAGATGGGTTACAGGTGATCATGATGAATAACAGATGGGATACAGGTGATCATGATGAATAACAGATGGGATACAGGTGATCATGATGAATAACAGATGGGATACAGGTGATC
This sequence comes from Oncorhynchus tshawytscha, assembly GCF_018296145.1. Classification (NCBI taxonomy): domain Eukaryota; kingdom Metazoa; phylum Chordata; class Actinopteri; order Salmoniformes; family Salmonidae; genus Oncorhynchus; species Oncorhynchus tshawytscha. The sequence continues at coordinate 2,798,941 of NC_056438.1, read as the reverse complement.
ATGATGAATAACAGATGGGATACAGGTGATCATGCTGAATAACAGATGGGTTACAGGTGATCATGATGAATAACAGATGGGCTACAGGTGATCATGCTGAATAACAGATGGGATACAGGTGATCATATTGAATAACAGATGGGATACAGGTTAAGTGTACATAAATATTATAGTGACATTTAAAATGAGTAAAAGGGGTTTGGTGATGACTTTCTGAACTGTTAGCATTAGACCAAAGGTTTTAAGTGATACATAGTGTTGGTTTTTCATCTGAGTTTCGGATATATTGACCAAATTATCAGGAAAGTTGTGGACATATTTTCCAGTCAAAATTCAGTAAAAACAGAAAGCAGTGACCTTGTTCCTCCAGTCTGGCGTCACTATCAACAGATTGGAGTTTAACCCATAACATTCAGGTTCAATTCTAGAGACCATCAACCCAAATGTCCCAGACAGAACAGTGGAAATCAACCCAAATGTCCCAGACAGAAGAGTGGACATCAATCCAAATGTCCCAGACAGAACAGTGGAAATCAACCCAAATGTCCCAGACAGAAGAGTGGACATCAATCCAAATGTCCCAGACAGTACAGTGGAAATCAACCCAAATGTCCCAGACAGAACAGTGGACATCAATCCAAATGTCCCAGACAGAACAGTGGAAATCAACCCAAATGTCCCAGACAGAAAAGTGGAAATCAACCCAAATGTCCCAGACAGTACAGTGGAAATCAACCCAAATGTCCCAGACAGAACAGTGGAAATCAACAAATGTCCCAGACAGAACAGTGGAAATCAACCCAAATGTCCCAGACAGAACAGTGGAAATCAACCCAAATGTCCCAGACAGAACAGTGGAAATCAACCCAAATGTCCCAGACAGAAAAGTGGAAATCAACCCAAATGTCCCAGACAGAACAGTGGAAATCAACCCAAATGTCCCAGACAGAACAGTGGAAATCAACCCAAATGTCCCAGACAGAAAAGTGGAAATTGTGTGTATTACGATTAAATATGATGAATATTGTTTTAATCTCTAAAATGATTATGCACTTTATTCATTTGAAATATTCCCGGTACACAGTCAATTCAGGAAGTTAATTTAAATGTCATTTCAACTTAAAGGATGATAGAGAGAGATAGTGTGCCCTAACCTCCTGCCCAATGTATGACCATATCAGAGAGACATATTTCCCTCAGATTACACAGATCCACAAAGAATTCGAAAACAAATCCGATTTTGAAAAACTCCCATATCTACTGGGTGAAATTCCACAGTGTGCCATCACAGCAGCAAGATTTGTGACCTGTTGCCACGAGAAAAGGGCAACCAGTGAAGAACACACACCATTGTAAATACAACCCATATCTATGCTTATTTATTTTATCTTGTGTCCTTTACCATCTGTACATTGTTAAAACACTATATATATATATATATGACATTTGTAATGTCTTTATTGTTTTGAAACTTCTGTATGTGTGATGTTTACTGTTAATTTTTATTGTTTATTTCACTTTATATATTCACTTTGTATGTTGTCTACCTCACTTGCTTTGGCAATGTTAACACATGTTTCCCATGCCAATAAAGCCCTTGAATTGAATTGAATTGATAGAAAAATAGAGGGAGGGGTCTGACTGGATGGGTCCTTAAAAAGGAGAGGAGGGAGGAAGAACTCAACTCAGAGGCAGGACAGAGAGAGAGACTAGAAGTCAACTCACAGGCAGGACAGACAGAGAGAGAGAGACTAGAACTCAACTCACAGGCAGGACAGAGAGAGAGAGAGAGAGAGAGAGAGAGAGAGAGAGAGAGAGAGAGAGAGAGAGAGAGAGAGAGAGAGAGAGAGAGAGAGAGAGAGAGAGAGAGAGAGAGAGAGAGAGAGAGAGAGAGAGAGAGAGAGAGAGAGAGAGAGAGAGAGAGAGAGAGAGAGAGAGAGAGAGAGAGAGAGAGAGAGAGACAGAGAGAGAGAGAGAGAGACTAGAAGTCAACTTACAGGCAGGACAGAGAGAGAGAAAATAGTGAAAACCTTTGAAGATCTCTGAAGAAGTGAAGCTACAACTGAAGACTTCAGAAGGTGAGATTTCAACATCTGTTCATCTAATACTGTACCTGACTGCATCCCAACTGACCTCCCATTCCCTTTGTAGAGCACTACTTTAGACAAGGGCCCTGGTTATATGTAGCTGTGGTCAAAAGTAGTGCACTACATAGGGAAACTCTGTACTAGGGACACAAATGGGTGAACGTTTTGGACCGAGTTTAGGAACTGCTGTCCTAAGGAATTCAAGGAATACCAATTACAGTAGATTAGCCTTGTACACGTGAATATGTACTCACAGATTGGGGTCCCCAGGACCGAGTTTTCTCACTGAACGTGTCTTGTCTTGTCTTGTCTGTCTGTCTGTCTGTCTGTCTGTCTGTCTGTCTGTCTGTCTGTCTGTCTGTCTGTCTGTCTGTCTGTCTGTCTGTCTGTCTGTCTGTCTGTCTGTCTGTCTGTCTGTCTGTCTGTCTGTCTGTCTGTCTGTCTGTCTGTCTGTCTGTCTGTCTGTCTGTCTGTCTGTCTCTGTCTGTCTGTCTGTCTGTCTGTCTGTCTGTCTGTCTGTCTGTCTGTCTGTCTGTCTGTCTGTCTGTCTCCCTCTCTCTCTCTCTCTCTCTCTCTCTGTCTCTCTGTCTCTCTCTCTCTCTCTCTCTCTCTCTCTCTCTCTCTCTCTCTCTCTCTCCCTCTCTCTCTCTCTCTCTGTCTCTCTGTCTCTCTGTCTCTCTCTCCCTCTCTCTCTCTCTCTCTCTCTCTCTCTTTCTGTCCCTGTCTCTCTCTCAATTCAATTCAATTCAATTCAAGGGCTTTATTGGCATGGGAAACATGTGTTAACATTGCCAAAGCAAGTGAGGTAGATAATATATAAAGTGAATATATAAAGTGAAATAAACAATAAAAATTAACAGTAAACATTACACATACAGAAGTTTCAAAACAATAAAGACATTACAAATGTCATATATATATATATATATATATATATATACAGTGTTTTAACAATGTACAAATGGTAAAGGACACAAGATAAAATAAATAAGCATAAATATGGGTGTATTTACAATGGTGTTTGTTCTTCACTGGTTGCCCTTTTCTCGTGGCAACAGGTCACACATCTTGCTGCTGTGATGGCACACTGTGGAATTTCACCCAGTAGATATGGGAGTTTTTCAAAATTGGATTTGTTTTCGAATTCTTTGTGGATCTGTGTAATCTGAGGGAAATATGTCTCTCTAATATGGTCATACATTGGGCAGGAGGTTAGGAAGTGCAGCTCAGTTTCCACCTCATTTTGTGGGCAGTGAGCACATAGCCTGTCTTCTCTTGAGAGCCATGTCTGCCTACGGCGGCCTTTCTCAATAGCAAGGCTATGCTCACTGAGTCTGTACACAGTCAAAGCTTTCCTTAATTTTGGGTCAGTCACAGTGGTCAGGTATTCTGCCGCTGTGTACTCTCTGTGTAGGGCCAAATAGCATTCTAGTTTGCTCTGTTTTTTTGTTAATTCTTTCCAATGTGTCAAGTAATTATCTTTTTGTTTTCTCATGATTTGGTTGGGTCTAATTGTGCTGCTGTCCTGGGGCTCTGTAGGGTGTGTTTGTGTTTGTGAACAGAGCCCCAGGACCAGCTTGCTGGTCTCTCTCTCGCTCTCAATTCAATTCAATTGATTTATTTTTCAATTCAAGGGGCTTTATTGGAAACGTGTTAACATTGCCAAAGCAAGTGAGGTAGACAACATACAAAAGTGAAATAAACAATAAAAAATGAACAGTAAACATTACACATACAGAAATTTCAAAACAATAAAGACATTACAAATGTCAGTGTTGTAACAATGTACAAATGGTTAAAGAACACAAGGGAAAATAAATAAGCATAAATATGGGTTTACAATGGTGTTTGTTCTCCATCTCTCTCTCTGTCTCATGTCTCTCTCCCTCTCTCTCTCTGTCTCTCTCTGTCTCTCTCTGTCTCTCTCTGTCTCTCTCTCTCTCTCTCTCTCTCTCTCTCTCTCTCTCTCTCTCTCTCTCTCTCTCTCTCTCTCTCTCTCTCTCTCAGGAGACAATCACCATGGCGATGTTGACCACTCTTCTGCTTCTGAGCGCTGTCTTTGCTCTGGGAGATGCAAGGGGTAGCAGAGGTATTCTGACCGAAGGTTTTGTTGACCTGTTCACACTCATCAGATGCAATTTGATGTTATTGTCGCAACCTTAACCCAACACCTAGTGACCTAGGTTTTGGCTCGACAGTCACTGGACCCCGAGCTCTTGGTTGGGGCTCCTGACGGATTCGCTAAAATATAATTCTATATAGATCTGTTGTGGATTCATAGTTCTGAATCTGATCTAGGATTCAATCCACATCGTTCAGCTTTACAGCGCGACTGAAATTTAAAGGCAATGTTTCCTCTTTAGCAGAGACAGCATTCACGGTAAACGCTGCATGCATACTGCTCAATCTGAAATGACCTTTACATTTCTAGCATGGAATCTGTAATGCTGATTGAATAAATCCCCAAGACTTTTAACAAGCACGTGTCTCAATACTCCCTCCTCCGAAAAGTGAAACATTATCGAGAACGTCATATCTTTATGTGACAAAACGTAAAAGAAAAACAAAATTTAGAACAGACCTACCGCTTCTTAGACTGGCTTTCAATGAGAATGACAGATCTATAACTCACATTTCTATGCAAATTTGGTCATGTTGCCCGAAAAGTTACATTTCAAAGTGAATCGGTTCTTTTTCAACAACACGATTAGCCGTGGTGTGTTGCTAAGTAACATCACAGCCGGAACGCACTTTTGACGGATCAGATTGTCTGGTGGGAACAAACCATTTCATAATGTAATTTAATATGATCTCTCTCCCCCCTTACAGAGTGGCATCGCAGAGTCTGCCCATATGGCTGGCCCAAATACGCAACACACTGCTATCACTACTTCCCCTTCATGACCACATGGCCAGAGGCAGAGGTACCTGGATGTCTGCTGTACATAATTGAGATTATCTGTGTGCATGATGTTACCTGCATCTTATGCTAGTTGGAACCATTTTCTAGAAGCCTGGTCTGAAAAGCACTATAGTTGGCTAGAGGGGATGCTATTTCCATCGCTGTCTGGTGGTCATACAGGGGTGCAGTTGACTCTGTAGGTTTAATCTGTGTTCAACAGGGTTGAGAAACTATATTATGACGTGCTATTTCTTATCTATATATTCTACCTCTGTTTCTCTCTCCCCTCTCTCTCTGTCTCTCTGTGTCTCTCTGTGTCTCTCTGTGTCTCTCTCTGTCTCTCTCTCTTCCTTCTATTTATCTATATATTCTACCTCTGTTTCTCTCTCCCCTCTCTCTGTGTATCTATGTCTCTCAGTGTCTCTCTCTGTCTCTCTGTGTCTCTCTGTGTCTCTCTGTCTCTCTGTGTATCTCTGTCTCTCTGTGTCTCTCTGTGTCTCTCTGTCTCTCTGTGTCTCTCTGTGTCTCTCTGTGTCTCTCTGTCTCTCTGTGTCTCTCTCTCTCTCTCTCTCTCTCTGTCTCTCTGTCTCTCTCTCTGTCTCTCTGTCTCTCTGTGTCTCTCTGTGTATCTCTGTGTCTCTGTGTCTCTCTGTGTCTCTCTGTGTCTCTCTGTGTATCTCTGTCTCTCTGTGTCTCTCTCTGTCTCTCTGTGTCTCTCTGTCTCTCTGTGTCTCTCTGTGTCTCTCTGTCTCTCTGTGTCTCTCTGTCTCTCTGTGTCTCTGTCTCTCTGTGTCTCTGTGTCTCTCTGTCTCTCTGTGTCTCTCTGTCTCTCTGTGTCTCTGTGTCTCTCTGTCTCTGTCTCTCTGTGTCTCTGTGTCTCTCTGTCTCTGTGTCTCTCTGTGTCTCTCTGTGTCTCTGTCTGTCTGTCTTTTTTGCAGGCTCTAACCAATAGTGTGAAAAAAAGTGTGTGTGTGTGTGTGTGTGTGTGTGTGTGTGTGTGTGTGTGTGTGTGTGTGTGTGTGTGTGTGTGTGTGTGTGTGTGTGCGTAGGTAAGTAAATAAATAAAACAACAGTAAGAAGATATTTGATAATTTAAAAAAGACATTTGAAATAAGAGTAGCAAGGCTATATACAGACACCTGTTAGTCAGGCTTATTGAGGTAGTATGTACATGTAGTTAAAGTGACTATGTAGTTAAAGTGACTATGCATGTATGATAAACAGAGAGTAGCAGCAGTGTAAAAGAGGGGTTGGAGGTGTGACACAATGCAAAGAGTCTGGGTAACCATTTGGTTACCTGTTCAGGAGCCTTATGGCTTGGGGGTAAAAACTGTTTATATTCTACCTCTGTCTCTCTCTCCGTCTCCTCGTCTCTCCCCTCTCTCTGTCTCTCTCTCTGTCTCTCTCTCTCTCTCTCTCTCTCTCTCTCTCTCCTGTCTCTCTCTCTCTCTCTCTCTCTGTCTCTCACTCTCTCTCTCTCTCTCTTTCTTTCTTTCTCCCCTCTCTCTCTCTCCAGAGGAAATGTTTGCACTTGGGAGGTAACCTGGCATCAGTGCACAGCCTTCCCCAGTATCGTTTCCTTCAGTCTGTCATCAGGAAGAGTACCAGGAAAGTCCAGCGCACCTGGATAGGAGCCAACGATGCCATCAAGGTCAGAAGCACCGTCTGTTCAACACTCCTGGAAACATATAGGATGCATTGACTACAGAACCTTAACCCACAAATTCTGAAAGCTGCCCTCTACCCTATTGAAGTTAACCTCACGTCCAACCTCAGGTGGTAGCATCCACCTGGCCAACATCCAGTGAAATTGCAGATCGCCAAATTCAAAAACAGAAATACTCATTATAAAAATTCATAAAACATGTGTAATACTTCTTGTTAATCATAATGTGTCAGATTTCAGTTTTGTTTGTGCGTTTTGTTCAGCTCAAAGGCAGTCATAATAGGCACGAAAAATCCGAAAAGTATCAGTAAAGTTCGTAGAAACATGTCAAACGATGTTTATAATCAATCCTCAGGTTGTTTTTTATTCATAATCAATAATATTTCAACCGGACAATAGCTTCATCAATATAAAAGGAAAACATGACTCTCGGTCGCGCACATGAAAAACCTCTGGGACACTGCAGTGTCCACTCATTCAAAGTGCTCTTACTCCCTATTTTTTTCAGAATACAAGCCTGAAACAATTTCCAAAGACTGTTGACATCTAGTGGAAGCCATCGGAAGTGCAATTTGAGTCCTAAGTCAATGGATACTGGCATTCAATAGAAAACTACAAACATTAAAAAAAATACCACTTCCTGATGGATTTTTCTCAGGTTTTCACCTGAAAATCAGTTCTGTTACTCACAGACATTATTCTAACAGTTCTGGAAACTTTAGAGTGTTTTCCATCCAAATATACCAATCATATCCTAGCTTCTGGGCCTGAGTAGCAGGCAGTTTACTTTGGGCACGCTTTTAATCCGGAGGTGAAAATAGTGCCCCCTACTCTAATGAAGCCAGTATACCAGTTCTTTTCAAAGCTTGTTATCTAATATTACAAACACTGTCTAGCTTCAAGCCATTGTTAAATCATGCTTATCTCATAGATGGTCAGTCTCATGCTTATCATAGATGGTCAGTCTCAGATGGTAAATCCTGGTATCCATAACTCTGTCTAACTCTGTCTAGGAATCTGAGTGGTTACATTTCTCCTGGCCCATCCCTCAGCTTTTTACCCAAACAGTGGTTTGCCTCTTTAAAGACAGTAACTACAGTGTGTATATATAGTGTTTACTATCTGCTAGTGATGCATCGTCCTGTGTGCTCTGTAGGAGGGTCTCTGGCTGTGGAGCGACGGGTCCAGGTTTAACTACCAGAACTGGGCCCCGGGTCAACCCTCTAACTCTGACCACTTTGTTGTGAAAGACAACACGAACAGCCAGAAGCATTGCATGGAGATGAACTATGGAGGTACAATCCTGTCACCAGACTAGTTTCCTACTCATTATACATCAAACATTTGGATAGAAGTTAAATACATCTTAAAGGGAATTTGTTCATTTTTTAGCTACATATTTATAAAACAAAGATAATACCTACCTCTCTGTGTTTCTCTCATTCCCAGCTTCTCACTGCCAGAACGATGCCCCTTGCTGGTCTACATTTCCCTTCCTGTGTTCCAGAAAGTTGTGATGTCCACATTTTGGGAGAGACGACATTGGAGAAGCTCTCTAAAGATGAGATTGTTTTAAATAAAGACACCATCTGCAATGTTACCCTTTGTTCAGTGGTCATTTATACAAAACACCAGCTGGATCCAACTATTAAACTCTGTAGTTTGAAGTAAATAACATCTTTGGTAAAATAAACTTTAAACAGTTGCTTCTCACTTTGTAACACGTTTGATTGTCGTCAACATTTTCTACATTTTCAAAACAATTGATGTAAATCCCCATCATCATCACCTCCATCGTCAGATCGATTAATTATGTTCTCAAATTTTTCTACACCTGTCAAATCGTCTCAGATATCCTCATGAGGTCTAGGGCTGGGGTCAGGGGTTAATGGTGACTGTACTGTCTTCCACTCAACCGAACTGGAACAGTTGTTCTCAATCGCTGAGCAAATACTGCCACCTTGTGGTCATTTAAAAACAGACACTTTTGCTTCTGCTGGTATTCAATGACCGAATAGTGGTCACACCTACGTTGTTGATTAGTTGATGAAACTGCACAGCTACGTTGTTGATTAGTTGATGAAACAACTACGTTGTTGTTTAGAGATCTAATGAGCTGGGCCCATGCCTGTTTGGCTCCAGCTACGTTGTTGATTAGAGATCTAATGAGCTGGGCCCATGCCTGTTTGGCTCCAGCTACGTTGTTGTTTAGAGATCTAATGAGCTGGGCCTGTTTGGCTCCAGCTACGTTGTTGATTAGAGATCTAATGAGCTGGGCCTGTTTGGCTCCAGCTACGTTGTTGATTAGAGATCTAATGAGCTGGGCCCATGCCTGTTTGGCTCCAGCTACGTTGTTTATTAGAGATCTAATGAGCTGGGCCCATGCCTGTTTGGCTCCAGCTACGTTGTTGATTAGAGATCTAATGAGCTGGGCCTGTTTGGCTCCAGCTACGTTGTTGATTAGAGATCTAATGAGCTGGGCCCATGCCTGTTTGGCTCCAGCTACGTTGTTGATTAGAGATCTAATGAGCTGGGCCTGTTTGGCTCCAGCTACGTTGTTGATTAGAGATCTAATGAGCTGGGCCTGTTTGGCTCCAGCTACGTTGTTGATTAGAGATCTAATGAGCTGGGCCCATGCCTGTTTGGCTCCAGCTATGTTGTTGATTAGAGATCTAATGGGCTGGGCCTGTTTGGCTCCAGCTACGTTGTTGATTAGAGATCTAATGAGCTGGGCCTGTTTGGCTCCAGCTACGTTGTTGATTAGAGATCTAATGAGCTGGGCCTGTTTGGCTCCAGCTACATTGTTGATTAGAGATCTAATGAGCTGGGCCTGTTTGGCTCCAGCTACGTTGTTGATTAGAGATCTAATGAGCTGGGCCCATGCCTGTTTGGCTCCAGCTACGTTGTTGATTAGAGATCTAATGAGCTGGGCCTGTTTGGCTCCAGCTACGTTGTTGATTAGAGATCTAATGAGCTGGGCCTGTTTGGCTCCAGCTACGTTGTTGATTAGAGATCTAATGAGCTGGGCCTGTTTGGCTCCAGCTACGTTGTTGATTAGAGATCTAATGAGCTGGGCCTGTTTGGCTCCAGCTACATTGTTGATTAGAGATCTAATGAGCTGGGCCTGTTTGGCTCCAGCTACGTTGTTGATTAGAGATCTAATGAGCTGGGCCTGTTTGGCTCCAGCTACGTTGTTGATTAGAGATCTAATGAGCTGGGCCCATGCCTGTTTGGCTCCAGCTACGTTGTTGATTAGAGATCTAATGAGCTGGGCCCATGCCTGTTTGGCTCCAGCTACGTTGTTGATTAGAGATCTAATGAGCTGGGCCTGTTTGGCTCCAGCTACGTTGTTGATTAGAGATCTAATGAGCTGGGCCTGTTTGGCTCCAGCTACGTTGTTGATTAGAGATCTAATGAGCTGGGCCTGTTTGGCTCCAGTGGCTGTAAAAAGTACCCCATTGTCTGTAGTACAAGTAAAGGTACCTTAATAGAAAATGACTCAAGTAAAAGTGAAAGTCAGTGAAATACAACTATAAACTATTTGGTTTAACATATACTTAAGCATCAACGTTAAATGTAATTGATAAAATATACCTAAGTATCAAAAGTAGAAGTATACATTATTTCATATTCCTTATATGAAGCAAACCAGAAGGCACCATTTTTTATATTTTTTATTACAGACAGCCTCAACACTCAGACATCATTTACAGATAGCCAGGGGTACACTCCAACACTCAGACATCATTTACAGATAGCCAGGGGTACACTCCATCACTCAGACATCATTTACAGATAGCCAGGGGTACACTCCATCACTCAGACATCATTTACAGATAGCCAGGGAACACTCCAACACTAAGACATCATTTACAGACAGCTAGGGAACACTCCAACACTCAGACATCATTTACAGACAGCTAGGGAACACTCCAACACTAAGACATCATTTACAGACAGCTAGGGGAACACTCCAACACTCAGACATCATTTACAGATAGCCAGGGGAACACTCCAACACTAAGACATCATTTACAGACAGCTAGGGAACACTCCAACACTCAGACATCATTTACAGACAGCTAGGGAACACTCCAACACTCAGACATCATTTACAGATAGCCAGGGGTACACTCCAACACTCAGACATCATTTACAGACAGCTAGGGAACACTCCAACACTCAGACATCATTTACAGATAGCCAGGGGAACACTCCAACACTCAGACATCATTTACAGATAGCCAGGGGAACACTCCAACACTCAGACATCATTTACAGATAGCCAGGGGTACACTCCATCACTAAGACATCATTTACAGATAGCCAGGGGAACACTCCAACACTCAGACATCATTTACAGATAGCCAGGGGTACACTCCATCACTAAGACATCATTTACAGATAGCCAGGGGAACACTCCAACACTCAGACATCATTTACAGATAGCCAGGGGAACACTCCAACACTCAGACATCATTTACAGATAGCCAGGGGCACACTCCAACACTCAGATATCATTACAGACAGCCAGGGGAACACTCCAACACTCAGACATCATTTACAGACAGCCAGGGAACACTCCAACACTCAGACATCATTTACAGATAGCCAGGGGTACACTCCAACACTCAGACATCATTTACAGATAGCCAGGGGCACACTCCAACACTCAGACATCATTTACAGATAGCCAGGGGAACACTCCAACACTCAGACATCATTTACAGATAGCCAGGGAACACTCCAACACTCAGACATCATTTACAGATAGCCAGGGTACACTCCAACACTCAGACATCATTTACAGATAGCCAGGGGTACACTCCAACACTCAGACATCATTTACAGATAGCCAGGGGAACACTCCAACACTCAGACATCATTTACAGACAGCCAGGGGTACACTCCAACACCCAGACATCATTTACAGATAGCCAGGGAACACTCCAACACTCAGACATCATTTACAGACAGCCAGGGGAACACTCCAACACTCAGACATCATTTACAGATAGCCAGGGGTACACTCCAACACTCAGACATCATTTACAGATAGCCAGGGGCACACTCCAACACTCAGACATCATTTACAGATAGCCAGGGAACACTCCAACACTCAGACATCATTTACAGATAGCCAGGGGAACACTCCAACACTCAGACATCATTTACAGATAGCCAGGGGTACACTCCAACACTCAGACATCATTTACAGATAGCCAGGGGTACACTCCAACACTCAGACATCATTTACAGATAGCCAGGGGCACACTCCAACACTCAGACATCATTTACAGATAGCCAGGGAACACTCCAACACTCAGACATCATTTACAGATAGCCAGGGAACACTCCAACACTCAGACATCATTTACAGATAGCCAGGGGAACACTCCAACACTCAGACATCATTTACAGATAGCCAGGGGAACACTCCAACACTCAGACATCATTTACAGATAGCCAGGGGAACACTCCAACACTCAGACATCATTTACAGATAGCCAGGGGAACACTCCAACACTCAGACATCATTTACAGATAGCCAGGGAACACTCCAACACTCAGACATCATTTACAGATAGCCAGGGTACACTCCAACACTCAGACATCATTTACAGATAGCCAGGGGAACACTCCAACACTCAGACATCATTTACAGATAGCCAGGGGCACACTCCAACACTCAGACATCATTTACAGATAGCCAGGGGAACACTCCAACACTCAGACATCATTTACAGATAGCCAGGGAACACTCCAACACTCAGACATCATTTACAGATAGCCAGGGAACACTCCAACACTCAGACATCATTTACAGATAGCCAGGGTACACTCCAACACTCAGACATCATTTACAGATAGCCAGGGGAACACTCCAACACTCAGACATCATTTACAGATAGCCAGGGGCACACTCCAACACTCAGACATCATTTACAGATAGCCAGGGGAACACTCCAACACTCAGACATCATTTACAGATAGCCAGGGAACACTCCAACACTCAGACATCATTTACAGATAGCCAGGGGAACACTCCAACACTCAGACATCATTTACAGATAGCCAGGGGCACACTCCAACACTCAGACATCATTTACAGATAGCCAGGGGTACACTCCAACACTCAGACATCATTTACAGACAGCCAGGGAACACTCCAACACTCAGACATCATTTACAGATAGCCAGGGAACACTCCAACACTCAGACATCATTTACAGATAGCCAGGGGAACACTCCAACACTCAGACATCATTTACAGATAGCCAGGGGAACACTCCAACACTCAGACATCATTTACAGATAGCCAGGGGAACACTCCAACACTCAGACATCATTTACAGATAGCCAGGGCACACTCCAACACTCAGACATCATTTACAGATAGCCAGGGGAACACTCCAACACTCAGACATCATTTACAGATAGCCAGGGGCACACTCCAACACTCAGACATCATTTACAGATAGCCAGGGCACACTCCAACACTCAGACATCATTTACAGATAGCCAGGGGAACACTCCAACACTCAGACATCATTTACAGACAGCCAGGGAACACTCCAACACTCAGACATCATTTACAGATAGCCAGGGGAACACTCCAACACTCAGACATCATTTACAGATAGCCAGGGAACACTCCAACACTCAGACATCATTTACAGATAGCCAGGGGAACACTCCAACACTCAGACATCATTTACAGATAGCCAGGGAACACTCCAACACTCAGACATCATTTACAGATAGCCAGGGTACACTCCAACACTCAGACATCATTTACAGATAGCCAGGGGTACACTCCAACACTCAGACATCATTTACAGATAGCCAGGGCACACTCCAACACTCAGACATCATTTACAGATAGCCAGGGGAACACTCCAACACTCAGACATCATTTACAGATAGCCAGGGAACACTCCAACACTCAGACATCATTTACAGATAGCCAGGGAACACTCCAACACTCAGACATCATTTACAGATAGCCAGGGGTACACTCCAACACTCAGACATCATTTACAGATAGCCAGGGGAACACTCCAACACTCAGACATCATTTACAGACAGCCAGGGAACACTCCAACACTCAGACATCATTTACAGATAGCCAGGGTACACTCCAACACTCAGACATCATTTACAGATAGCCAGGGGTACACTCCAACACTCAGACATCATTTACAGATAGCCAGGGGAACACTCCAACACTCAGACATCATTTACAGATAGCCAGGGGAACACTCCAACACTCAGACATCATTTACAGATAGCCAGGGAACACTCCAACACTCAGACATCATTTACAGATAGCCAGGGGAACACTCCAACACTCAGACATCATTTACAGATAGCCAGGGAACACTCCAACACTCAGACATCATTTACAGATAGCCAGGGAACACTCCAACACTCAGACATCATTTACAGATAGCCAGGGTCACACTCCAACACTCAGACATCATTTACAGATAGCCAGGGGCACACTCCAACACTCAGACATTATTTACAGATAGCCAGGGGTACACTCCAACACTCAGACATCATTTACAGATAGCCAGGGGTACACTCCAACACTCAGACATCATTTACAGATAGCCAGGGGCACACTCCAACACTCAGACATCATTTACAGATAGCCAGGGGTACACTCCAACACTCAGACATCACTTACAGATAGCCAGGGGCACACTCCAACACTCAGACATCATTTACAGATAGCCAGGGTCACACTCCAACACTCAGACATCATTTACAGATAGCCAGGGTAACACTCCAACACTCAGACATCATTTACAGATAGCCAGGGAACACTCCAACACTCAGACATCATTTACAGATAGCCAGGGGAACACTCCAACACTCAGACATCATTTACAGATAGCCAGGGGAACACTCCAACACTCAGACATCATTTACAGATAGCCAGGGAACACTCCAACACTCAGACATCATTTACAGATAGCCAGGGGAACACTCCAACACTCAGACATCATTTACAGATAGCCAGGGGAACACTCCAACACTCAGACATCATTTACAGATAGCCAGGGTACACTCCAACACTCAGACATCATTTACAGATAGCCAGGGGAACACTCCAACACTCAGACATCATTTACAGATAGCCAGGGGCACACTCCAACACTCAGACATCATTTACAGATAGCCAGGGGAACACTCCAACACTCAGACATCATTTACAGATAGCCAGGGAACACTCCAACACTCAGACATCATTTACAGATAGCCAGGGGAACACTCCAACACTCAGACATCATTTACAGATAGCCAGGGGTACACTCCAACACTCAGACATCATTTACAGATAGCCAGGGAACACTCCAACACTCAGACATCATTTACAGATAGCCAGGGGAACACTCCAACACTCAGACATCATTTACAGATAGCCAGGGGAACACTCCAACACTCAGACATCATTTACAGATAGCCAGGGGAACACTCCAACACTCAGACATCATTTACAGATAGCCAGGGAACACTCCAACACTCAGACATCATTTACAGATAGCCAGGGGCACACTCCAACACTCAGACATCATTTACAGATAGCCAGGGGAACACTCCAACACTCAGACATCATTTACAGATAGCCAGGGGAACACTCCAACACTCAGACATCATTTACAGATAGCCAGGGAACACTCCAACACTCAGACATCATTTACAGATAGCCAGGGAACACTCCAACACTCAGACATCATTTACAGATAGCCAGGGAACACTCCAACACTCAGACATCATTTACAGATAGCCAGGGCACACTCCAACACTCAGACATCATTTACAGATAGCCAGGGGCACACTCCAACACTCAGACATCATTTACAGATAGCCAGGGGAACACTCCAACACTCAGACATCATTTACAGATAGCCAGGGCACACTCCAACACTCAGACATCATTTACAGATAGCCAGGGGCACACTCCAACACTCAGACATTATTTACAGATAGCCAGGGAACACTCCAACACTCAGACATCATTTACAGACAGCCAGGGGAACACTCCAACACTCAGACATCATTTACAGATAGCCAGGGGAACACTCCAACACTCAGACATCATTTACAGATAGCCAGGGGCACACTCCAACACTCAGACATCATTTACAGATAGCCAGGGGAACACTCCAACACTCAGACATCATTTACAGATAGCCAGGGAACACTCCAACACTCAGACATCATTTACAGATAGCCAGGGGTACACTCCAACACTCAGACATCATTTACAGATAGCCAGGGTACACTCCAACACTCAGACATCATTTACAGATAGCCAGGGGCACACTCCAACACTCAGACATCATTTACAGATAGCCAGGGAACACTCCAACACTCAGACATCATTTACAGATAGCCAGGGGAACACTCCAACACTCAGACATCATTTACAGATAGCCAGGGGTACACTCCAACACTCAGACATCATTTACAGATAGCCAGGGTACACTCCAACACTCAGACATCATTTACAGATAGCCAGGGAACACTCCAACACTCAGACATCATTTACAGACAGCCAGGGGTACACTCCAACACTCAGACATCATTTACAGATAGCCAGGGGTACACTCCAACACTCAGACATCATTTACAGATAGCCAGGGTACACTCCAACACTCAGACATCATTTACAGATAGCCAGGGGAACACTCCAACACTCAGACATCATTTACAGATAGCCAGGGAACACTCCAACACTCAGACATCATTTACAGATAGCCAGGGAACACTCCAACACTCAGACATCATTTACAGATAGCCAGGGGAACACTCCAACACTCAGACATCATTTACAGATAGCCAGGGGTACACTCCAACACTCAGACATCATTTACAGATAGCCAGGGGAACACTCCAACACTCAGACATCATTTACAGATAGCCAGGGTCACACTCCAACACTCAGACATCATTTACAGATAGCCAGGGGCACACTCCAACACTCAGACATTATTTACAGATAGCCAGGGTACACTCCAACACTCAGACATCATTTACAGACAGCCAGGGGAACACTCCAACACTCAGACATCATTTACAGATAGCCAGGGAACACTCCAACACTCAGACATCATTTACAGATAGCCAGGGGCACACTCCAACACTCAGACATCATTTACAGATAGCCAGGGGAACACTCCAACACTCAGACATCATTTACAGATAGCCAGGGGAACACTCCAACACTCAGACATCATTTACAGATAGCCAGGGTACACTCCAACACTCAGACATCATTTACAGATAGCCAGGGTACACTCCAACACTCAGACATCATTTACAGATAGCCAGGGGCACACTCCAACACTCAGACATCATTTACAGATAGCCAGGGGAACACTCCAACACTCAGACATCATTTACAGATAGCCAGGGGAACACTCCAACACTCAGACATCATTTACAGATAGCCAGGGTACACTCCAACACTCAGACATCATTTACAGATAGCCAGGGGTACACTCCAACACTCAGACATCATTTACAGATAGCCAGGGAACACTCCAACACTCAGACATCATTTACAGACAGCCAGGGTACACTCCAACACTCAGACATCATTTACAGATAGCCAGGGGTACACTCCAACACTCAGACATCATTTACAGATAGCCAGGGGTACACTCCAACACTCAGACATCATTTACAGATAGCCAGGGGAACACTCCAACACTCAGAAATCATTTACAGATAGCCAGGGAACACTCCAACACTCAGACATCATTTACAGATAGCCAGGGAACACTCCAACACTCAGACATCATTTACAGATAGCCAGGGGAACACTCCAACACTCAGACATCATTTACAGATAGCCAGGGTACACTCCAACACTCAGACATCATTTACAGATAGCCAGGGGAACACTCCAACACTCAGACATCATTTACAGATAGCCAGGGCACACTCCAACACTCAGACATCATTTACAGATAGCCAGGGGAACACTCCAACACTCAGACATCATTTACAGATAGCCAGGGAACACTCCAACACTCAGACATCATTTACAGATAGCCAGGGGAACACTCCAACACTCAGACATCATTTACAGATAGCCAGGGGCACACTCCAACACTCAGACATTATTTACAGATAGCCAGGGAACACTCCAACACTCAGACATCATTTACAGACAGCCAGGGAACACTCCAACACTCAGACATCATTTACAGACAGCCAGGGAACACTCCAACACTCAGACATCATTTACAGATAGCCAGGGGAACACTCCAACACTCAGACATCATTTACAGATAGCCAGGGGAACACTCCAACACTCAGACATCATTTACAGATAGCCAGGGCACACTCCAACACTCAGACATCATTTACAGATAGCCAGGGGCACACTCCAACACTCAGACATCATTACAGATAGCCAGGGGAACACTCCAACACTCAGACATCATTTACAGATAGCCAGGGGCACACTCCAACACTCAGACATCATTTACAGATAGCCAGGGGCACACTCCAACACTCAGACATTATTTACAGATAGCCAGGGGAACACTCCAACACTCAGACATCATTTACAGACAGCCAGGGGAACACTCCAACACTCAGACATCATTTACAGATAGCCAGGGGAACACTCCAACACTCAGACATCATTTACAGATAGCCAGGGGAACAGTCAGACATCATTTACAGACAGCCAGGGAACACTCCAACACTCAGACATCATTTACAGATAGCCAGGGAACACTCCAACACTCAGACATTATTTACAGATAGCCAGGGGAACACTCCAACACTCAGACATCATTTACAGACAGCCAGGGAACACTCCAACACTCAGACATCATTTACAGACAGCCAGGGGAACACTCCAACACTCAGACATCATTTACAGATAGCCAGGGAACACTCCAACACTCAGACATCATTTACACACAGCCAGGGGAACACTCCAACACTCAGACATCATTTACAGACAGCCAGGGGAACACTCCAACACTCAGACATCATTTACAGATAGCCAGGGGAACACTCCAACACTCAGACATCATTTACAGATAGCCAGGGGAACACTCCAACACTCAGACATCATTTACAGATAGCCAGGGGCACACTCCAACACTCAGACATCATTTACAGATAGCCAGGGAACACTCCAACACTCAGACATCATTTACAGATAGCCATGGGAACACTCCAACACTCAGACATCATTTACAGATAGCCAGGGGCACACTCCAACACTCAGACATTATTTACAGATAGCCAGGGGAACACTCCAACACTCAGACATCATTTACAGATAGCCAGGGGAACACTCCAACACTCAGACATCATTTACAGATAGCCAGGGGGACACTCCATCACTAAGACATCATTTACAGATTTAAGTAAAAGTAAAAGTTGTAACAGATGTAAATAGTAAAGTACAGATACCCCAAAAAACTACTTAAGTAGTACTTTAAAGTATTTTTACTTAAGTACTTTATACCACTGTTTGTCTCCTACTGCGAATTATGTCATTTAGTGGTGAGTTTGGATTCTGTCAGAAACTCAGAGATACAAGTTCCAAAGTCAGAAATAAGCACTAGAATTTCACTTCGGGAAGGTATTTTTTGTACAGATTTGAACTAGCATTATGTAGTGTGTACTTCCTCCAACCTTCAGCTCACTAGCTAGCATTATGTAGTGTATACTTCCTCCAACCTTCAGCTCACTAGCTAGCATTATGTAGTGTGTACTTCCTCTAATCTTCAGCTCACTAGCTAGCATTATGTAGTGTGTACTTCCTCCAACCTTCAGCTCACTAGCTAGCATTATGTAGTGTGTACTTCCTCCAACCTTCAGCTCACTAGCTAGCATTATGTAGTGTGTACTTCCTCCAACCTTCAGCTCACTAGCTAGCATTATGTAGTGTATACTTCCTCCAACCTTCAGCTCACTAGCTAGCATTATGAACGATAATAACCTTGATCCCATTTCAGTCAGATTCCCCTGTTACCTTGATCCCATTTCAGTCAGATTCCCCTGTTACCTTGATCCCATTTCAGTCAGATTCCCCTGTTACCTTGATCCCATTTCAGTCAGATTCCCCTGTTAGATCAGGCTTGACACTTAAATAAACAAATATGCCTGGTTTTTAAATTTGCCTGCATTGATGATCATTTTTTCTTCCCGTTTGATATTGGATTGCATTCAGTGCTTATGAACTGCCAGTACATTCACTGAACATCTTGGCCCATATTCACAAAGAGTCTCAGTAGAAGATCTTGGCCCTTATTCACAAAGAGTCTCAGTAGAAGATCTTGGCCCTCATTCACAAAGAGTCTCAGAGTAG
Organism: Oncorhynchus tshawytscha; assembly: GCF_018296145.1. Taxonomy (NCBI): domain Eukaryota; kingdom Metazoa; phylum Chordata; class Actinopteri; order Salmoniformes; family Salmonidae; genus Oncorhynchus; species Oncorhynchus tshawytscha. Next base: position 2,778,932 of record NC_056438.1, on the reverse strand, counting down.
AAGATCTTGGCCCTTATTCACAAAGAGTCTCAGAGTAGAAGATCTTGGCCCTTATTCACAAAGAGTCTCAGAGTAGAAGATCTTGGCCCTTATTCACAAAGAGTCTCAGAGTAGAAGATCTTGGCCCTTATTCACAAAGAGTCTCAGAGTAGAAGATCTGATCTAGGATCAGGTCCCCCTTCACCATGCAACACTACTGATTATTATCAAACACTATATAGGGAATAGGGTCTATAGTAGTGCACGATATAGGGAATAGGGTCTATAGTAGTGCACTATATAGGGAATAGGGCCCTGGTCTATAGTAGTGCACTATATAGGGAATAGGGCTCTGGTCTATAGTAGTGCAATATATAGGGAATAGGGCTCTGGTCTATAGTAGTGTACTATATAGGGAATAGGGCTCTGGTCTATAGTAGTACCACTATATAGGGAATAGGGCTCTGGTCTATAGCCGTGCACTATATAGGGAATAGGGCTCTGATCTATAGTAGTGCACTATATAGGGAATAGGGCTCTGGTCTATAGTAGTGTACTATATAGGGAATAGGGCTCTGGTCTAAAGTAGTGTACTATATAGGGAATAGGGCTCTGGTCTAAAGTAGTGTACTATATAGGGAATAGGGCTCTGGTCTATAGTAGTGTACTATGTAGGGAATAGGGCTCTGGTCTAAAGTAGTGTACTATATAGGGAATAGGGCTCTGGTCTAAAGTAGTGTACTATGTAGGGAATAGGGCTCTGGTCTAAAGTAGTGTACTATGTAGGGAATAGGGCTCTGGTCTATAGTAGTACCACTATATAGGGAATAGGGCTCTGGTCTATAGTAGTGTACTATATAGGGAATAGGGCTCTGGTCTATAGTACTGTACTATATAGGGAATAGGGCTCTGGTCTAAAGTAGTGTACTATGTAGGGAATAGGGCTCTGGTCTATAGTAGTGTACTATATAGGGAATAGGGCTCTGGTCTATAGTAGTGCACTATATAGGGAATAGGGCTCTGGTATAAAGTAGTGCACTATATAGGGAATAGGGCTCTGGTCTATAGTAGTGTACTATATAGGGAATAGGGCTCTGGTCTATAGTAGTGCACTATATAGGGAATAGGGCTCTGGTCTATAGTAGTGCACTATATAGGGAATAGGGCTCTGGTCTATAGTAGTGCACTATATAGGGAATAGGGCTCTGGTCTATAGTAGTGTACTATATAGGGAATAGGGCTCTGGTCTATAGTAGTGCACTATATAGGGAATAGAGCTCTGGTCTATAGTAGTGCCCTATATAGGGAATAGGGTCTATAGTAGTGCTCTATATAGGGAATAGGGTCTGAAGTAGTGCTCTATATAGGGAATAGGGTCTGAAGTAGTGCTCTATATAGGGAATAGGGTCTAAAGTAGTGCACTATATAGGGAATAGGGCCCTGGTCTATAATAGTGTACTATATAGGGAAGAGGGCTCTGGTCTATAGTAGTGCACTATATAGGGAATAGGGCTCTGGTCTAAAGTAGTGCACTATATATGGAATAGGGCTCTGGTCTATAGTAGTGCCACTATATAGGGAATAGGGTCTATAGTAGTCTACTATATAGGGAATAGGGCTCTGGTCTATAGTAGTGCACTATATAGGGAATAGGGTCTAAAGTAGTGCACTATATAGGGAATAGGGTCTAAAGTAGTGCACTATATAGGGAATAGGGCTCTGGTCTATAGTAGTGCCCTATATAGGGAATAGGGCTCTGGTCTATAGTAGTGTACTATATAGGGAATAGGGTCTATAGTAGTGTACTATATAGGGAATAGGGTCTATAGTTGTGCACTATATAGGGAATAGGGTCTAAAGTAGTCTACTATATAGGGAATAGGGTCTATAGTTGTGCACTATATAGGGAATAGGGTCTAAAGTAGTGCACTATATAGGGAATAGGGTCTAAAGTAGTGCACTATATAGGGAATAGGGTCTAAAGTAGTGCACTATATAGAGAATAGGGCTCCATTTGGGATGTATAGACCTGACTGTCTTCAAGTGAACATGTGATCATTAAACAAGTGAAGAAGGAGGGATCAGTCCCCCCTCCTCCTCCTCCTCCTCCTCCTCCTCCTCCTCCTCCTCCTCCTCCTCCTCCTCCTCCTCCTGTCCTCCTGTCCTCTCTCATGTTCTGTCTCTCCATCCTCCTCCTCCTCCTCCCCCCCCCTCCTCCTCCTCTCTGTTCCTCCTCCATCCTCCTCCTCCTCCTCTCCATCCTCCTCCTCCTCCTCCTCCCCCCTCCTCCTCCTCCTCTCATGTTCTGTCTCTCATCCATCCTCCTCCTCCTCCTCCTCCCTCCTCCTATCATGTTCTGTCTCTCATCCATCCTCCTCCTCCTCCTCCTCCTCCTCCTATCATGTTCTGTCTCTCATCCATCCTCCTCCTCCCTCCTCCTCTCATGTTCTGTCTCTCATCCATCCTCCTCCTCCTCCTCCTCCTCCTGTCCTCTCTCATGTTCTGTCTCTCATCCATCCTCCTCCTCCTCCTCTTCCTCCTCCTACTCTCATGTTCTGTCTCTCATCCATCCTCCTCCTCCTCCTCTTCCTCCTGTCCTACTCTCATGTTCTGTCTCTCATCCATCCTCCTCCTCCTCCCTCCTCTCTCATGTTCTGTCTCTCATCCATCCTCCTCCTCCTCCTCCTCCTCCTCCTCCTCCTCCTCCTCTCATGTTCTGTCTCTCATCCATCCTCCTCCTCCTCCTCCTCTCCTCCTCCTGTCCTCTCTCATGTTCTGTCTCTCATCCATCCTCCTCCTCCTCCTCCTCTTCCTCCTCTCATGTTCTGTCTCTCATCCATCCTCCTCCTCCTCCTCCTGTCCTCTCTCATGTTCTGTCTCTCATCCATCCTCCTCCTCCTCCTCTTCCTCCTGTCCTCTCTCATGTTCTGTCTCTCATCCATCAATCTCCTCCTCCTCCTCCTGTCCTCTCTCATGTTCTGTCTCTCATCCATCCTCCTCCTCCCTGTCCTCTCTCATGTTCTGTCTCTCATCCATCCTCCTCCTCCTCCTCTTCCTCCTGTCCTCTCTCATGTTCTGTCTCTCATCCATCCTCCTCCTCCTCCTCTTCCTCCTGTCCTCTCTCATGTTCTGTCTCTCATCCATCCTCCTCCTCCTCCTCCTCCTCCCTCATGTTCTGTCTCTCATCCATCCTCCTCCTCCTCATTCTCTCATGTTCTGTCTCTCATCCATCCTCCTCCTCCTCATTCTCTCATGTTCTGTCTCTCATCCATCCATCCTCCTCCTCATTCTCTCATGTTCTGTCTCATCCTCCACTCCATCTTCCTCCCTTATTGCGTCTCTGTTCCAGAACAGTTTGTGAAGTTGGAGTCCCTCGTTGCCTAGCGACCTGTTTTAACAGCCTCTGTCCTATTACCTTCTCCCTCCTCTTCCTCTCTCTCCTCTTCCTCCCCCTGTCATCTGCACTCCTCCGTTGAGACAGTTACTTTTTTCTCCATCTTAAGAGGCATGCTAGACTTCCGGGGTTTCTTCTTGGGAGCAGGATCAGCGGAAGTACACCAACCTCCTTGATTGGATGATCCGAGAGCCTTGGCCCCTCCCACTGACCCGGAGGAAGAAGCCAATTGGTCCAACAGAGACGAGGAGGAGGGAAGAGGGGAGGTCTGTCGTGTAGCACGGTAGAACTGAGACAGTGGTTGGACTTCTCCCAGAGAAGAATCCAATAGCTGGGTCTGGAAGGAGGACAGAGGAGCAGTGATGCCCACTGAGGGATGCCCTGTCCTGGGAAGATGGGCCCCTGTGGGGTCTGGGCTGGAGGGTTTGTCTGGCTCTGGGTGGGGGGCTGGGGTGGGTTTTGAAAGGTGAGTCAGAGGGGTGTGTTGTCGTTGCTGTTGTGGATGCTGGGGATGGTTTAGGGGTACGGCTGTGGCTGTGTTGTGGCACCTCTGTTGTTTATGGAGTTTGTCATAGGTGTGTGCGTGTTGACTCCAGGTGTGTGTGTGTTGACTCCAGGTGTGTGTGTGTCGTGTGTGTGTGTTTGCGGTCTCCCTGTCCCTTTGTGGTGTTGCTGCGTGTCTAAGTGTATCCATGTGTAATCTGGGATTGGGGTTAGCGCTGTGTCTGTTGCGGCTCCTCAGTGAGCTAAACACCATACCACACCCGTCCACAGTGCACCTGTGCTTTATCTTCAGGTGTACCGCGTTGTAGTGGATCTTCAAGGTTCCTTTGTCATAGAAGCTCTTGTCGCAGGCACCACAGCAAACCCTGCCCTTACGGAGGGAGGGCGAGACCTCTGGGAAGAGCCAGCCCTTAGGGAGGGAGGAGGAGCAGGGGGGAGAGGACACGTCAGGGAAGAGCCAGCCCTTAGGGAGGGAGGAGGAGCAGGGGGAGAGGACACATCAGGGAAGAGCCTGTCGTTACGGAGGGAGGAGGATGAGGAGGGGCGGGACACTACACGGAACAGGCTCTGGGCCAGCTTAGAAAGAGAGGAGGAAGAGAGGGAGGAGGAGGAAGAGAGGGAGGAGGAGGGAAGAGAGGGAGGAGGTGTTGTTGGACAGCCCGAAGTTCTCCTTCTGTAGCTCAGGGTTGGTTACTAGATAACTGAGTCGACGATGGTGGAGGCGTTGATCGTCATGGTTACCGGCCGGCTGCTGCTGGTCGTGGTCACGGTGTGGCTGCCCTGACGACGACCTCGTCGGTGACTCGTTGTGTTCAGGTTTAGGTTCCATCGTCTTGGTCCCAGTTCCGTTTCCTATTTCTCCTCCTAGACCGTTAATGGCAGCTGGTACCGGACTCATCAGGTTACCATATGGAGACCCAGACACGCTGCTTTCTGACTGGTGCTGTGGTCCATCGCTCCGTTTCAACCTCCCGGGCCTCCGTAGTCCACCCAGCCTGGTGGGAGGGGCCAAACCCTGCAAGGGGAGGGGCTATGGAACTGGAATGGGAGGAGCATAGAGAGACTGGCAGGAAAGTTATCAAAATGGTGGAGATTGGCAGGACTGCCCTTCTCAAAATGGTGCCCAGTCGCCGGAATGCCCTTCTCAAAATGGTGGCCCTTCTCAAAATGGTGGATGCTAGCAGGGCTGCCCTTCTCAAAATGGTGCCCAGTCGCCAGAATGCCCTTCTCAAAATGGTGGATGCTAGCAGGGCTGCCCTTCTCAAAATGGTGGCCCATCTCAAAATGGTGGATGCTAGCAGGGCTGCCCTTCTCAAACTGGTGGATGCTAGCAGGGCTGCCCTTCTCAAAATGGTGCCCAGTCGCCGGAATGCCCTTCTCAAAATGGTGGCCCTTCTCAGAATAGTGAACACTCACAGGACTGCCCATCTCAAAATGCCCGCTCTGCCTGTTGCTCTCAATGAACGCTTGGATGTTGGAGACCGTCCGGGAGGAGGAGGGACCAGAGAGGTCATTTCCCAGTGAGTCCTGAAAGGTCATGAGCTCTACGATTGTCCGCGTTTCTCCGAACCTCAGGAACTGTTGTAGAGTCACAATCTCTTCCTTATGACAGACCACTGTCCAACGCTCCAATACGCTGCCAGAAGAGTTCTAGGGGGGAGAGAGGAGGGGGGAGACAGTATAGACTCAGTGAGCATAGCCTTGCTATTGAGAAATGCCACTATAGACAGACCTGGTTCTCTAGAGCAGACAGGCTATGTGCTCATTGCCCACAAAATGAGGTGGAAACTGAGAATTTGAAAACAAACTCCCAATTCTCCTGGGGGAAATACCACAGTGTGGGGCCTCCTGCGTGGTGCAGTGGTCTAAGGCTCTGCACCGCCATGCTAGAGGTTTCACAACAGAGTAGTATGTATCCTCTATCCCCCTACCTGTAGTATGTATCCTCTATCCCCCCTACCTGTAGTATGTATCCTCTATTCCCCTACCTGTAGTATGTATCCTCTATCTCCCTACCTGTAGTATGTATCCTCTATCCCCCTACCTGTAGTATGTTCCCTCTATCCCCCTACCTGTAGTATGTACCCTCTATACCACTACCTGTAGTATGTATCCTCTATCCCCCTACCTGTAGTATGTATCCTCTATTCCCCTACCTGTAGTATGTATCTATTCCCTACCTGTAGTATTCCCCTACCTGTAGTATGTATCCTCTATCCCCTACCTGTAGAATGTATCCTCTATCCCCCTACCTGTAGTATGTATCCTCTATCCCCCTACCTGTAGAATGTATCCTCTATCCCCCTACCTGTAGTATGTATCCTCTATCCCCCTACCTGTAGTATGTATCCTCTATCCCCCTACCTGTAGTATGTATCCTCTATCCCCCTACCTGTAGTGTGTTCCCTCTATCCCCTACCTGTAGTATGTACCCTCTATCCCCCTACCTGTAGTATGTATCCTCTATCCCCCTACCTGTAGTATGTATCCTCTATCCCCTACCTGTAGTATGTATCCTCTATCCCCTACCTGTAGTATGTATCCTCTATCCCTACCTGTAGTATGTATCCTCTATCCTCACCCCCGCTACCTGTAGTATGTATCCTCCATTCCCCTACCTCTAGTATGTATCCTCTATCCCCTACCTGTAGTATGTATCCTCTATCCCCCTACCTGTAGTATGTATCCTCTATCCTCCTACCTGTAGTATGTATCCTCTATCCCCCTACCTGTAGTATGTATCCTCCATCCCCCTACCTATAGTATGTACCCTCTATCCCCCTACCTGTAGTATGTATCCTCTATCCTCCTACCTGTAGTATCTATCCTCTATCCCCCCTACCTGTAGTATGTATCCTCTATCCCCCCCTACCTGTAGTATGTATCCTCTATGTATCCTCTATCCCCCTACCTGTAGTATGTATCCTCTATCCCCCTACCTGTAGTATGTATCCTCTATCCCCCCTACCTGTAGTATGTATCCTCTATCCTCTATCCCCCTACCTGTAGTATGTATCCTCTATCCCTATCCCCTACCTGTAGTATGTATCCTCTATCCCCCTACCTGTAGTATGTGTCCTCTATCCCCCTACCTGTAGTATGTATCCTCTATCCTCTATCCCCTACATGTAGTATGTATCCTCTATCCCCCTACCTGTAGTATGTATCCTCTATCCCCCTACCTGTAGTATGTATCCTCTATCCTACCTGTAGTATGTATCCTATCCCCTACCTGTAGTATGTATCCTCTATCCCCCTACCTGTAGTATTTATCCCTATCCCCTACCTGTAGTATGTATCCTCTATCCCCCCACCTGTAGTATGTGTATCCTCTATCCCCCTACCTGTAGTATGTATCCTCTATCCCCTACCTGTAGTATGTATTCTCTATCCTCTACCCCTACCTGTAGTAGTATGTATCCTCCATTCCCCTACCTGTAGTATGTATCCTCTATCCCCCTACCTGTAGTATGTTCCTCTATCCCCCTACCTGTAGTATGTATCCTCTATCCCACTACCTGTAGTATGTATCCTCTATCCCCCTACCTGTAGTATGTATCCTCTATTCCCCTACCTGTAGTATGTATCCTCTATCCCCTACCTGTAGTATGTATCCTCTATCCCCTACCTGTAGTATGTATCCTCTATCCCCCTACCTGTAGTATGTATCCTCTATCCCCCATCTGTAGTATGTATCCTCTATCCCCTACCTGTAGTATGTACCCTCTATCCCACTACCTGTAGTATGTATCCTCTATCCCCTACCTGTAGTATGTTCTATCCCTACCTGTAGAATGTATCCTCTATCCCCCTACCTGTAGTATGTATCCTCTATCCTCCCTACCTGTAGTGTGTCTCCTCTATCCCCCTACCTGTAGTATATATCCTCTATCCCCCTACCTGTAGTATGTATCCTCTATCCTACCTGTAGTATGTTCCCCCTACCTGTAGTATGTGCCCTCTATCCTACCTAGTATGTATCCTCTACCTGTAGTATGTCCCTCTATCCCCTACCTGTAGTATGTATCCTCTATCCCCTACCTGTAGTATGTATCCTCTATCCCCTACCTGTAGTATGTATCCTCTATCCTCCCCCTACCTGTAGTATATCCTATTCCCCCTACCTCTAGTATGTATCCTCTATCCCCCCTACCTGTAGTATGTATCCTCTATCCCCCTACCTGTAGTATGTATCCTCTATCCTCCTACCTGTAGTATGTATCCTCTATCCCCCCTACCTGTAGTATGTATCCTCTATCCCTACCTGTAGTATGTATCCTCTATCCCCCTACCTGTAGTATGTATCCCTCTATCCCTCCTACCTGTAGTATGTATCTCTATCCCCCTACCTGTAGTATGTATCCTCTATCCCCCTACCTGTGTAATGTATCCTCTATCCTCTATCCCCCCTGTAGTATGTATCCTCTATCCTCTATCCCCTACCTGTAGTATGTATCCTCTATCCTCACTGTCCCCCCTACCTGTAGTATGTATCCTCCATTCCCCTACCTGTGTAGTATGTATCCTCTATCCTCTATCCCCCTACCTGTAGTATGTATCCTCTATCCCCCTACCTGTAGTATGTGTCCTCTATCCCCCTACCTGTAGTGTGTGTAACCCTCTATCATCTATCCCCTACCTGTGGTATGTATCCTCTATCCCCTACCTGTAGTATGTATCCTCTATCCCCTACCTGTAGTATGTATCCTCTATCCCCCTACCTGTAGTATGTATCCTCTATCCCCCTACCTGTAGTATGTATTTTCTATCCCCCTACCTGTAGTATGTATCCTCTATCCCCTACCTGTGTGTGTATGTATCCTCTATCCCCCACCTGTAGTATGTATCCTCTATCCCCTGCCTGTAGTATGTATCCTCTGCCCCCTACCTGTAGTATGTATCCCCATCTCATCTGCCCCCTACCTGTAGTATGTATCCTCTATTCCCCTACCTGTAGTATGTATCCTCTATCCCCTACCTGTAGTATGTCCTATCCTACCTATCCTATACCACTACCTGTAGTATGTATCCTCTATCCCCCTACCTGTAGTATGTATCCTCTATCCCCTACCTGTAGTATGTATCCTCTATCCCCCTACCTGTAGTATGTATCCTCTATCCCCCTACCTGTAGTATGTATCCTCTATCCCCTACCTGTAGTATGTTCCTCTATCCCCTACCTGTAGTATGTATCCCCTACCTGTAGTATGTATCCTCTATCCCCCTACCTGTAGTATGTATCATCTATCCCCTACCTGTGGTATGTATCCTCTATCCCCTACCTGTAGTATGTATCTGTATCCCCTACCTGTAGTATGTATCCTCTATCCCCCTACCTGTAGTATGTATCCTCCATTCCCTATCTAGTATGTATCCTCTATCCCCCTACCTGTAGTATGTATCCTCTATCCTCCTACCTGTAGTATGTAACCTCTATCCCCCTACCTGTAGTATGTATCCTCTATCCCCTACCTGTAGTATGTGTCCTCTGTATCCCCCTGCCTGTAGTATGTATCCTATCCCCCTACCTGTAGTATGTATCCTCTATCCCCCTACCTGTAGTATCCTCTATCCTCTATCCCCCTACCTGTAGTATGTATCCTCTATCCCCTACCTGTAGTATGTATCCTCCTATCCCCCCTACCTGTAGTATGTATCCTCTATCCCCTACCTGTGTGTATCATTCTATCCCCTACCTGTAGTATGTATCCTCTATCCCCCTACCTGTAGTATGTATCCTCTATCCCCCTACCTGTAGTATGTATCCTCTATCCCCCTACCTGTAGTATGTATCCTCTATCCCCCTACCTGTAGTATGTATCCTCTATCCTCTATCCCCCTACCTGTAGTATGTATCCTCCATTCCCACCTGTAGTATGTATCCTCTATCCCCCTACCTGTAGTATGTATCCTCTATCCCCCTACCTGTAGTATGTATCCTCTATCCCCCTACCTGTAGTATGTATCCTCATCCCCTACCTGTAGTATGTATCCTCTATCCCCCTACCTGTAGTATGTATCCTCTATCCCCTACCTGTAGTATCCTCATCCCCTACCTGTAGTATGTATCCTCTATCCCCCTACCTGTAGTGTGTATCCTCTATCCCCCTACCTGTAGTATGTATCCTCTATCCCCCTACCTGTAGTATGTATCCTCTATCCCCCTACCTGTAGTATGTATCCTCTATCCCCTACCTGTAGTATGTATCCTCTATCCCCCTACCTGTAGTATGTATCCTCTAACCCCTACCTGTAGTATGTATACTCTATCCTCTATCCCCCTACCTGTAGTATGTATCCCATCCCTCTATCCCCCTACCTGTAGTATGTATCCTCTATCCCCTACCTGTAGTATGTATCCTCTATCCTCTATCCCTACCTGTAGTATGTATCCTCTATTCCCCTACCTGTAGTATGTATCCTATCCCCCCTACCTGTAGTATGTATCCTCCTACCTGTATCCCCCTACCTGTAGTATGTATCCTCTATCCCCCTACCTGTAGTATGTATCCTCTATCCCCCTACCTGTAGTATGTATCCTCTATCCCTATCCCCCCTACCTTTGGTTTGTATCCTCTATCCTCTATCCCCCTACCTGTAGTATGTATCCTCTATCCTCTATCCCCCTACCTGTAGTATGTATCCTCTATCCCCCTACCTGTAGTATGTATCCTCTATCCTCTATCCCCCTACCTGTAGTATGTATCCTCTCCTATCCCCCTACCTGTAGTATGTATCCTCTATCCTCTATCCCCCTACCTGTAGTATGTATCCCCCTACCTGTAGTATGTATCCTCTATCCCCCTACCTGTAGTATGTATCTCTATCCCCCTACCTGTAGTATGTATCCTCTATCCCCTACCTGTAGTATGTATCCTCTATCCCCCTACCTGTAGTATGTATCCTCTATCCTCTATCCCCTACCTGTAGTATGTAGTATGTATCCTCTATCCCCTACCTGTAGTATGTATCTCTATCCCTACCTGTAGTATGTATCCTCTATCCCCCTACCTGTAGTATGTATCCTCTATCCCCTACCTGTAGTATGTATCCTCTATCCCCTACCTGTAGTATGTATCCTCTATCCCCCTACCTGTAGTATGTATCCTCTATCCCCTACCTGTAGTATGTATGTATCCTCTATCCCCTACCTGTAGTATGTATCCTCCTCTATCCCCCTACCTGTAGTATGTATCCTCTATCCTCTACCCCCTACCTGTAGTATGTATCCTCCATCCCCTACCTGTAGTATGTATCCTCTATCCTATCCTACCTGTGAGTATGTGCCCCTATCCCCTACCTGTAGTATGTATCCTCCATCCCCTACCTGTAGTACCCCTACCTGTGTATATATCCCCTACCTGTAGTATGTATCCTCTATCCTCCCTACCTGTAGTATGTACCCTCTATCCCCCTACCTGTAGTATGTATCCCTCATCCCTACCTGTAGTATGTATCCTCTATCCCCCTACCTGTAGTATGTATCCTCTATCCCCCTACCTGTAGTATGTATCCTCTATCCCCCTACCTGTAGTATGTGGCCTCTATCCCCCTACCTGTAGTATGTATCCTCTATCCCCCTACCTGTAGTATGTATCCTCTATCCCCCCTACCTGTAGTATGTATCCCTATCCCCTACCTGTATGTATCCTCTATCCCCATCCTACCTGTAGTATGTATCCTCTATCCCCCTACCTGTAGTATGTATTCTCTATCCCTATCCCCTACCTGTGGTATGTATCCCCTCTATCCCCCTACCTGTAGTATGTATCCTCTATCCCCCCTGCCTGTGGTATGTACCTACCTGTAGTATGTATCCTATCCCCCTACCTGTAGTATGTACCCTCTATCCTCTAGTATGTATCCTCATCCCCTACCTGTAGTATGTATCCTCTATCCCCTATCCCACCTCTACCTTAGTTTGTATCCTCTATCCCCCCTCCATATTGGTATGTATCCTCTATCCCCCTACCTGTAGTATGTATCTCTATCCCCCCTACCTATATCCCTACCTGTGTATGTATCCTCTATCCCCCTACCTGTAGTATGTATCCTCTATCCTCTATCCCCTACCTGTAGTATGTACCCTCTATCCCCCTACCTGTAGTATGTAATCCTCCATTCCCCTACCTGTAGTATGTATCCTCCTATCCCCCTACCTGTAGTATGTAATGTATCCTATCCCCCTACCTGTAGTATGTATCCTCTATCCCCCTACCTGTAGTATGTATCTATCCTCTATCCCCCTACCTGTAGTATGTATCCTCTATCCCCCTACCTGTGTATGTATCCTCTATCCCCTACCTGTAGTATGTATCCTCTATCCTCTATCCCCTACCTGTGAGTATGTAGCCTCTATCCCCTATCCCCCTGTAGTATGTACCCTCTAGCCTCTATCCTCTATCCCCTACCTGTAGTATGTATCCTACCTATCCCTCCTACCTGTAGTATGTATCCCTCTATCCCCCTACCTGTAGTATGTATCCTCTATCCCCTACCTGTGTAGTATCTATCCCTGTATGTTCCTCTATCCCCTACCTGTAGTATGTACCCTCTATCCCCTACCTGTAGTATGTACCCTCTATCCCCCATACCTGTAGTATATCCTCTATCCCCCATACCTGTAGTATGTATCCTCTATCCCCTAACTGTAGTATGTATCCTCTATCCCTCTATCCCCCTACCTGTAGTATGTATCTCTATCCCCCTGCCTGTAGTATGTATCCTCTATCCCCCTACCTGCCCCCCTAGTATGTATCCTCTATCCTCTATCCCCTACCTTTAGTTTGTATCCTCTATCCTCTATCCCCCTACCTGTAGTATGTATCCTCTATCCTCTATATCCCCTACCTGTAGTATGTATCCTCATCCCCCCCTACCTGTAGTATATGTATCTCTATATCTATCCTCCTACCTGTAGTATGTATCCTCTATCCCCCTACCTGTAGTATGTATCCTCCTATCCCCCCCTGTAGTACCCTCTATCCCCCTACTCAGTATGTATCCTCTAATCCCCTACATATGTAGTGTATCCTCTATCCTCTATCCCCTACCTGTAGTTTGTAATCCTCTATCCTCTATCCCCCTACCTGTAGTATGTATCTTCTATCCTCTATCCCCCTTCTTATATGTGTCTTCTCTATCCCCCTACCTGTGGTATGTATCCTCTATCCTCTATCCCCTACCTGTGGTATGTGCCCTCCTATCCCCCTACCTGTGAGTATGTATCCTCCATTCCCCTACCTGTGAGTAATGTATCCTCTATCCACACACCATAAGTATGTATCCTCTATCCCCCTACCTGTGAGTATGTATCATCATCTATCCCCTACCTGTAGTATATCCTCTATCCTCTATCCCCTACCTGTAGTATGCATCCTCTATCCCCCTACCTGTAGTATGTAGCCTCTATCCTCTATCCGCCCCTAACTGTATTAATGTACCCTCTAAGATCCCCCACCGTGTAGTATGTATCCCTATC
>NC_056438.1:2706626-2765474 GCF_018296145.1 Oncorhynchus tshawytscha | reverse complement strand
ATACGCATTGCTCCACCCGATGTGCAAGTCATTTCCCTATTTTAAGATTTGAAAAAATGGTGAAACCCGCTCACTGCCTGTAATGCTTTATGGATCAGCCTCTGATTGGACGGGGAGGTCGATTTGCAACGCTTTAAAGAGCAGTATGTAGGTTTCTCCTTTTGTCTCTGTTTTATTCAACCGTTATCATGCACCTGCAACGAAGATAACTCAGATGTGCGAGTGCTTTTGAATTTCCTATTTTAAAAGAATCAAAAACACGTACATTATACACAAAGAATAATGTTGATCTCGATATTTGGCATTAAATTACGTTTTATATTCAAAAACACACAATTGTTATTTTGGTAGGTAGACAAGTGCAAAAAGATGTGTTTGGAATTACACCGAACTAAAATACAAAACGCAACCTGGAAAAAGTGCTTCATGAGCCGAAATAAAAGATCCCCCAAATGTCCGTACGCACAAAAAAAGCTTATTTCCCAAATTTTGTGCACAAATGTGTTGACATCCCTGTTAGTGAGTATTTCTCCTTTGTCAAGATAATCCATCCACCTGACAGGTGTGGCATAATCAAGAATCTGATTAAAAACAGCATGATCCGTACATTAGGTGCACCTTGTGCCAGGGGACAATAAAAGGCCACTCTAAAATGCTACAGATGTCTCAAGTTGAGGGAGAGTGCAATTGGCATGTTGATAGCAGGAATGTCCACCATAGTTGTTGCCAGATAATTGAATGTTCATTTCTCTACCTCCAATGTTATGTTAGAGAATTTGGCAGTACGTCAACCGGCCTCACAACTGCAGACCACATGTAACCACGACAACCCAGGACCTCACATCTGGCTACATCACCTGTAGGATCGGGAGGGGGTGCTGAGGAGTATTTCTGTGGGCCTATGCCCTCCACGGCTGCACCCCCTGTAGTCATGTGAAATCCATAGATTAGGGACCTAATGAATTGATCGACTGGTTTCCTTTATATGAATTGCAACGCTGTAAAATCTTTTAAATTTGTTTTGTGGGTAATTTTTATATTTTTGCTCAGTATAGTTGATTCTGGTAGGAATCTAAAGATCCTTATAAAGCCCAAGAAGGTTCTAGAGTGTAAAAGGTTCTAACGGTCTCGAACATTCTACAGTCTCTGGCTTTGTTCCATATCTCAGCACGCATGTTAGTTTGGTCCTTTAGTTGTAGGCTGCGTCCCCACATGCTACGCACTTCCCTTTATATAGAGCTCAAAGGTAGTGAATGACGTAGGGGAACCGGGTGACATTTTGGACACAGCATTAGTCAATACAGGAGAACTGTACATACTGTATAATAATAACGCAAATGCTATGATAGTAACAATGCTACTGCCAAACAGAACTCTTATACAGTCAGTGAATAGGAGAAACAGAGTGAACAACAGTCTATAGTCAGGTCACCTATAGGGTAAGAGGAGAACCTATAGGATCTATAGGGTAAGAGGAGAACCTATAGGATCTATAGGGTAAGAGGAGAACCTATAGGACCTATAGGGTAAGAGGAGAACCTATAGGGTAAGAGGAGAACCTATAGGATCTATAGGGTAAGAGGAGAACCTATAGGACCTATAAGAGGAGAACCTATAGGGTAAGAGGAGAACCTATAGGACCTATAGGGTAAGAGGAGAACCTATAGGATCTATAGTAAGAGGAGAACCTATAGGACCTATAGGGTAGAGAATAACCTATAGGATTAGGGTAAGAGAATAACCTATAGGACCTATAGGGTAAGAGGAGAACCTATAGGATCTATAGGGTAAGAGGAGAACCTATAGGACCTATAGGGTAAGAGGAGAACCTATAGGGTAAGAGGAGAACCTATAGGACCTATAGGGTAAGAGGAGAACCTATAGGATCTATAGGTAGAGGAGAACCTATAGGATCTATAGGGTAAGAGGAGAACCTATAGGATCTATAGGGTAAGAGGAGAACCTATAGGATCTATAGGGTAAGAGGAGAACCTATAATCTATAGGGTAGGAGAACCTATAGGATCTAGGGTAAGAGGAGAACCTATAGGATCTATAGGGTAAGAGGAGAACCTATAGGATCTATAGGGTAAGAGGAGAACCTATAGGACCTATAGGGTAAGAGGAGAACCTATAGGATCTATAGGGTAAGAGGAGAACCTATGAGGTAAGAGAAGAACCTATAGGGTAAGAGGAGAACCTATAGGGTAAGAGGAGAACCTATAGGGTAAGAGGAGAACCTATGAGGTAAGAGAAGAACCTATGAGGTAAGAGGAGAACCTATGAGGTAAGAGGAGAACCTATGAGGTAAGAGGAGAACCTATGAGGTAAGAGAAGAACCTATGAGGTAAGAGAAGAACCTATGAGGTAAGAGGAGAACCTATGAGGTAAGAGGAGAACCTATGAGGTAAGAGGGAGAACCTATGAGGTAAGAGAAGAACCTATGAGGTAAGAGGGAAGAACCTATGAGGTAAGAGAAGAACCTATGAGGTAAGAGGAGAACCTATGAGGTAAGAGGAGAACCTATGAGGTAAGAGGAGAACCTATGAGGTAAGAGGAGAACCTATGAGGTAAGAGGAGAACCTATGAGGTAAGAGGAGAACCTATGAGGTAAGAGAAGAACCTATAGGACCTATAGGGTAAGAGGAGAACCTATAGGGTAAGAGGAGAACCTATAGGCCCTATAGGATAAGAGAACAGGAATGTCGACAATACCCTCTGTTTTGGCCCACAGATGTGGCAGTTGAGAGGCCCCAACTTGCATTAAGATACTGGAAGGTTTCATGGGCCCCCAGACATGGTGGATGGTTATTGGGGTGATGAGCTCTCCTCTAGCCAGGAAGGAGGCTCCGTGCCGGGCATGGGTAGCTTGGTGCTTGCCTGCTGCAGGCTGAGCTCCAGGTGCTGGTGGTTGGAGGTGCTGTTGGAGGCTATAGCACCATGGAACAATACCAACTGATGCTGGAGAACCTTTACCTGGGGGGAGGAGGGGAATTAGTGGGAAAACGAGGGAGGGAGAGGAGTGAATGAGTGTGTTCCATCCAAACCCCCCTCCAGGGTGGCCGTCAATAATGTCTGATCCCTGGCCATGACCCCACTCTCTGAGGGTGACTCAGTAGGAAGTGATCCCTGGTCATGACCCCCACTCTCTGAGGGTGACTCAGTAGGTAGTGATCCCTGGTCATGACCCCACTCTCTGAGGGTGACTCAGTAGGAAGTGATCCTGGTCATGACCCCACTCTCTGAGGGTGACTCAGTAGGAAGTGATCCCTGGTCAAGACCCCACTCTCTGAGGGTGACTCAGTAGGTAGTGATCCCTGGTCATGACCCCACTCTCTGAGGGTGACTCAGTAGGAAGTGATCCCTGGTCATGACCCCACTCTCTGAGGGTGACTCAGTAGGAAGTGATCCCTGGTCATGACCCACTCTCTGAGGGTGACTCAGTAGGAAGTGATCCCTGGTCATGACCCCACTCTCTGAGGTGACTCAGTAGGAAGTGATCCCTGGCCATAAATGCACCCCTATTTGACCTCGTCTTCTTATATCGTCTCCTTACCTTATTCTCTTCCAGTAGTTTGAGTTTGACTGACAGGTCGTTTCGGCTCTTCTCATACTTCTCTCTCTGGTTCTGGAAGGTTCTCTGGGCCTGCTCTAGTTTGGGGAGGGTGGCGGTGTCTCGAGTCCCAGGTTCAAGTCCTCCAGGTCACAACGGTGCACGCATCGTACTCGATCCTGTAAGACATTGGTCGTGTTCAATTTTTACATCCCGATGTGGCCCTCTCGAGCCAAAATGGTCGCTGGCCTAGCGAGATAACACAAAGGTTGTTGTGTTGCCTGGTCTCTCTCTCTGTGTGTGTGTGTGTGTGTGTGTGTTACCTGGCTGTCTCGTAGTGTTTCACGTTAACCATGGTGTCCTCTATAGTTTTGTTAACCAGTGTGTTCATATCAGAGGTGAAAGAGTTCACGGCCGAGACCATGACCTCTCCGCTCTTCGACAGGAACCGCTGGGTGTCCCCGTTCAGACCAAACTCTACCTGAGAAATACAAACCAGAACAAGAGGATTTGAGAGGACACTTTGCACACAAAAAAACTGTTGGAAACATTCAAGTCTGTATTTGAAGCCTTATCCAGAAATGAGAATTAAACCAAAAATAAAAGTAATTGTCTTGAGGACGGTGCTGGTCACTTCACCCCCATCAACATGTACAGATTACAATTTAAGTATATATATTCTCTCTCTCTGACCATACCTCAGGACTACCTGGCCTGATGACTCCTTGCTGTCCCCAGACTAGAGGACCATACCTCAGGACTACCTGGCCTGATGACTCCTTGCTGACCCTGGCGCCCAGACTAGAGGACTGGCGCCCAGACTAGAGGACTGGCGCCCAGACTAGAGGACTGGTGCCCAGACTAGAGGACTGGTACCCAGACTAGAGGACTGGTACCCAGACTAGAGGACTGGTACCCAGACTAGAGGACTGGTACCCAGACTAGAGGACTGGCGCCCAGACTAGAGGACTGGTGCCCAGACTAGAGGACTGGTGCCCAGACTAGAGGACTGGCGCCCAGACTAGAGGACTGGCGCCCAGACTAGAGGACTGGCGCCCAGACTAGAGGACTGGTGCCCAGACTAGAGGACTGGTACCCAGACTAGAGGACTGGTGCCCAGACTAGAGGACTGGTACCCAGACTAGAGGACTGGTACCCAGACTAGAGGACTGGTACCCAGACTAGAGGACTGGTGCCCAGACTAGAGGACTGGTGCCCAGACTAGAGGACTGGTGCCCAGACTAGAGGACTGGTACCCAGACTAGAGGAATGTTCTTTCAAAATAAAATGTATTAGAATCTCTCACGTGTAGTGGCGGCGTTTTGAGGCTGAGCTCGGTGAAGGCATCGCCCAGAGTCCTTTGCGTCTGTGTGACCTGGGCGAGCTGCGTGGCGAGTGTCTGGGCCAGGCAGGTCACATGATCATAACGGCGGCGGTCATCACGGAGAATGTCGATGCGGGCCTCGAGTTCTGGGTCGACCGTACGGGATCCACGACCCATCTTCTCTGACAGAACCTGCTTAGTACACTGGGGAGGAGGGGGAGGGGAGGGAAGGAAGGGCAGAAGGGGGAGTAAGGAATGGAGAGGGAGGGAGGAGAGGAAGAGAAAGAGAGATGTGACATGCAGGACAAGCAGAGAAAGGAGTTTCTTAAAGATGAACTTGCTCTCTCTCCCCTCCCTCCCGTCTCCTCCCTCCCTCTCTCCTTGCTCTTTCCTTCCCCGTCTCTTTCCCCCTCCCTCTCCCCTCCTCTCTTCTCCCTCTCTCCTCCCTTTCCCCATTCCTCTCCCCCTTTCCTACCCCCTCCCTCTCTCTTTCCCCCTTCCTCCCTCTCTCCCTTTCCTCCCTCCTCCCCCTCCCTCTCTCTCTCTCTCCCCCCATTCCTCTCCTCCCCCTTTCCTTTCCTTCCCCCCTCCCTCTCTCTTTCACCCCCTCCCTCTCTCTTTCCCCTCTCCTCTCTCTTTCACCCCCTCCCTCTCTCTTTCCCCTCTCCTCTCTCTTTCACCCCCTCCCTCTCTCTTTCCCCTCTCCTCTCTCTTTCACCCCTCCCTCTCTCTTTCCCCTCTCCTCTCTCTTTCACCCCCTCCCTCTCTCTTCCCCTCTCCTCTCTCTTTCACCCCCTCCCTCTCTTTTCCCCTCTCCTCTCTCTTTCACCCCCTCCCTCTCTCTTTCACCCCCTCCCTCTCTCTTTCCCCTCTCCTCTCTCTTCACCCCCCTCCCTCTCTCCCCATTCCTCTCCTCCCCCCTCCCTCTCTCCCCATTCCTCTCCTCCCCCTCCCTCTCTCACCTTATAAGTAGTGATGCTCCATTTGCGAACCTGTTCCAGTTTCTCGATGGCGGGCATTTTCTGGTTTCCCGTGACAACCACTGGTCCTGTGGTTGGCTTCCGTGAACCTAGATGGTAGAGACCCAAACAGATATAATATTAGACGAAAACATCATTTAAAAACCTGAATTTGTTTGTTATCTCTGGAATGCGTGGGAAGACTTTTGAACAGATGACCAAAATAAAAAAATCACTTGGAGCTGATTTGCTGTTGTATAGTATAGTATATTAGTAGTAGTAGTATAGTATATTAGTAGTAGTATAGTATATTAGTAGCAGTATAGTATATTAGTAGTATAGTATATTAGTAGCAGTATAGTATATTAGTAGTAGTAGTAGTATAGTATATTAGTATTAGTAGTATAGTATATTAGTATTAGTAGTAGTAGTATAGTATATTAGTATAGTATATTAGTATTAGTAGTATAGTATATTAGTATTAGTAGTATATTAGTAGTAGTAGTATAGTATATTAGTAGTAGTATATTAGTATTAGTATAGTATATTAGTAGCAGTATAGTATATTAGTATTAGTAGTAGTAGTATAGTATATTAGTATTAGTAGTATAGTATATTAGTATTAGTAGTATAGTATATTAGTATTAGTAGTAGTATTATATTAGTATTAGTAGTAGTAGTAGTATAGTATATTAGTATTAGTAGTAGTAGTAGTATAGTATATTAGTAGTAGTAGTATAGTATAGTATATTAGTAGCAGTATATTAGTATTAGTAGTAGTAGTATATTAGTAGTAGCAGTATAGTGTATTAGTAGTAGTAGTAGTATAGTATAATAGTATTAGTAGTAGTAGTATAGTATATTAGTATTAGTAGTAGTAGTATAGCATATTAGTATTAGTAGTATAATATATTAGTATTAGTAGTAGTATAGTATATTAGTAGTAGTATATTAGTATTAGTAGTAGTAGAGTATATTAGTATTAGTAGTAGTAGTATAGTATATTAGTATTAGTAGTAGTAGTAGTAGTGTATTAGTAGTAGTATAGTGTATTAGCAGTAGTAGTAGTGTGTATTAGTAGTATAGTATATTAGTATTAGTAGTGGTATAGTATTAGTAGTAGTGTAGTATATTAGTATTAGTAGTAGTATAGTATATTAGTATTAGTATTAGTAGTAGTATAGTTTATTATTATTATTAGTAGTAGTAGATTAGAGAGGGGGTGAGAGGTCAGGGTGAGAGGGTGATTCATTGATTTTATTGCTGCCTTACCCTCATCGGGTTCTGTGTTGTCCTCGACAACGGACTCCTTCTGGTAGGAAGTGAAAACAGACAGAATGAAAGAATAGAACACCTGTGCTGAGTCACCTTACAGTCCGGACACACTGAGTCACCTCTACCTGCTGCACACAGTAACGTCACCTTGGACAAACACTGCTGTGTGTGTGTGTGTGTGTGTGTGTGTGTGTGTGTGTGTGTGTGTGTGTGTGTGCGTGTGTAAGCAAAAAGAAGAAAGACAAAACAGAGAGAGCAGACAGAGAGACGGGGAGGTTTAGCAGACAGAGAGGCGGGGAGGTTTAGCAGACAGAGAGACGGGGAGGTTTAGCAGACAGAGAGACGGGGGAGGTTGCTTGAGCAGACAGAGAGACGGGGAGGTTTAGCAGACAGAGAGACGGGGAGGTTAGCAGAACAGAGAGACGGGGAGGTTTAGCAGACAGAGAGGCGGGGAGGTTTAGCAGACAGAGAGACGGGAGGTTAGCAGACAGAGGCGGGGAGGTTAGCAGACAGAGAGACGGGGAGGTTTAGCAGACAGAGAGACGGGGAGGTTTTGCAGACAGAGAGGGGGGAGGTTTAGCAGACAGAGAGACGGGGGAGGTTTAGCAGACAGAGACGGGGAGGTTAGCAGACAGAGAGACGGGAGGTTTAGCAGACAGAGAGGCGGGGAGGTTGCAGACAGAGAGACGGGAGGTTTAGCAGACAGAGAGACGGGGAGGTTTAGCAGACAGAGAGACGGGGAGGTTTAGCAGACAGAGACGGGGAGGTTTAGTAGACAGAGAGACGGAAAGGTTTAGCAGACAGAGAGACGGGGAGGTTTAGCAGACAGAGACGGGGAGGTTAGCAGACAGAGAGACGGGGAGGTTTAGCAGACAGAGAGGTTTAGTAGACAGAGAGGGGGGAGGTTAGCAGACAGAGAGATTAGCAGACAGAGGTTTAGTAGACAGAGAGACGGGGAGGTTTAGCAGACAGAGACGGGGAGGTTGCAGACAGAGACGGGGAGGTTTAGCAGACAGAGACGGGGAGGTTAGCAGACAGAGACGGGAGGTTTAGCAGACAGAGACGGGGAGGTTAGCAGACAGAGAGACGGGGAGGTTTAGCAGACAGAGAGGTTTAGTAGACAGAGAGACGGGGAGGTTTAGCAGACAGAGACGGGGAGGTTAGCAGACAGAAAGAGCGGGGAGGTTAGCAGACAGAGAGACGGGGAGGTTTAGCAGACAGAGAGGTTTAGTAGACAGAGAGACGGGGAGGTTTAGCAGAGACGGGGAGGTTAGCAGACAGAGACGGGGAGGTTAACAGACAGAGAGACGGGGAGGTTAACAGACAGAGAGACGGGGAGGTTTAGCAGACAGAGAGACGGGGAGGTTAGCAGACAGAGAGACGGGGAGGTTTAGCAGACAGAGAGACGGGGAGGTTTAGCAGACAGAGAGACGGGGAGGTTTAGCAGACAGAGAGACGGGGAGGTTTAGCAGACAGAGAGACGGGGAGGTTTAGCAGACAGAGAGACGGGGAGGTTTAGCAGACAGAGAGATCGGGGAGGTTTAGCAGACAGAGAGACGGGGAGGTTAGCAGACAGAGAGACGGGGAGGTTTAGCAGACAGAGAGACGGGAGGTTTAGCAGACAGAGAGATTAGCAGACAGAGAGGCGGGGAGGTTGGCAGACAGAGAGATTAGCAGACAGAGAGGTTTAGTAGACAGAGAGATCGGGGAGGTTTAGCAGACAGAGACGGGGAGGTTAGCAGACAGAGAGATTAGCAGACAGAGAGTTTAGAAGACAGAGAGACGGGGAGGTTTAGCAGACAGAGACGGGGAGGTTTAGCAGACAGAGGCGGGGAGGTTTAGCAGACAGAGAGACGGGGAGGTTTAGCAGACAGAGAGATGGGGAGGTTTAGCAGACAGAGAGACGGGGAGGTTTAGCAGACAGAGAGACGGGGAGGTTTAGCAGACAGAGAGATTAGCAGACAGAGAGACGGGGAGGTTGGCAGACAGAGAGATTAGCAGACAGAGAGTTTTAGTAGACAGAGAGACGGGGAGGTTTAGCAGACAGAGACGGGGGAGGTTAGCAGACAGAGATTAGCAGACAGAGAGGTTTAGAAGACAGAGAGACGGGGAGGTTTAGCAGACAGAGACGGGGAGGTTTAGCAGACAGAGAGACGGGGAGGTTTAGCAGACAGAGAGACGGGAGGTTTAGCAGACAGAGAGACGGGGAGGTTTAGCAGACAGAGAGACGGGGAGGTTTAGCAGACAGAGACGGGGAGGTTTAGCAGACAGAGAGACGGGGAGGTTTAGCAGACAGAGAGACGGGGAGGTTTAGCAGACAGAGAGACGGGGAGGTTTAGCAGACAGAGAGACGGGAGGTTTAGCAGACAGAGAGACGGGGAGGTTAGCAGACAGAGAAACGGAGAGATTTAGCAGACAGAGAGATGGGGAGGTTTAGAAGACAGAGAGACGGGGAGGTTTAGCAGACAGAGAGACAGGGAGGTTAGCAGACAGAGAGGTTTAGTGGACAGAGAGACGGAAAGGTTTAGCAGACAGAGAGACGGGGAGGTTAGCAGACAGAGAGACGGGGAGGTTAGCAGACAGAGAGATTAGCAGACAGAGAGGTTTAGTAGACAGAGAGGGGGGAGGTTAGCAGACAGAAAGACGGGGAGGTTTAGCAGACAGAGAGGTTAGCAGACAGAGAGACGGGGAGGTTTAGCAGACAGAGAGGTTTAGTAGACAGAGAGACGGAAAGGTTTAGCAGACAGAGAGACGGGGAGGTTAGCAGACAGAGAGACGGGGAGGTTTAGCAGACAGAGACGGGAGGTTTAGCAGACAGAGACGGGGAGGTTTAGCAGACAGAGGCGGGGAGGTTTAGCAGACAGAGAGGCGGGGAGGTTTAGCAGACAGAGAGACGGGGAGGTTAGCAGACAGAGAGACGGGGAGGTTTAGCAGACAGAGAGACGGGGAGGTTTAGCAGACAGAGAGACGGGGAGGTTTAGCAGACAGAGAGATTAGCAGACAGAGAGGTTTAGTAGACAGAGAGACGGGGAGGTTTAGCAGACAGAGACGGGGAGGTTTAGCAGACAGAGACGGGGAGGTTTAGCAGACAGAGACGGGGAGTTTAGCAGACAGAGAGATGGGGAGGTTTAGCAGACAGAGAGACGGGGAGGTTTAGCAGACAGAGAGACGGGGAGGTTTTAGCAGACAGAGAGATTAGCAGACAGAGGTTTAGTAGACAGAGAGACGGGGAGGTTTAGCAGACAGAGACGGGAGGTTAGCAGACAGAGAGATTAGCAGACAGAGAGGTTTAGTAGACAGAGACGGGGAGTTTTAGCAGACAGAGACGGGGAGGTTTAGCAGACAGAGAGACGGGGAGGTTTAGCAGACAGAGAGACGGGGAGGCTTAGCAGACAGAGAGACGGGGAGGTTTAGCAGACAGAGACGGGGAGGTTAGCAGACAGAGAGACGGGGAGGTTTGAGCAGACAGAGACGGGAGGTTTAGCAGACAGAGAGACGGGGAGGTTTAGCAGACAGAGACGGGGAGGTTAGCAGACAGAAAGACGGGGAGGTTAGCAGACAGAGAGACGGGAGGTTTAGCAGACAGAGAGGTTTAGTAGACAGAGAGACGGGGAGGTTTAGCAGAGACGGGGAGGTTAGCAGACAGAGACGGGGGAGGTTAACAGACAGAGAGACGGGGAGGTTAACAGACAGAGAGACAGGGAGGTTAGCAGACAGAGAGACGGGGAGGTTTAGCAGACAGAGACGGGGAGGTTAGCAGACAGAGAGACGGGGAGGTTTAGCAGACAGAGACGGGGAGGTTAGCAGACAGAGAGACGGGGAGGTTTAGCAGACAGAGGGTTTAGTAGACAGAGAGACGGGGAGGTTAGCAGACAGAGAGATTAGCAGACAGAGAGGTTTAGTAGACAGAGAGACGGGGAGGTTTAGCAGACAGAGACGGGGAGGTTAGCAGACAGAGACGGGGAGGTTTAGCAGACAGAGACGGGGAGGTTAGCAGACAGAGAGACGGGGAGGTTTAGCAGACAGAGAGGTTTAGTAGACAGAGAGACGGGGAGGTTTAGCAGACAGAGACGGGGAGGTTAGCAGACAGAGACGGGGAGGTTTAGCAGACAGAGAGACGGGAGGTTTAGCAGACAGAGAGACGGGGAGGTTTAGCAGACAGAGAGACGGGGAGGTTTAGCAGACAGAGAGACGGGGAGGTTTAGCAGACAGAGAGACGGGGAGGTTTAGCAGACAGAGAGACGGGGAGGTTTAGCAGACAGAGAGACGGGGAGGTTTAGCAGACAGAGAGACGGGGAGGTTAGCAGACAGAGAAACGGAGAGGTTTAGCAGACAGAGAGATGGGGAGGTTTAGCAGACAGAGAGACGGGGAGGTTTAGCAGACAGAGAGACAGGGAGGTTAGCAGACAGAGAGGTTTAGTGGACAGAGAGACGGAAAGGTTTAGCAGACAGAGAGACGGGGAGGTTAGCAGACAGAGAGGTTTAGTAGACAGAGAGACGGGGAGGTTAGCAGACAGAAAGACGGGGAGGTTTAGCAGACAGAGAGGTTAGCAGACAGAGAGACGGGGAGGTTTAGCAGACAGAGAGGTTTAGTAGACAGAGAGACGGAAAGGTTTAGCAGACAGAGACAAGGGAGGTTTGCAGACAGAGAGACGGGGAGGTTTAGCAGACAGAGAGACGGGGAGGTTTAGCAGACAGAGAGACAGGGAGGTTAGCAGACAGAGAGGTTTAGTGGACAGAGAGACGGAAAGGTTTAGCAGACAGAGAGACGGGGAGGTTAGCAGACAGAGAGATTAGCAGACAGAGAGGTTTAGTAGACAGAGAGACGGGGAGGTTAGCAGACAGAGAGACGGGGAGGTTAGCAGACAGAGAGACGGGGAGGTTTAGCAGACAGAGACGGGAGGTTTAGCAGACAGAGACGGGGAGGTTTAGCAGACAGAGAGGCGGGGAGGTTTAGCAGACAGAGAGACGGGGAGGTTAGCAGACAGAGACGGGGAGGTTAGCAGACAGAAAGACGGGGAGGTTAGCAGACAGAAGTTTAGTAGACAGAGAGACGGGGAGGTTTAGCAGACAGAGACGGGGAGGTTTAGCAGACAGAGAGACGGGGAGGTTTAGCAGACAGAGACGGGAGGTTAGCAGACAGAAAGAGGGAGGTTAGCAGACAGAGAGACGGGAGGTTTAGCAGACAGAGAGGTTTAGTAGACAGAGAGGCGGGGAGGTTTAGCAGAGACGGGGAGGTTGCAGACAGAGACGGGGAGGTTAACAGACAGAGAGACGGACAGACAGAGAGACGGGGGGTTTAGTAGACAGAGAGACGGGGAGGTTTAGCAGACAGAGAGACGGGGAGGTTAGCAGACAGAGAGACGGGGAGGTTTAGCAGACAGAGAGACGGGGAGGTTTAGCAGACAGAGAGACGGGGAGGTTAGCAGACAGAGAGACCCAGGGGAGGTTAACAGACAGAGAGACGGGGAGGTTTAGTAGACAGAGAGACGGGGAGGTTTAGCAGACAGAGAGACGGGGAGGTTAGCAGACAGAGAGACGGGAGGTTTAGCAGACAGAGACGGGAGGTTAGCAGACAGAGAGACGGGGAGGTTTAGCAGACAGAGAGGTTTAGTAGACAGAGAGACGGGGAGGTTAGCAGACAGAGATTAGCAGACAGAGAGGTTTAGTAGACAGAGAGACGGGGAGGTTAGACAGAGAGATTAGCAGACAGAGAGGTTTAGTAGACAGAGGGAGGTTTAGCAGACAGAGAGAGGTTAGCGGGACGGGGAGGTTTAGCAGACAGAGAGACGGGGGAGGTTAGCAGACAGAGAGACGGGGAGGTTTAGCAGACAGAGAGGTTTAGTAGACAGAGGGGAGGTTTAGCAGACAGAGACGGGGAGGTTAGCAGACAGAGACGGGGAGGTTTAGCAGACAGAGAGACGGGAGGTTTAGCAGACAGAGAGACGGGGAGGTTTAGCAGACAGAGAGACGGGTTTAGCAGACAGAGAGACGGGGAGGTTTAGCAGACAGAGAGACGGGTAGGTTTAGCAGACAGAGAGATTGGGAGGTTAGCAGACAGAGAGACGGGGAGGTTAGCAGACAGAGAGACGGGGAGGTTTAGCAGACAGAGAGACGGGGAGGTTTAGCAGACAGAGACGGGGGAGGTTAGCAGACAGAGAGACGGGGAGGTTAGCAGACAGAGAAACGGGGAGGTTTAGTAGACAGAGAGACGGAAAGGTTTAGCAGACAGAGAGGTTTAGGTTAGCAGACAGAGAGGCGGGGAGGTTAGCAGACAGAGAGACAGGGAGGTTAGCAGACAGAGAGACGGGGAGGTTTAGCAGACAGAGAGACGGGGAGGTTAGCAGACAGAGAGACAGGGGAGGTTAACAGACAGAGAGACGGGGAGGTTTGCAGACAGAGACGGGGAGTTTAGACAGAGAGGTTTAGCAGACAGAGACGGGGGAGTTTAGCAGACAGAGACGGGGAGTTTAGCAGACAGAGAGAGTTTAGCAGGAGGTTTAGCAGACAGAGACGGGAGTTTGGGAGGTTTTTAGCAGACAGAGACGGGGAGTTTAGCAGACAGAGGTTAGCAGACAGAGACGGGGAGGTTAGCAGACAGAGAGACGGGGAGGTTAGCAGACAGAGAGACGGAGAGGTTTAGCAGACAGAGAGACGGGGAGGTTAGCAGACAGAGACGGGAGTTTAGCAGACAGAGACTGGGAGTTTAGCAGACAGAGACGGGGGAGTTTAGCAGACAGAGACGGGGAGTTTAGCAGACAGAGACGGGAGTTTAGCAGACAGAGACGGGAGTTTAGCAGACAGAGGTTAGCAGACAGAGAGACAGGGAGGTTAGCAGACAGAGAGGTTAGCAGACAGAGAGACGGGGAGGTTAGCAGACAGAGAGACGGGGAGGTGTGTGTGTGTGCGTTTGCTACTTCAGTGCCACAGGTGAGTCACCTGTTGATGACATCATTGTGCCACACCCTTTACCTGACACATCACTGGACAAATCACTGGACAATGGTACTCTTATCTCATAAATACACTGATCAGAACAGTAGACAGGCTGAATGAACCAGTGATGTTACTCATCCGTTCTAGATAGTATGAAGCTGATAAGCACTAAATACTGATATCCTTGACATGATACAGTGTTATAATAATATTACATACTATATTTAACATAAACACATTGTTCATATTGTTAAAGTAGACTCAGGGATCTGGAAACCTCTCAATGGTCACTTTTAAATCTTTTTCTATTTACCCAAATTGATTCTGGAAGAATATCCAGAGACCACAGAGAGACTCTGGGTTTTGTTGTTTTTCAAATCACAGAATGCAGTTTTTATATGTCCTCTTCTTGTCCCAAACATATTATGATCAACACTCAGTAGTGTCCTGGATACCTGGTAGTTCTTACCATGTGGATGGCCTCCTGTCCACCAGACCCCTCTCCCTCGCTGGGTATGAGGGTCTCCCCTCTCTGGTTCTCCCCCTCCACCATCATCCTTCCTTCTTTCTACAGAATACACCTTTTATAGACAGTCAAACCATGGAAATATAAATATTAGATTCTACTTCCTTTCATTTTGAGCTGAACACTTCCTTTTGAGTGCAGTGCCCCTCCTCTCCTCCTCCTCCTCCTCTCTGACTGAGCTTAACTCTTCTTCTCCTCCTCTCTGACTCTTCTCTCCTCCTCCTCCTCTCTGACTGAGCTTTACTCTCCTCCTCCTCCTCCTCTGACTGAGCTTTACTCTCCTCCGCCTCCTCTCTGACTGAGCTTTACTCTCCTCCGCCTCCTCTCTGACTGAGCTTTACTCTCCTCCTCCTCCTCCTCCTCTCTGACTGAGCTTTACTCTCCTCCTCCTCCTCTCTGACTGAGCTTTACTCTCCTCCTCCTCCTCCTCCTCTCTGACTGAGCTTTACTCTCCTCCTCCTCCTCTCTGACTGAGCTTTACTCTCCTCCTCCTCCTCCTCCTCCTCCTCCTCTCTGACTGAGCTTTACTCTCCTCCTCCTCCTCCTCTCCTCTGACTGAGCTTTACTCTCCTCCTCCTCCTCCTCCTCTCTGACTGAGCTTTACTCTCCTCCTCCTCCTCTCTGACTGAGCTTTACTCTCCTCCTCCTCCTCCTCCTCTGACTGAGCTTTACTCTCCTCCTCCTCCTCCTCCTCCTCTCTGACTGAGCTTTACTCTCCTCCTCCTCCTCCTCCTCTCTGACTGAGCTTTACTCTCCCCTCCTCCTCCTCCCTGACTGAGCTTTACTCTCCTCCTCCTCCTCCTCTCTGACTGAGCTTTACCTCCTCCTCCTCCTCCTCTCTGACTGAGCTTTACTCTCCTCCTCCTCCTCTGACTGAGCTTTACTCTCCTCCTCCTCCTCTCTGACTGAGCTTTACTCTCCTCCTCCTCCTCTCTCTGACTGAGCTTCCTCCTCCTCCTCCTCCTCTCTGAGCTTTACTCTCCTCCTCCTCCTCCCTGACTGAGCTTTACTCTCCTCCTCCTCCTCCCTGACTGAGCTTTACTCTCCTCCTCCTCCTCCCTGACTGAGCTTTACTCTCCTCCTCCTCCTCCTCTCTGACTGAGCTTTACTCTCCTCCTCCTCCTCCTCTCTGACTGAGCTTTACTCTCCTCCTCCTCCTCTGACTGAGCTTTACTCTCCTCCTCCTCCTCTGACTGAGCTTTACTCTCCTCCTCCTCCTCTCTGACTGAGCTTTACTCTCCTCCTCCTCCTCCTCCTCCTCTCTGACTGAGCTTTACTCTCCTCCTCCTCCTCCTCTCTGACTGAGCTTTACTCTCCTCCTCCTCCTCTCTGACTGAGCTTTACTCTCCTCCTCCTCCTCCTCCCTGACTGAGCTTTACTCTCCTCCTCCTCCTCCTCTGACTGAGCTTTACTCTCCTCCCTCCTCCTCCTCTCTGACTGAGCTTTACTCTCCTCCTCCTCCTCTGACTGAGCTTTACTCTCCTCCTCCTCCTCTGACTGAGCTTTACTCTCCTCCTCCTCCTCTCTGACTGAGCTTTACTCTCCTCCTCCTCCTCCTCTCTGAGCTTTACTCTCCTCCTCCTCCTCCCTGACTGAGCTTTACTCTCCTCCTCCTCCTCCCTGACTGAGCTTTACTCTCCTCCTCCTCCTCCCTGACTGAGCTTTACTCTCCTCCTCCTCCTCCTCTCTGACTGAGCTTTACTCTCCTCCTCCTCCTCCTCTCTGACTGAGCTTTACTCTCCTCCTCCTCCTCTGACTGAGCTTTACTCTCCTCCTCCTCCTCTGACTGAGCTTTACTCTCCTCCTCCTCCTCTCTGACTGAGCTTTACTCTCCTCCTCCTCCTCCTCCTCCTCCTCCTCTCTGACTGAGCTTTACTCTCCTCCTCCTCCTCCTCCTCCTCTCTGACTGAGCTTTACTCTCCTCCTCCTCCTCTCTGACTGAGCTTTACTCTCCTCCTCCTCCTCTCTGACTGAGCTTTACTCTCCTCCTCCTCCTCCTCTCTGACTGAGCTTTACTCTCCTCCTCCTCCTCTCTGACTGAGCTTTACTCTCCTCCTCCTCCTCTCTGACTGAGCTTTACTCTCTCCTCCTCCTCCTCCTCCTCTCTGACTGAGCTTTACTCTCCTCCTCCTCTCTGACTTTTACTCTCCTCCTCCTCTCTGACTGAGCTTTACTCTCCTCCTCCTCCTCCCTGACTGAGCTTTACTCTCCTCCTCCTCCTCCTCCTCTCTGACTGAGCTTTACTCTCCTCCTCCTCCTCCTCCCTGACTGAGCTTTACTCTCCTCCTCCTCCTCCTCCTCCTCTCTGACTGAGCTTTACTCTCCTCCTCCTCCTCTCCTCCTCTCTGACTGAGCTTTACTCTCCTCCTCCTCCTCCTCCTCTCTGACTGAGCTTTACTCTCCTCCTCCTCCTCCTCCTCCTCTGACTGAGCTTTACTCTCCTCCTCCTCCTCCTCCCTGACTGAGCTTTACTCTCCTCCTCCTCCTCCTCCTCCTCTCTGACTGAGCTTTACTCTCCTCCTCCTCCTCTCTGACTGAGCTTTACTCTCCTCCTCCTCCTCCCTGACTGAGCTTTACTCTCCTCCTCCTCTCTGACTGAGCTTTACTCTCCTCCTCCTCCTCCCTGACTGAGCTTTACTCTCCTCCTCCTCCTCCCTGACTGAGCTTTACTCTCCTCCTCCTCCTCCTCTCTGACTGAGCTTTACTCTCCTCCTCCTCCTCCTCTCTGACTGAGCTTTACTCTCCTCCTCCTCCTCCTCTGACTGAGCTTTACTCTCCTCCTCCTCCTCTGACTGAGCTTTACTCTCCTCCTCCTCCTCTCTGACTGAGCTTTACTCTCCTCCTCCTCCTCCTCCTCCTCTCTGACTGAGCTTTACTCTCCTCCTCCTCCTCCTCCTGACTGACTGAGCTTTACTCTCCTCCTCCTCCTCTCTGACTGAGCTTTACTCTCCTCCTCCTCCTCCTCCCTGACCTTTACTCTCCTCCTCCTCCTCCTCTCTGACTGAGCTTTACTCTCCTCCTCCTCCTCCTCTGACTGAGCTTTACTCTCCTCCTCCTCCTCTGACTGAGCTTTACTCTCCTCCTCCTCCTCTCTGACTGAGCTTTACTCTCCTCCTCCTCCTCTGACTGAGCTTTACTCTCCCCTCCTCCTCCTCCTGACTGAGCTTTACTCTCCTCCTCCTCCTCCCTGACTGAGCTTTACTCTCCTCCTCCTCCTCCCTGACTGAGCTTTACTCTCCTCCTCCTCCTCCTCTGAGCTTTACTCTCCTCCTCCTCCTCCTCTCTGACTGAGCTTTACTCTCCTCCTCCTCCTCCTCTCTGACTGAGCTTTACTCTCCTCCTCCTCCTCTGACTGAGCTTTACTCTCCTCCTCCTCCTCTGACTGAGCTTTACTCTCCTCCTCCTCCTCTCTGACTGAGCTTTACTCTCCTCCTCCTCCTCCTCTCCTCCTCTGACTGAGCTTTACTCTCCTCCTCCTCCTCCTCCTCCTCTGACTGAGCTTTACTCTCCTCCTCCTCCTCTCTGACTGAGCTTTACTCTCCTCCTCCTCCTCTCTGACTGAGCTTTACTCTCCTCCTCCTCCTCTCTGACTGAGCTTTACTCTCCTCCTCCTCCTCTCTGACTGAGCTTTACTCTCCTCCTCCTCCTCTCTGACTGAGCCTTCCTACTCTCCACTCCAGCTGTCCAACTACCACAGGGTCGGTCTGGTTTGGTTAGCATACACTGCCACCTGCGGTTATTCACCAACACTACAAACACACACGTAAACTAGTAACATTACTGTTGTTGTCATTCAATGACAGAATAGTTGTCTCGTAAATCATTTGTATAACAACCGGATAAAATGTCTATAATTCTAGTATAATAAGCTTGGCCCATTGCAAATAGCCCCCCAATAAACATTCACAACACACATAGTTACTTGCCATTCATATTATACAACAAGTTGGCCAGGGCAGTGAGAGGTTTCGTTGTCTTCCTCTCATCTGACTACTAGTCACACGACGGACAGATAGTCATATCAATTAGAAATCATTCGCAATCCATTTCTCTCTATACAACATCCGCTATTTCCGTGATTAGAAGTATAAGTTAGGCCTGTTTAAAGTACAACTTGTAGGCTACTTACTCGTTGTTAGTTATGAATGTCTCCTGGCGAACAAAACGTAAACAACGACCAGAAAAGTTTGCAAAGTTTTACCTTCTATTTCTTTCAGATGTATTTCTTCGTCCGTTTCCTTTGGATTTAATCTCTAGATCGATGTCAAACTGCGCCAGGAAACTATTAGAGACTTTGGGACAAAAGTACAATTGGAACTTTTCTGAAAACCGGAAATGTAAAACAAAATATCAAAACTACATTCAAATCCCGGAAGTATTTCTACCTTGCTGTGCGTAAGGTCGTAACTAGTTAACACAGCCACAAAGTAATTAACAAACCGACTATTTCTAGAATTGATCTTCTTAAAATCGGATTTTAAATCGAACCTTAACCACACTGACAACTTTATGTCTAATCCTAAACTTAAATTAAGATTTTAAAAAACGAAGTTTTGTTTTCTAGAATTATTACTATCGCCAAATTTTGACTTTGTGGCTGTGCTATCTAGTGGGGATCTGTGCGTAGCCACAATGTAGGAGAAGCGTCAAGGGACGTTTTTTTTTCCTGAATAATCTGAGACTATATTTCTTCTTCTTTTTATTTTTTAAATCATCATCAATGTGAACCCAAAGGTTCACCAGGGCCCAGTTGATCTAAAAGTATCTGGATAATCGTCTCTCAAATAGGATTAAATGAATAGAACGGACAAATCATTGAACTGAATGGGGACTTCCGTTCTATTCATTCCATTTCTATGTTATCTGATCGGGCGAAATCCAGATAGATCACGTTATAAAAACTAGGCCCCAGAGTTGCTCGATCACCTATCACAGGACCATGTAACAGCATAACTCTAGACCATCCCCGCCCATACCCGGGCGCGAACCAGAGACCCTCTGCACACATCAACAACAGTCACCCCACGAAGCATCGTTACCCATCGCTCCACAAAAGCCATGGAAACTACTACTTCAAGGGCTCAGAGCAAGTGACGTCACCGATTGAAACGCTATTTAGCGCGCACCACCGCTAACTAAGCTAGCCGTTTCACATCCGTTACATGTGTCACCACGTTTCAAAAAATACATGTTGTTATTCTTCCTGTAAACAACTCATCTCCCAACCTAGATAGGTTATTAGCAGAATACTGTCATTAAATTGTACAGATATTAATCTGAAAGGTATATACCCCCAAAACTGATCTGGGACCAGGCTAGCACTTCTGACTTCAATGGGACTTCCTGTTTTAATAAAGTAAAAAAATTAAAAAACGGCCGTTGAGATGCTCGTTTTTGGTCCGAGGGTGTCTAAGTAAGAAGTTGAACACTTTAAAGTGGAATAAATCCTTTGGGGGTGGCACACTTAGTTGCTGGAGGGCCGAGTTTCTGAGGGTTTTCGCTACTCCCTTATACTTGATTGATCAATTAAGGTAATTGATTAGTTAGGGACTCCTTTCACCTGGTTGTGGAAAGGAAATAGAAAAAAATCTGCAGACAAACGACACAGCCCACCAGGAATTAGAGATCCTGCTATGGGACCAGCTTCCCCTTAGAGACAATGCTATGGGACCAGCTTCCCCTAAAAGACAATGCTATGGGACCAGCTTCCCCTTAGAGACAATGTTATGGGACCAGCTTCCCCTTAGAGACAATGCTATGGGACCAGCTTCCCCTTAGAGACAATGTTATGGGACCAGCTTCCCCTTAGAGACAATGTTATGGGAACAGATTCCCCTTAGAATGTTATGGGAACAGATTCCCCTTAGAGACAATGTTATGGGAACAGATTCCCCTTAGAGACAATGCTATGGGTATAGATTCCGCTTAGAGACAATGCTATGGGTATAGATTCCACTTAGAGGCCATGCTATAGGAACATATCCTTAGAGGCCATGCTATAGGAACATCTCCTTAGAGACCCTACAATAGGAACAGCTCCTTAGAGACCCTGCTATAGGAACAGCTCCTGAGAGACTAGAGACCCTGCTATAGGAACAGCTCCTTAGAGACCCTACAATAGGAACATCTCCTTAGAGACAAGAGACCCTGCTATAGGAACAGCTCCTTAAAGACCCTGCTATAGGAACAGCTCCTTAGAGACACTGCAATAGGAACAGCTCCTTAGAGACCCTGCAAAAGGAACATCTCCTTAGAGACCCTGCTGTAGGAACAGTTCCTTAGAGACTAGAGACCCTGCTATAGGAACAGCTCCTTAGAGACTATAGACCCTGCTATAGGAACAGCTCCTTAGAGACCCTACAATAGGAACATGTCCTTAGAGACTAGAGACCCTGCTATAGGAACAGTTCCTTATAGACCCTGCTATAGGAACATCTCCTTAGAGACTAGAGACCCTGCTATAGGAACAGCTCCTTAGAGACGAGAGACCCTGCTATAGGAACATCTCCTTAGAGACCCTGCAATAGGAACATGTCCTTAGAGACCCTGCTATAGGAACAGCTCCTTAGAGACCCTACAATAGGAACAGCTCCTGAGAGACACTGCTATAGGAACAGCTCCTTAGAGACTAGAGACCCTGCTATAGGAACAGTTCCTTAGAGACCCTGCTATAGGAACAGCTCCTTAGAGACCCTGCTATAGGAACAGCTCCTAGAGACCCTACAATAGGAACAGCTCCTTAGAGACCCTGCTATAGGAACAGCTCCTTAGAAACCCTGCTATAGGAACAGCTCCTTAGAGACCCTGCTATAGAAACAGCTCCTTAGAGACCCTGCTATAGGAACAGTTCCTTAGAGACTAGAGACCCTGCTATAGGAACAGTTCCTTATAGACCCTGCTATAGGAACATCTCCTTAGAGACTAGAGACCCTGCTATAGGAACAGCTCCTTTAGAGACGAGAGACCCTACAATAGGAACAGCTCCTTAGAGACCCTGCTATAGGAACAGCTCCTGAGAGACTAGAGACCCTGCTATAGGAACAGCTCCTTAGAGACCCTACAATAGGAACATCTCCTTCGAGACAAGAGACCCTGCTATAGGAACAGCTCCTTAAAGACCCTGCTATAGGAACAGCTCCTTAGAGACCCTGCAATAGGAACAGCTGCAGAGACCCTACAAAAGGAACATCTCCTTAGAGACCCTGCTGTAGGAACAGTTCCTTAGAGACTAGAGACCCTGCTATAGGAACAGCTCCTTAGAGACGAGAGACCCTGCGATAGGAACAGCTCCTTAGAGACCCTACTATAGGAACAGCTCCTAAGAGACCCTGCTATAGGACAGCTCCTTAGAGACTAGAGACCCTGCTATAGGAACAGCTCCTTAGAGGCCCTGCTATAGGAACAGCTCCTTAGAGACCCTATACAATAGGAACAGCTCCTTAGAGACCCTACTATAGGAACAGCTCCTTAGAGACCCTGCTATAGGAACAGCTCCTTAGAGACCCTGCTATAGGAACAGCTCCTTAGAGACCCTGCTATAGGAACAGCTCCTTAGATGCCCTACAATAGGAACAGCTCTTTAGAGACTAGAGACCCTGCAAAAGGAACATCTCCTTAGAGACCCTGCTATAGGAACATCTCCTTAGAGACCCTGCTATAGGAACATCTCCTTAGAGACCCTGCTATAGGAACAGCTCCTTAGAGACCCTGCTATAGGAACAGCTCCTTAGAGACTAGCGACCCTGCTATAGGAACAGCTCCTTAGAGACAAGAGACCCTGCTATAGGAACAGCTCCTTAGAGACCCTACTATAGGAACAGCTCCTTAGAGACCCTACAATAGGAACAGCTCCTTAGAGACCCTACAATAGGAACAGCTCCTTAGAGACCCTGCTATAGGAACAGTTCCTTAGAGACCCTGCTATAGGAACAGCTCCTTAGAGACCCTGCTATAGGAACAGCTCCTGAGAGACCGTGCTATAGGAACAGCTCCTTAGAGACTAGAGACCCTACAATAGGAACAGCTCCTTAGAGACTAGAGACCCTGCTATAGGAACAGCTCCTTAGAGACCCTGCTATAGGAACATCTCCTTAGAGACCCTACAATAGGAACAGTTCCTTAGAGACCCTACAATAGGAACAGCTCCTTAGAGGCCCTGCGATATGAACAGCTCCTTAGAGATCCTGCTATAGGAACAGTTCCTTAGAGACCCTACAAAAGGAACAGCTTCTTAGAGGCCCTTAGAACAGCTCCTTAGAGTCCCTACAATAGGAACAGCTCCTTAGAGGCCCTGCGATAGGAACAGTTCCTTAGAGACCCTGCAATAGGAACAGCTCCTTAGAGACCCTACAATTGGAAC
Source organism: Oncorhynchus tshawytscha (assembly GCF_018296145.1). Classification (NCBI taxonomy): domain Eukaryota; kingdom Metazoa; phylum Chordata; class Actinopteri; order Salmoniformes; family Salmonidae; genus Oncorhynchus; species Oncorhynchus tshawytscha. The sequence continues at coordinate 2,742,543 of NC_056438.1, read as the reverse complement.
AGCTCCTTAGAGACCCTGCTATAGGAACAGCTCTGAGACCCTGCTATAGGAACAGCTCCTTAGAGACCCTGCTATAGGAACAGCTCCTTAGAGACCCTGCTATAGGAACAGCTCCTTAGAGACTAGCGACCCTGCTATAGGAACAGCTCCTTAGAGACTAGAGACCCTGCTATAGGAACAGCTCCTTAGAGACCCTACAATAGTTACAGCTCCTTAGAGACCCTGCTATAGAAACAGCTCCTTAGAGACCCTGCTATAGGAACAGCTCCTTAGAGACTAGAGACCCTGCTATAGGAACAGCTCCTTAGAGACCCTGCTATAGGAACAGCTCCTTAGAGACTAGAGACCCTGCTATAGAAACAGCTCCTTAGAGACCCTGCTATAGGAACAGCTCCTTAGAGACTAGAGACCCTGCTATAGGAACAGCTCCTTAGAGACCCTGCTATAGGAACAGCTCCTTAGAGACTAGAGACCCTGCTATAGGAACAGCTCCTTAGAGACCCTACAATAGGAACATCTCCTTAGAGACTAGAGACCCTGCTATAGGAACAGCTCCTTAGAGACCCTGCAATAGGAACAGCTCCTTAGAGACCCTGCAATAGGAACAGCTCCTTAGAGACCCTGCTATAGGAACATCTCCTTCGAGACCCTGCTGTAGGAACAGTTCCTTAGAGACTAGAAACCCTGCTATAGGAACAGCTCCTTAGAGACTATAGACCCTGCTGTAGGAACAGCTCCTTAGAGACTAGAGACCTGCTATAGGAACAGTTCCTTAGAGATCCTGCTATAGGAACAGCTCCTTAGAGACTAGAGACCCTGCTGTAGGAACAGTTCCTTAGAGACCCTACAATAGGAACAGCTTCTTAGAGGCCCTGCGATAGGAACAGCTCCTTAGAGACCCTACAATAGGAACAGCTCCTTAGAGGCCCTAGAGAACAGTTCCTTAGAGACCCTGCAATAGGAACAGCTCCTTAGAGACCCTACAATAGGAACAGCTCCTTAGAGACACTGCTATAGGAACAGCTCCTTAGAGAATAGAGACCCTGCTATAGGAACAGCTCCTTAGAGACCCTGCTATAGGAACAGCTCCTTTAGAGACGAGAGAACCTACAATAGGAACAGCTCCTTAGAGACCCTGCTATAGGAACAGCTCCTTAGAGACTAGAGACCCTGCTATAGGAACAGCTCCTTAGAGACTAGAGACCCTGCTATAGGAACAGCTCCTTAAAGACCCTGCTATAGGAACAGCTCCTTAGAGACCCTGCAATAGGAACATCTCCTTAGAGACCCTGCAATAGGAACAGCTCCTTAGAGACCCTGCTATTGGAACATCTCCTTAGAGACCCTGCTGTAGGAACAGTTCCTTAGAGACTAGAGACCCTGCTATAGGAACAGCTCCTTAGAGACTATAGACCCTGCTATAGGAACAGCTCCTTAGAGACCCTACAATAGGAACATCTCCTTAGAGACTAGAGACCCTGCTATAGGAACAGTTCCTTGGAGACCCTGCTATAGGAACATCTCCTTAGAGACTAGAGACCCTGCTATAGGAACAGCTCCTTAGAGACTAGAGACCCTGCTATAGGAACATCTCCTTAGAGACCCTGCTATAGGAACATGTCCTTAGAGACCCTGCTATAGGAACATCTCCTTAGAGACCCTACAATAGGAACAGTTCCTTAGAGACCCTGCAATAGGAACACCTCCTTAGAGACCCTGCTATAGGAACAGCTCCTTAGAGACCCTACTATAGGAACAGCTCCTTAGAGACCCTGCTATAGGAACAGCTCCTTAGAGACTAGAGACCCTGCTATAGGAACATCTCCTTAGAGACTAGAGACCCTGCTATAGGAACAGCTCCTTAGAGGCCCTGCTATAGGAACAGCTCCTTAGAGACCCTATACAATAGGAACAGCTCCTTAGAGACCCTACTATAGGAACATCTCCTTAGAGACCCTGGTATAGGAACAGCTCCTTAGAGACTAGAGACCCTGCTATAGGAACAGCTCCTTAGAGACCCTACTATAGGAACAGCTCCTTAGAGACCGTGCTATAGGAACAGCTCCTTAGAGACTAGAGACCCTACAATAGGAACAGCTCCTTAGAGACTAGAGACCCTGCTATAGGAACAACTCCTTAGAGACTAGAGACCCTACAATAGGAACATCTCCTTAGAGACCCTACAATAGGAACAGCTCCTTAGAGACCCTACAATAGGAACAGCTCCTTAGACACCCTGCTATAGGAACAGTTCCTTAGAGACCCTGCTATAGGAACAGCTCCTTAGAGACCCTGCTATAGGAACAGCTCCTTAGAGACCCTGCTATAGGAACATCTCCTTAGAGACCCTACAATAGGAACAGCTCCTTAGACACCCTGCTATAGGAACAGTTCCTTAGAGACCCTGCTATAGGAACAGCTCCTTAGAGACCCTGCTATAGGAACAGCTCCTTAGAGACCCTGCTATAGGAACATCTCCTTAGACCCTACAATAGGAACAGCTCCTTAGAGACCCTACAATAGGAACATCTCCTTAGAGACCCTGCTATAGGAACAGCTCCTTTGAGACCCTGCTATAGGAACAGCTCCTTTGAGACCCTACAATAGGAACAGCTCCTTAGAGACCCTGCTATAGGAACAGCTCCTTAGAGACTAGAGACCCTGCTATAGGAACAGCTCCTTAGAGACCATCTTCCCCTTGCATCTCTCTGAGCTTAACACTAGCTAGTTAGCGGTGTGAAATGACTAGCCAGTTAGTGGTGTGAAATGACTACCCAGTTAGCGGTGTGAAATGACTAGCCAGTTAGCGGTGTGAAATGACTAGCCAGTTAGCGGTGTGAAATGGCTAGCCAGTTAGCGGTGTGAAATGACTAGCTAGTTAGCGGTGTGAAATGACTAGCTAGTTAGCGGTGTGAAATGGCTAGCCAGTTAGCGGTGTGAAATGACTAGCCAGTTAGCGGTGTGAAATGACTAGCCAGTTAGCGGTGTGAAATGGCTAGCCAGTTAGCGGTGTGAAATGACTAGCTAGTTAGCGGTGTGAAATGGCTAGCCAGTTAGCGGTGTGAAATGACTAGCCAGTTAGCGGTGTGAAATGACTAGCTAGTTAGCGGTGTGAAATGACTAGCCAGTTAGCGGTGTGAAATGACTAGCCAGTTAGCGGTGTGAAATGACTAGCCAGTTAGCGGTGTGAAATGACTAGCCAGTTAGCGGTGTGAAATGGCTAGCCAGTTAGCGGTGTGAAATGACTAGCTAGTTAGCGGTGTGAAATGGCTAGCCAGTTAGCGGTGTGAAATGACTAGCCAGTTAGCGGTGTGAAATGACTAGCTAGTTAGCGGTGTGAAATGGCTAGCCAGTTAGCGGTGTGAAATGACTAGCCAGTTAGCGGTGTGAAATGACTAGCTAGTTAGCGGTGTGAAATGGCTAGCCAGTTAGCGGTGTGAAATGACTAGCCAGTTAGCGGTGTGAAATGGCTAGCCAGTTAGCGGTGTGAAATGGCTAGCTAGTTAGCGGTGTGAAATGACTAGCCAGTTAGCGGTGTGATGACTAGCCAGTTAGCGGTGTGAAATGACTAGCTAGTTAGCGGTGTGAAATGACTAGCCAGTTAGCGGTGTGAAATGGCTAGCCAGTTAGCGGTGTGAAATGACTAGCCAGTTAGCGGTGTGAAATGACTAGCTAGTTAGCGGTGTGAAATGGCTAGCCAGTTAGCGGTGTGAAATGACTAGCCAGTTAGCGGTGTGAAATGACTAGCTAGTTAGCGGTGTGAAATGGCTAGCCAGGTAGCGGTGTGAAATGACTAGCCAGTTAGCGGTGTGAAATGACTAGCTAGTTAGCGGTGTGAAATGGCTAGCCAGTTAGCGGTGTGAAATGACTAGCCAGTTAGCGGTGTGAAATGGCTAGCCAGTTAGCGGTGTGAAATGGCTAGCTAGTTAGCGGTGTGAAATGACTAGCCAGTTAGCGGTGTGATGACTAGCCAGTTAGCGGTGTGAAATGACTAGCTAGTTAGCGGTGTGAAATGACTAGCCAGTTAGCGGTGTGAAATGGCTAGCCAGTTAGCGGTGTGAAATGGCTAGCCAGTTAGCGGTGTGAAATGGCTAGCCAGTTAGCGGTGTGCTAGTTGCATTCATTCGGTGACGTCACTCGCTCTGAGAGCTAGTTGTTTCCTTTACTCCACATGGGGAGCAGATAGACAGGTAATGATTCTTTGTGGGTGATGGTTGCTGATGAGTTCAAAGGATCCCAGGTTTGAGCCCAGGTGCTGGCAATGAAGCAGTACTGTTACACTAGAACAGTTTGGTTTGGTGAGCATGTACTGCCACCTTGTGGTCATTCATTAGTCCTACCCACACTGTTGATTCTACTGGTTTAAATTGAACCTTTATTTAACTAGGCAAGTCAGTTAAGAACAAATTCTTATTTACAATGACGGCCTATCGGACGATACTGGGCCAATTGTGCGCCGCCTTATAGGACTCCCAATAATGGCCGGTTGCAATACAGCCTGGATTCGAACCAGAGTGTCTTAGACCGCTGCGCTACTCGGGAGTCACATTTAATGACAGAATAGTTTTTTGGTATAGTTGACCGAAAAGAGATCTATTGCAGCCAACTCGAGCCACAGAGTCTGCCGTAGCTTAGACTACTCGTTTGATTGGGGTATTTTATCAACGCACAGTAGTGATGCCAGAAGAATCTGTTTACATTGCAGTCGGCAGCTTTCCATCTTTATCTAGAGAGAACGGTACGTGACGAGAACATTCTAATCACACTTCCTTATGACATTCAAAACAAAATGAACCTAGAACAAATGAAATAAGGAAATGTAATTATCATTGTCCAATGGCTTTGTTACAAATGGCTCCCTCTTCCCTATATAGTGCACCACTTTTCACTGAAACCTATAGGCCCCATGTATAAGTAGTGCGCTATATACAGAGCCATTTTGGGGTACATGGCAGCCCGCTGATGTCCAGCCATGGAGTGTGTTAGGGAATTGGAAGAATGGGCACAATTCTCAGAACAATCATTTAGTACATTTAACAACCTGAAATGAACGGTTTAAAACACGTGAAGGGTAAGCTACTATCAAAAGCGCACAGTCGTGAATGTTTGAGTCATTTCAATCAGACACATCAGAAGAAGCTATGTAAACGTTGTTTGTGGTACATGTGTGGCGAGTACCGCTTCCTCCTGATTCCGCTGAAACTCTGAACCCCGCTCGGCCCACCTAAACACAACGTGACCCGTCCTCCTGAAGAGTCTCTACCCCTGTCGCGCCGGCAACACGTCAGGCTGAGGAATGAGTTTCACAAGCTACTCATCTGCTACATAACATTTATATGTACTATTAACCTTAACTAAATATTACTCTCTCGTCACCTGGTTTATTACGAGGTAATGACCCACCTTTGTGACCCACATAAATCAAGTTCTACAGAATGTTGAAAGAAGTACATTTTCCCCAGTCTCCCTGTGAGTTGCACAGAATCTTATCAACAGCCAAAATACACACCCACCCACACACAAACACAGTAGTTATATTAGTAGTATAGGGCTGTGTGTGTCGTTGTATTAGTAGTATGGGGTTGTGTGTGTAGTTGTATTAGTAGTAGGGCTGTATGTGTAGTTGTATTAGTAGTATATGTAGTTGTATTAGTAGTATGGGGCTGTATGTGTAGTTGTATTAGTAGTATAGGGCTGTGTGTGTAGTTGTATTAGTAGTATGGGGCTGTCTGTGTAGTTGTATTAGTAGTATGGGGCTGGATGTGTAGTTGTATTAGTAGTTTGGGGCTGTGTGTGTAGTTGTGTTAGTTGTGTAATTGTGTCACCTTAATAAAGATGTTGTGTTTGTCCTCTGTAACTCTATCTAGGTTACGATGAGTAAACAATCCCAATTGTTTCAGAAAGTTTGATGTGATAGTTTTGTTGTCGTCAGGTCGTCGTCAAGGCTGGAACATCGGGTCCTGTGCTCCAAGGGAATGGAGACCTCAGAACCAAAACAATGAGGTCCTTGATCCCATTGCAGTTAGATACCCCTCTTCAGGCTTGACCTTGAAATGATTGAACATGTCTGGTGTAATATGACTTTTGATTGCATTCAGTACTTATGAACTGCAATACACTCACTGAACATCTGGGCCCTTATTCACAAAGAGTCTCAGAGTAGGTGATCTGGGCCCTTATTCACAAAGAGTCTCAGAGTAGGTGATCTGGGCCCTTATTTACCTTCGCCTCTCCCGGAGACCATTGAGGAGTTGCAAATATAAGCCAAGGGACAAAACGGGGTAAAAAAAACAATAAGCTTGTGGCCAAACAACCCTGACACACCTGGTCATAGTCTGGCCTGGTTAGTCATGGGGCGGGAGGCCGCTTGGAATAATTTAAAAAAAATAACTTGCCAATTTATTAATCACTACATTTAGCAAACATTAGATAGTTAATCCAGAGATTCTTACCTTTGCCTTGATTCAGCAGTCTCGTCCAGATCATAATGGTATTTGTAGTTCTTTATGATAGCCTCATTAGCAGCTAATTAGCATAATTAGCATAAAGTCACCTTGTCAAAGAGGGATTTACATGGTTATCAAAATGTTACGGGTAAGCCTACATGAATAAATAAAGGTGAAACATTTATTTTTTACATTAAAAAAAATAAACAGCCCTTATTTGTTTCTAAGTGTTTCTAAGTGTTTCTAAAATCCCCTATGGCGAGAAATGTATGGTGGAAAAATGATTGGTACCATTTCCCTGTTCGACCGCTAGGTCTTATGGGTATTATGACTCATACTGTGGTACTCTATGGAACGCTGCCGTTTGTCTTGCAGAGGCGGTTGCAGTGTGTTCTGTGTGGCATAGGTTGGGTTTATCAAATTTACACGTCGCAAAAAAAACCTACAGCATTATCGCACAAAATGCTACGCAGCATCATCTGGATATGTCCGCAACAAAAGTTCAACATTCACCTTCTGCGACCATTTCTGTCAAACCGTCTCCACATAAATCCGATAAATCCCATTTATGAAGCAACACACATAAAGCAACGCAGCTTCCATTGGAAATTAATGTATTTGTGGTGTGCAGAAACGCAATGACCTGACGCCGCCACTGTGATCGAGTCATTATGCACCAAACGTTATTCATAGACGGCTTGATATAAATATTGGCAGGTGAATGTTGAACTTTTGTTGAGCACATACTGTGTACCATATTGCGCAATGAAGCGGCAGGTATGATCAAGGAGTTGCATAAACGCGACTTCCTGTCGGTTTTTGCTTCATGAGGGGTGATAGGCTACATGCAGCTATTTACATGTTCTACACAAAATACTTTTGTCGAAATGTTCGTGCAAACTTTGTGGTCAGTATTGCAAACGTAATAACGATTTAATGTTCTTCTTAGCTGCTGAGTTACATGCAACTATTTACTCTCGCCAAGATATTAGCATATATGGCAAAACTAAGGCGCCGGGCGAAACAAAACAAACCCGCCCCAGTGTCAGACTCTTTTCACCGGTATTCATAGTTGCTCGGCCCCTTGAAACTTTAGGCTGCCCAGGGGTGGAACACAAACAAGCAGTCTAATTAGCGATGCCATGTCCGTTATTCATCGTCACTACAAACATTGGCTAAGCTGTGCAGGAGTCAGTCAAGTAGTGGTATCTTTTCAGGAATTAAGATTGTGACAGTAACTATAAATATGACCCAAAACATCATCACAAAACAAAAAGGGGCCAAAGTGTAGGGACTGCGTCATGCTTGTTCAACTGCAGTATCCGTTACGACAGACAGATAGGTTGTAGCCCTCAGAATATATACACTGCTCAAAAAAATAAAAGGAACACTAAAATAACACATCCTAGATCTGAATGAATTACATATTTTTATTAAATACTTTTTTCTTTACATAGTTGAATGTGCTGACAACAAAATCACACACAAATTATCAATGGAAATAAAATGTATCAACCCCCGGAGGTCTGGATTTGGAGTCACACTCAAAATTAAGGTGGAAAACCACACGAGCTAACATTAAGGTTAGGGTTGGGGGAAGGGTTAGCTAACATTAAGGTTAGGTTTGGGGGAAGGGTTAGCTAACATTAAGGTTAGGGGAAGGGTTAGCTAACATTAAGGTTAGGGTTGGGGAAGGGTTAGCTAACATTAAGGTTAGGGTTGGGGAAGGGTTAGCTAACATGAAGATTAGGGTTGGGGAAGGGTTAGCTAACATTAAGGTTGGGGTTGCGGGAAGGGTTAGCTAACATTAAGGTTGGGGAAGGGTTAGCTAACATTAAGGTTAGGGTTGGGGAAGGGTTAGCTGACATTAAGGTTAGGGAAGGGTTAGCTAACATTAAGGTTAGGGTTGGGGAAGGGTTAGCTAACATTAAGGTTAGGTTTGGGGAAGGGTTAGCTAACATGAAGATTAGGTTGGGGGAAGGGTTAGCTAACATTAAGGTTAGGGTTAGCTAACATGAAGGTTATGGGAAGGGTTAGCTAACATTAAGGTCAGGGTTGGGGAAGGGTTAGCTAACATTAAGGTTGGGGAAGGGTTAGCTAACATTAAGGTTAGGGTTGGGGAAGGGTTAGCTGACATTAAGGTTAGGTTTGGGGGAAGGGTTAGCTAACATTAAGGTTAGGGAAGGGTTAGCTAACATTAAGGTTAGGGTTAGCTAACATGAAGGTTATGGGAAGGGTTAGCTAACATTAAGGTCAGGGGTTGGGGAAGGGTTAGCTAACATTAAGGTTGGGGAAGGTTTAGCTAACATTAAGGTTAGGTAGGGTGAAGGGTTAGCTAACATTAAGGTTAGGGGAAGGGTTAGCTAATATCAAGGTTTGGGTTGGTGGAAGGGTTAGCTAACATTGATGTTAGGGTAGGGTGAAGGGTTAGCTAACATTAAGGTTAGGGTTGGGGGAAGAGTTAGCTAACATTAAGGTTGGGGAAGGGTTAGCTAACATTAAGGTTAGGGTTGGGGAAGGGTTAGCTAACATGAAGGTTAGGGTTGGGGAAGGGTTAGCTAACATTAAGGTTAGGGTTGGGGAAGGGTTAACTAACATTAAGGTTGGGGAAGGGTTAGCTAACATTAAGGTTAGGGGAAGGGTTAGCTAACATTAAGGTTAGGGTTGGGGAAGGGTTAGCTAACATTAAGGTTAGGTTTGGGAAGGGTTAGCTAACATTAAGGTTGGGGAAGGGTTTGCTAACATTAAGGTTAGGGTTGGGGGAAGGGTTAGCTAACATTAAGGTTAAAGGGTTAGCTAACATGAAGGTTAGGAAGGGTTAGCTAACATTAAGGTTGGAGGAAGGGTTTGCTAACATTAAGGTTAGGGTTGGGGAAGGGTTAGCTAACATTAAGGTTAGGGTAGGGTGAAGGGTTAGCTAACATTAAGGTTTGGGGGGAAGGGTTAGCTAACATTAAGGTTGGAGGAAGGCTTAGCTAACATTAAGGTTAGGGTTGGGGAAGGGTTAGCTAACATTAAGGTTAGGGTAGGGTGAAGGGTTAGCTAACATTAAGGTTTGGGTTGGGGGAAGGGTTAGCTAACATTAAGGTTAGGGTTGGGGAACATTAAGGTTAGGGTTAGCAAACATTAAGGTTTGGGAAGGGTTAGCTAACATTAAGGTTAGGGTTGGGGGAAGGGTTAGCTAACATTAAGGTTAGGGTAAAGGAAGGGTTAGCTAACATTAAGGTTAGGGTTGGGGAAGGGTTAGCTAACATTAAGGTTAGGGTAGGGTGAAGGGTTAGCTAACATTAAGGTTAGGGTTGGGGAAGGGTTAGCTAACATTAAGGTTAGGGTTGGGGAAGGGTTAGCTAACATTAAGGTTGGGTTGGGAAGGGTTAGCTAACATTAAGGTTAGGGTTGGGGAAAGGTTAGCTAACATTAAGGTTAGGGTTGGGGAAGGGTTAGCTAACATTAAGGTTAGGGTTGGGGAAGGGTTAGCTAACATTAAGGTTAGGGAAGGGTTAGCTAACATTAAGGTTAGGGTTGGGGGAAGGGTTAGCTAACATTAAGGTTAGGGTTGGGGGAAGGGTTAGCTAACATTAAGGTTAGGGTTGGGGGAAAGGTTAGCTAACATTCAGGTTAGGGGAAGGGTTAGCTAACATTAAGGTTAGGGTTGGGGAAGGGTTAGCAAACATTAAGGTTAGGGTTGGGGAAGGGTTAGCTAACATTAAGGTTGGGGGAAGGGTTAGCGAACATTAAGGTTAGGGTTAGGGAAGGGTTAGCTAACATTAAGGTTAGGGGAAGGTTAACCAACAGTAAGGTTATGGTTGGGGGAAGGGTTAGCTAACATTAAGGTTAGGGTTGGGGAAAGGTTAGCTAACATTCAGGTTAGGGAAGGGTTAGCTAACATTAAGGTTAGGGTTGGGGAAGGGTTAGCTAACATTAAGATTAGGGTTGGGGGAAGGGTTAGCTAACATTAAGGTTAGGGTTGGGGAAGGGTTAGCTAACATTAAGGTTAGGGTTAGGGGAAGGGTTAGCTAACATTAATGTTAGGGTTGGGGAAGGGTCAGCTAACATTAAGGTTAGGGTTGGGGGAAGGTTAGCTAACATTAAGGTTAGGGTTGGGGGAAGGGTTAGCTAACATTAAGGTTAGGGGAAGGGTTAGCTAACATTAAGGTTAGGGTTGGGGAAGGGTTAGCTAACATTAAGGTTAGGGTTGGGGAAGGGTTAGCTAACATTAAGGTTGGGTGAAGGGTTAGCTAACATTAAGGTTAGGGTTGGGGAAGGGTTAGCTAACATTAAGGTTAGGGTTGGGGAAGGGTTAGCTGACATTAAGGTTAGGGAAGGGTTAGCTAACATTAAGGTTAGGTTTGGGGAAGGGTTAGCTAACATTAAGGTTAGGGAAGGGTTAGCTAACATTAAGGTTAAGGGTTAGCTAACATGAAGGTTATGGGAAGGGTTAGCTAACATTAAGGTTAGGGTTGGGGAAAGGGCTAACATTAAGGTCAGGGTTGGGGGAAGGGTTAGCTAACATTAAGGTTTGGGGAAGGGTTAACTAACATTAAGGTTATGGTAGGGTGAAGGGTTAATTAACATTAAGGTTAGGGAAGGGTTAGCTAATATCAAGGTTTGGGTTGGTGGAAGGGTTAGCTAACATTAAGGTTAGGGTAGGGTGAAGGGTTAGCTAACATTAAGGTTTGGGTTGGGGAAGAGTTAGCTAACATTAAGGTTGGGGGAAGGGTTAGCTAACATTAAGGTTAGGGTTGGGGGAAGGGTTAGCTAACATTAAGGTTGGGGGAAGGGTTAGCTAACATTAAGGTTAGGGTTGGGGAAGGGTTAGCTAACATTAAGGTTAGGGTTGGGGAAGGGTTAGCTAACATTAAGGTTAGGGTTGGGGAAAGGTTAGCTAACATTCAGGTTAGGGAAGGTTAGCTAACATTAAGGTTGGGGAAGGGTTAGCAAACATTAAGGTTAGGGTTGGGGGAAGGGTTAGCTAACATTAAGGTTGGGGAAGGGTTAGCGAACATTAAGGTTAGGGTTAGGGGAAGGGTTAGCTAACATTAAGGTTAGGGAAGGGTTAACCAACAGTAAGGTTATGGTTGGGGAAGGGTTAGCTAACATTAAGGTTAGGGTTGGGGAAAGGTTAGCTCACATTCAGGTTAGGGGAAGGGTTAGCTAACATTAAGGTTAGGGTTGGGGAAGGGTTAGCTAACATTAAGATTAGGGTTGGGGAAGGGTTAGCTAACATTAAGGTTAGGGTTGGGGAAGGGTTAGCTAACATTAAGGTTAGGGTTAGGGAAGGGTTAGCTAACATTAATGTTAGGGTTGGGGGAAGGGTCAGCTAACATTAAGGTTAGGGTTGGGGGAAGGGTTAGCTAACATTAAGGTTAGGGTTGGGGGAAGGGTTAGCTAACATTAAGGTTAGGGTAGGGTGAAGGGTTAGCTAACATTAAGGTTTGGGTTGGGGAAGAGTTAGCTAACATTAAGGTTGGGGAAGGGTTAGCTAACATTAAGGTTAGGGTTGGGGGAAGGTTAGCTAACATTAAGGTTAGGGTTGGGGAAGGGTTAACCAACATTAAGGTTAGGGTTGGGGGAAGGGTTAGCTAACATTAAGGTTGGGGAAGGGTTAGCTAACATGAAGGTTAGGGTTGGGGAAGGGTTAGCTAACATTAAGGTTGGGGTTGGGGAAGGTTAGCTAACATTAAGGTTGGGGAAGGGTTAGCTAACATTAAGGTTAGGGGAAGGGTTAGCTAACATTAAGGTTAGGGTTGGGGAAGGGTTAGCTAACATTAAGGTTAGGTTTGGGGAAGGGTTAGCTAACATTAAGGTTGGGGAAGGGTTAGCGAACATTAAGGTTAGGGTTAGGGGAAGGGTTAGCTAACATTAAGGTTAGGGAAGGGTTAACCAACAGTAAGGTTATGGTTGGGGAAGGGTTAGCTAACATTAAGGTTAGGGTTGGGGAAAGGTTAGCTAACATTCAGGTTAGGGGAAGGGTTAGCTAACATTAAGGTTAGGGTTGGGGGAAGGGTTAGCTAACATTAAGATTAGGGTTGGGGAAGGGTTAGCTAACATTAAGGTTAGGGTTGGGGAAGGGTTAGCTAACATTAAGGTTAGGGTTAGGGAAGGGTTAGCTAACATTAATGTTAGGGTTGGGGAAGGGTCAGCTAACATTAAGGTTAGGGTTGGGGAAGGTTAGCTAACATTAAGGTTAGGGTTGGGGAAGGGTTAGCTGACATTAAGGTTAGGGGAAGGGTTAGCTAACATTAAGGTTAGGTTTGGGGAAGGGTTAGCTAACATTAAGGTTAGGGGAAGGGTTAGCTAACATTAAGGTTAGGGTTAGCTAACATGAAGGTTATGGGAAGGGTTAGCTAACATTAAGGTTAGGGTTGGGGAAGGGTTAGCTAACATTAAGGTCAGGGTTGGGGAAGGGTTAGCTAACATTAAGGTTTGGGGAAGGGTTAACTAACATTAAGGTTATGGTAGGGTGAAGGGTTAATTAACATTAAGGTTAGGGGAAGGGTTAGCTAACATCAAGGTTTGGGTTGGTGGAAGGGTTAGCTAACATTAAGGTTAGGGTAGGGTGAAGGGTTAGCTAACATTAAGGTTTGGGTTGGGGAAGAGTTAGCTAACATTAAGGTTGGGGAAGGGTTAGCTAACATTAAGGTTAGGGTTGGGGAAGGGTTAGCTAACATTAAGGTTGGGGAAGGTTAGCTAACATTAAGGTTAGGGTTGGGGAAGGGTTAGCTAACATTAAGGTTAGGGTTGGGGAAGGGTTAGCTAACATTAAGGTTAGGGTTGGGGAAAGGTTAGCTAACATTCAGGTTAGGGAAGGGTTAGCTAACATTAAGGTTGGGAAGGGTTAGCAAACATTAAGGTTAGGGTTGGGGAAGGGTTAGCTAACATTAAGGTTGGGGAAGGGTTAGCGAACATTAAGGTTAGGGTTAGGGAAGGGTTAGCTAACATTAAGGTTAGGGAAGGGTTAACCAACAGTAAGGTTATGGTTGGGGAAGGGTTAGCTAACATTAAGGTTAGGGTTGGGGAAAGGTTAGCTAACATTCAGGTTAGGGAAGGGTTAGCTAACATTAAGGTTAGGGTTGGGGAAGGGTTAGCTAACATTAAGATTAGGGTTGGGAAGGGTTAGCTAACATTAAGGTTAGGGTTGGGGAAGGGTTAGCTAACATTAAGGTTAGGGTTAGGGAAGGGTTAGCTAACATTAATGTTAGGGTTGGGGAAGGGTCAGCTAACATTAAGGTTAGGGTTGGGGAAGGTTAGCAAACATTAAGGTTAGGGTTGGGGAAGGGTTAGCTAACATTAAGGTTGGGGAAGGGTTAGCTAACATTAAGGTTAGGGTTAGGGGAAGGGTTAGCTAACATTAAGGTTAGGGAAGGGTTAACCAACAGTAAGGTTATGGTTGGGGAAGGTTAGCTAACATTAAGGTTAGGGTTGGGAAAGGTTAGCTAACATTCAGGTTAGGGGGAAGGGTTAGCTAACATTAAGGTTAGGGTTGGGGAAGGTTAGCTAACATTAAGATTAGGGTTGGGGAAGGGTTAGCTAACATTAAGGTTAGGGTTGGGGAAGGGTTAGCTAACATTAAGGTTAGGGTTAGGGGAAGGGTTAGCTAACATTAATGTTAGGGTTGGGGAAGGGTCAGCTAACATTAAGGTTAGGGTTGGGGAAGGGTTAGCTAACATTAAGGTTAGGGTTGGGGAAGGGTTAGCTAACATTAAGGTTAGGGAAGGGTTAGCTAACATTAAGGTTAGGGTTGGGGGAAGGGTTAGCTAACATTAAGGTTAGGGTTGGGGAAGGGTTAGCTAACATTAAGGTTGGGTGAAGGGTTAGCTAACATTAAGGTTAGGGTTGGGGAAGGGTTAGCTAACATTAAGGTTAGGGTTGGGGAAGGGTTAGCTGACATTAAGGTTAGGGGAAGGGTTAGCTAACATTAAGGTTAGGTTTGGGGAAGGGTTAGCTAACATTAAGGTTAGGGGAAGGGTTAGCTAACATTAAGGTTAGGGTTAGCTAACATGAAGGTTATGGGAAGGGTTAGCTAACATTAAGGTTAGGGTTGGGGAAGGGTTAGCTAACATTAAGGTCAGGGTTGGGGAAGGGTTAGCTAACATTAAGGTTTGGGAAGGGTTAACTAACATTAAGGTTATGGTAGGGTGAAGGGTTAATTAACATTAAGGTTAGGGAAGGGTTAGCTAATATCAAGGTTTGGGTTGGTGGAAGGGTTAGCTAACATTAAGGTTAGGAGTAGGGTGAAGGTTAGCTAACATTAAGGTTTGGGTTGGGGAAGGTTAGCTAACATTAAGGTTGGGGAAAGGGTTAGCTAACATTAAGGTTAGGGTTGGGGAAGGGTTAGCTAACATTAAGGTTGGGGGAAGGTTAGCTAACATTAAGGTTAGGGTTGGGGGAAGGGTTAGCTAACATTAAGGTTAGGGTTGGGGAAGGTTAGCTAACATTAAGGTTAGGGTTGGGAAAAGGTTAGCTAACATTCAGGTTAGGGGAAGGGTTAGCTAACATTAAGGTTGGGGAAGGGTTAGCAAACATTAAGGTTAGGGTTGGGGAAGGGTTAGCTAACATTAAGGTTGGGGAAGGGTTAGCGAACATTAAGGTTAGGGTTAGGGAAGGGTTAGCTAACATTAAGGTTAGGGGAAGGGTTAACCAACAGTAAGGTTATGGTTGGGGAAGGGTTAGCTAACATTAAGGTTAGGGTTGGGGAAAGGTTAGCTCACATTCAGGTTAGGGGAAGGGTTAGCTAACATTAAGGTTAGGTTGGGGAAGGGTTAGCTAACATTAAGATTAGGGTTGGGGAAGGGTTAGCTAACATTAAGGTTAGGGTTGGGGAAGGGTTAGCTAACATTAAGGTTAGGGTTAGGGAAGGTTAGCTAACATTAATGTTAGGGTTGGGAAGGGTCAGCTAACATTAAGGTTAGGGTTGGGGAAGGTTAGCTAACATTAAGGTTAGGGTTGGGGAAGGGTTAGCTAACATTAAGGTTAGGGTAGGGTGAAGGGTTAGCTAACATTAAGGTTTGGGTTGGGGAAGAGTTAGCTAACATTAAGGTTGGGGGAAGGGTTAGCTAACATTAAGGTTAGGGTTGGGGAAGGTTAGCTAACATTAAGGTTAGGGTTGGGGAAAGGGTTAACCAACATTAAGGTTAGGGTTGGGGAAGGGTTAGCTAACATTAAGGTTGGGGGAAGGGTTAGCTAACATGAAGGTTAGGGTTGGGGAAGGGTTAGCTAACATTAAGGTTGGGGTTGGGGAAGGGTTAGCTAACATTAAGGTTGGGGAAGGGTTAGCTAACATTAAGGTTAGGGGAAGGGTTAGCTAACATTAAGGTTAGGGTTGGGGGAAGGGTTAGCTAACATTAAGGTTAGGTTTGGGGAAGGGTTTAGCTAACATTAAGGTTGGGGAAGGGTTAGCGAACATTAAGGTTAGGGTTAGGGGAAGGGTTAGCTAACATTAAGGTTAGGGAAGGGTTAACCAACAGTAAGGTTATGGTTGGGGAAGGGTTAGCTAACATTAAGGTTAGGGTTGGGGAAAGGTTAGCTAACATTCAGGTTAGGGGAAGGGTTAGCTAACATTAAGGTTAGGTTGGGGAAGGGTTAGCTAACATTAAGATTAGGGTTGGGGAAGGGTTAGCTAACATTAAGGTTAGGGTTGGGGAAGGGTTAGCTAACATTAAGGTTAGGGTTAGGGGAAGGGTTAGCTAACATTAATGTTAGGGTTGGGAAGGGTCAGCTAACATTAAGGTTAGGGTTGGGGGAAGGTTAGCTAACATTAAGGTTAGGGTTGGGGAAAGGTTAGCTGACATTAAGGTTAGGGGAAGGGTTAGCTAACATTAAGGTTAGGTTTGGGGAAGGGTTAGCTAACATTAAGGTTAGGGAAGGGTTAGCTAACATTAAGGTTAGGGTTAGCTAACATGAAGGTTATGGGAAGGGTTAGCTAACATTAAGGTTAGGGTTGGGGAAGGGTTAGCTAACATTAAGGTCAGGGTTGGGGAAGGGTTAGCTAACATTAAGGTTTGGGGAAGGGTTAACTAACATTAAGGTTATGGTAGGGTGAAGGGTTAATTAACATTAAGGTTAGGGAAAGGTTAGCTAATATCAAGGTTTGGGTTGGTGGAAGGTTAGCTAACATTAAGGTTAGGGTAGGGTGAAGGTTAGCTAACATTAAGGTTTGGGTTGGGGAAGGTTAGCTAACATTAAGGTTGGGGAAGGGTTAGCTAACATTAAGGTTAGGGTTGGGGAAGGGTTAGCTAACATTAAGGTTGGGAAGGTTAGCTAACATTAAGGTTAGGGTTGGGGAAGGGTTAGCTAACATTAAGGTTAGGGTTGGGGAAGGGTTAGCTAACATTAAGGTTAGGGTTGGGGAAAGGTTAGCTAACATTCAGGTTAGGGGAAGGGTTAGCTAACATTAAGGTTGGGGAAGGGTTAGCAAACATTAAGGTTAGGGTTGGGGGAAGGTTAGCTAACATTAAGGTTGGGAAGGGTTAGCGAACATTAAGGTTAGGGTTAGGGAAGGGTTAGCTAACATTAAGGTTAGGGAAGGGTTAACCAACAGTAAGGTTATGGTTGGGGAAGGGTTAGCTAACATTAAGGTTAGGGTTGGGGGAAGGTTAGCTAACATTCAGGTTAGGGAAGGGTTAGCTAACATTAAGGTTAGGGTTGGGGGAAGGTTAGCTAACATTAAGATTAGGGTTGGGGAAGGGTTAGCTAACATTAAGGTTAGGGTTGGGGAAGGGTTAGCTAACATTAAGGTTAGGGTTAGGGGAAGGTTAGCTAACATTAATGTTAGGGTTGGGGAAGGGTCAGCTAACATTAAGGTTAGGGTTGGGGGAAGGGTTAGCTAACATTAAGGTTAGGGTTGGGGAAGGTTAGCTAACATTAAGGTTAGGGTAGGGTGAAGGGTTAGCTAACATTAAGGTTTGGGTTGGGGAAGAGTTAGCTAACATTAAGGTTGGGGAAGGTTAGCTAACATTAAGGTTAGGGTTGGGGAAGGGTTAGCTAACATTAAGGTTAGGGTTGGGGAAGGGTTAACCAACATTAAGGTTAGGGTTGGGGAAGGGTTAGCTAACATTAAGGTTGGGGGAAGGGTTAGCTAACATGAAGGTTAGGGTTGGGGGAAGGGTTAGCTAACATTAAGGTTGGGGTTGGGGAAGGGTTAGCTAACATTAAGGTTGGGGAAGGGTTAGCTAACATTAAGGTTAGGGAAAGGTTAGCTAACATTAAGGTTAGGGTTGGGGAAGGGTTAGCTAACATTAAGGTTAGGTTTGGGGGAAGGTTTAGCTAACATTAAGGTTGGGGAAGGGTTAGCGAACATTAAGGTTAGGGTTAGGGAAGGGTTAGCTAAAATTAAGGTTAGGGAAGGGTTAACCAACAGTAAGGTTATGGTTGGGGAAGGGTTAGCTAACATTAAGGTTAGGGTTGGGGAAAGGTTAGCTAACATTCAGGTTAGGGAAGGGTTAGCTAACATTAAGGTTAGGGTTGGGGGAAGGGTTAGCTAACATTAAGATTAGGGTTGGGGGAAGGGTTAGCTAACATTAAGGTTAGGGTTGGGAAGGTTAGCTAACATTAAGGTTAGGGTTAGGGGAAGGGTTAGCTAACATTAATGTTAGGGTTGGGGAAGGGTCAGCTAACATTAAGGTTAGGGTTGGGGAAGGGTTAGCTAACATTAAGGTTAGGGTTGGGGAAGGGTTAGCTAACATTAAGGTTAGGGTAGGGTGAAGGGTTAGCTAACATTAAGGTTTGGGTTGGGGAAAGGTTAGCTAACATTAATGTTGGGGAAGGGTTAGCTAACATTAAGGTTAGGGTTGGGGAAAGGGTTAGCTAACATTAAGGTTAGGGTTGGGGAAGGGTTAACCAACATTAAGGTTAGGGTTGGGGAAAGGGTTAGCTAACATTAAGGTTGGGGAAGGGTTAGCTAACATGAAGGTTAGGGTTGGGGAAGGGTTAGCTAACATTAAGGTTGGGGTTGGGGAAGGGTTAGCTAACATTAAGGTTGGGGAAGGGTTAGCTAACATTAAGGTTAGGGAAGGGTTAGCTAACATTAAGGTTAGGGTTGGGGAAGGTTAGCTAACATTAAGGTTAGGGTTGGGGAAGGTTAGCTAACATTAAGGTTGGGTGAAGGGTTAGCTAACATTAAGGTTAGGGTTGGGGGAAGGGTTAGCTAACATTAAGGTTAGGGTTGGGGAAGGGTTAGCTGACATTAAGGTTAGGGAAGGGTTAGCTAACATTAAGGTTAGGTTTGGGGAAGGGTTAGCTAACATTAAGGTTAGGGAAGGGTTAGCTAACATTAAGGGGTTAGCTAACATGAAGGTTATGGGAAGGGTTAGCTAACATTAAGGTTAGGGTTGGGGAAGGTTAGCTAACATTAAGGTCAGGGTTGGGGAAGGGTTAGCTAACATTAAGGTTTGGGGAAGGGTTAGCTAACATTAAGGTTATGGTAGGGTGAAGGGTTAATTAACATTAAGGTTAGGGAAGGGTTAGCTAATATCAAGGTTTGGGTTGGTGGAAGGGTTAGCTAACATTAAGGTTAGGGTAGGGTGAAGGGTTAGCTAACATTAAGGTTTGGGTTGGGGAAGAGTTAGCTAACATTAAGGTTGGGGGAAGGGTTAGCTAACATTAAGGTTAGGGTTGGGGGAAGGTTAGCTAACATTAAGGTTGGGGAAGGGTTAGCTAACATTAAGGTTAGGGTTGGGGAAGGGTTAGCTAACATTAAGGTTAGGGTTGGGAAGGGTTAGCTAACATTAAGGTTAGGGTTGGGGAAAGGTTAGCTAACATTCAGGTTAGGGAAGGGTTAGCTAACATTAAGGTTGGGGAAGGGTTAGCAAACATTAAGGTTAGGGTTGGGGAAGGGTTAGCTAACATTAAGGTTGGGGAAGGGTTAGCGAACATTAAGGTTAGGGTTAGGGAAGGGTTAGCTAACATTAAGGTTAGGGAAGGTTAACCAACAGTAAGGTTATGGTTGGGGAAGGGTTAGCTAACATTAAGGTTAGGGTTGGGGGAAAGGTTAGCTAACATTCAGGTTAGGGAAGGGTTAGCTAACATTAAGGTTAGGGTTGGGGAAGGGTTAGCTAACATTAAGATTAGGGTTGGGGAAGGGTTAGCTAACATTAAGGTTAGGGTTGGGGAAGGGTTAGCTAACATTAAGGTTAGGGTTAGGGAAGGTTAGCTAACATTAATGTTAGGGTTGGGGAAGGGTCAGCTAACATTAAGGTTAGGGTTGGGGAAGGGTTAGCTAACATTAAGGTTAGGGTTGGGGGAAGGGTTAGCTAACATTAAGGTTAGGGTAGGGTGAAGGGTTAGCTAACATTAAGGTTTGGGTTGGGGGAAGAGTTAGCTAACATTAAGGTTGGGGGAAGGGTTAGCTAACATTAAGGTTAGGGTTGGGGAAGGGTTAGCTAACATTAAGGTTAGGGTTGGGGAAGGGTTAACCAACATTAAGGTTAGGGTTGGGGAAGGGTTAGCTAACATTAAGGTTGGGGAAAGGGTTAGCTAACATGAAGGTTAGGGTTGGGGGAAGGGTTAGCTAACATTAAGGTTGGGGTTGGGGAAGGGGTTAGCTAACATTAAGGTTGGGGAAGGGTTAGCTAACATTAAGGTTAGGGAAGGGTTAGCTAACATTAAGGTTAGGGTTGGGGAAGGTTAGCTAACATTAAGGTTAGGTTTGGGGAAGGTTTAGCTAACATTAAGGTTGGGGAAGGGTTAGCGAACATTAAGGTTAGGGTTAGGGAAGGTTAGCTAACATTAAGGTTAGGGGAAGGGTTAACAAACAGTAAGGTTATGGTTGGGAAGGGTTAGCTAACATTAAGGTTAGGGTTGGGGAAAGGTTAGCTAACATTCAGGTTAGGGAAGGGTTAGCTAACATTAAGGTTAGGGTTGGGGGGAAGGGTTAGCTAACATTAAGATTAGGGTTGGGGAAAGGGTTAGCTAACATTAAGGTTAGGGTTGGGAAGGGTTAGCTAACATTAAGGTTAGGTTAGGGAAGGGTTAGCTAACATTAATGTTAGGGTTGGGGAAGGGTCAGCTAACATTAAGGTTAGGGTTGGGGAAGGGTTAGCTAACATTAAGGTTAGGGTTGGGGAAGGGTTAGCTAACATTAAGGTTAGGGTAGGGTGAAGGTTAGCTAACATTAAGGTTTGGGTTGGGGAAGAGTTAGCTAACATTAAGGTTGGGGAAGGGTTAGCTAACATTAAGGTTAGGGTTGGGGAAGGGTTAGCTAACATTAAGGTTAGGGTTGGGGGAAGGGTTAACCAACATTAAGGTTAGGGTTGGGGGAAGGGTTAGCTAACATTAAGGTTGGGGGAAGGGTTAGCTAACATGAAGGTTAGGGTTGGGGGAAGGGTTAGCTAACATTAAGGTTGGGGTTGGGGAAGGGTTAGCTAACATTAAGGTTGGGGGAAGGGTTAGCTAACATTAAGGTTAGGGAAGGGTTAGCTAACATTAAGGTTAGGGTTGGGGAAGGTTAGCTAACATTAAGGTTAGGTTTGGGGGAAGGGTTAGCTAACATTAAGGTTGGGGAAGGTTACGAACATTAAGGTTAGGGTTAGGGGAAGGGTTAGGGTTAGGGTTAACCAACAGTAAGGTTATGGTTGGGGAAGGGTTAGCTAACATTAAGGTTAGGGTTGGGGAAAGGTTAGCTAACATTCAGGTTAGGGGAAGGGTTAGCTAACATTAAGGTTAGGGTTGGGGAAGGGTTAGCTAACATTAAGATTAGGGTTGGGGAAGGGTTAGCTAACATTACGGTTAGGGTTGGGGAAGGGTTAGCTAACATTAAGGTTAGGGTTAGGGGAAGGGTTAGCTAACATTAATGTTAGGGTTGGGGAAGAAGGTAAGCTAACATTAAGGTTAGGGTTGGGGAAGGGTTAGCTAACATTAAGGTTAGGGTTGGGGAAGGGTTAGCTAACATTAAGGTTAGGGTAGGGTGAAGGGTTAGCTAACATTAAGGTTTGGGGTTGGGAAGAGTTAGCTAACATTAAGGTTGGGGAAGGGTTAGCTAACATTAAGGTTAGGAGTTGGGGAAAGGGTTAGCTAACATTAAGGTTAGGGTTGGGGAAGGGTTAACCAACATTAAGGTTAGGGTTTGGGAAGGGTTAGCTAACATTAAGGTTGGGGAAGGGTTAGCTAACATGAAGGTTAGGAGTTGGGGAAGGGTTAGCTAACATTAAGGTTGGGGTTAGCTAACATGAAGGTTATGGGAAGGGTTAGCTAACATTAAGGTTAGGGTTGGGGAAGGGTTAGCTAACATTAAGGTTTGGGAAGGGTTAGCTAACATTAAGGTTATGGTAGGGTGAAGGGTTAGCTAACATTAAGGTTAGGGGAAGGGTTAGCTAATATCAAGGTTTGGGTTGGTGGAAGGGTTAGCTAACATTAAGGTTTAGGGTAGGGTGAAGGGTTAGCTAACATTAAGGTTTGGGTTGGGGGAAGAGTTAGCTAACATTAAGGTTGGGGGAAGGGTTAGCTAACATTAAGGTTAGGGTTGGGGAAGGGTTAGCTAACATTAAGGTTGGGGAAGGGTTAGCTAACATTAAGGTTAGGGTTGGGGAAGGGTTAGCTAACATTAAGGTTAGGGTTGGGGGAAGGGTTAGCTAACATTAAGGTTAGGGTTGGGAAAGGTTAGCTAACATTCAGGTTAGGGGAAGGGTTAGCTAACATTAAGGTTGGGGAAGGGTTAGCAAACATTAAGGTTAGGGTTGGGGAAGGGTTAGCTAACATTAAGGTTGGGGAAGGGTTTAACATTAAGGTTAGGTTAGGGAAGGGTTAGCTAACATTAAGGTTAGGGGAAGGGTTAACCAACAGTAAGGTTATGGTTGGGGGAAGGGTTAGCTAACATTAAGGTTAGGGTTGGGGGAAAGGTTAGCTAACATTCAGGTTAGGGAAGGGTTAGCTAACATTAAAGTTAGGGTTGGGGGAAGGGTTAGCTAACATTAAGATTAGGGTTGGGGGAAGGGTTAGCTAACATTAAGGTTAGGGAAGGTTAACCAACAGTAAGGTTATGGTTGGGGGAAGGGTTAGCTAACATTAAGGTTAGGGTTGGGGAAAGGTTAGCTAACATTCAGGTTAGGGAAGGGTTAGCTAACATTAAGGTTAGGGTTGGGGAAGGGTTAGCTAACATTAAGATTAGGGTTGGGGAAGGGTTAGCTAACATTACGGTTAGGGTTGGGAAGGGTTAGCTAACATTAAGGTTAGGGTTAGGGGAAGGTTAGCTAACATTAATGTTAGGGTTGGGGAAGGGTAAGCTAACATTAAGGTTAGGGTTGGGGAAGGGTTAGCTAACATTAAGGTTAGGGTTGGGGAAGGGTTAGCTAACATTAAGGTTAGGGTAGGGTGAAGGGTTAGCTAACATTAAGGTTTGGGTTGGGGAAGAGTTAGCTAACATTAAGGTTGGGGAAGGGTTAGCTAACATTAAGGTTAGGGTTGGGGAAGGGTTAGCTAACATTAAGGTTAGGGTTGGGGAAGGGTTAACCAACATTAAGGTTAGGGTTGGGGAAGGGTTAGCTAACATTAAGGTTGGGGAAGGGTTAGCTAACATGAAGGTTAGGGTTGGGAAGGGTTAGCTAACATTAAGGTTGGGGTTAGCTAACATGAAGGTTATGGGAAGGGTTAGCTAACATTAAGGTTAGGGTTGGGGAAGGTTAGCTAACATTAAGGTTTGGGGAAGGGTTAGCTAACATTAAGGTTATGGTAGGGTGAAGGGTTAGCTAACATTAAGGTTAGGGAAGGGTTAGCTAATATCAAGGTTTGGGTTGGTGGAAGGGTTAGCTAACATTAAGGTTAGGGTAGGGTGAAGGGTTAGCTAACATTAAGGTTTGGGTTGGGGGAAGAGTTAGCTAACATTAAGGTTGGGGAAGGGTTAGCTAACATTAAGGTTAGGGTTGGGGAAGGGTTAGCTAACATTAAGGTTGGGGAAGGGTTAGCTAACATTAAGGTTAGGGTTGGGGGAAGGGTTAGCTAACATTAAGGTTAGGGTTGGGGAAGGGTTAGCTAACATTAAGGTTAGGGTTGGGGAAAGGTTAGCTAACATTCAGGTTAGGGGAAGGGTTAGCTAACATTAAGGTTGGGGAAGGGTTAGCAAACATTAAGGTTAGGGTTGGGGAAGGGTTAGCTAACATTAAGGTTGGGGAAGGGTTTGCGAACATTAAGGTTAGGGTTAGGGGAAGGGTTAGCTAACATTAAGGTTAGGGAAGGTTAACCAACAGTAAGGTTATGGTTGGGGAAGGGTTAGCTAACATTAAGGTTAGGGTTGGGGAAAGGTTAGCTAACATTCAGGTTAGGGAAGGGTTAGCTAACATTAAAGTTAGGGTTGGGGAAGGTTAGCTAACATTAAGATTAGGGTTGGGGAAGGGTTAGCTAACATTAAGGTTAGGGTTGGGGAAGGGTTAGCTAACATTAAGGTTAGGGTTAGGGAAGGGTTAGCTAACATTAATGTTAGGGTTGGGGAAGGGTCAGCTAACATTAAGGTTAGGGTTGGGGAAGGGTTAGCTAACATTAAGGTTAGGGTTGGGGAAGGTTAGCTAACATTAAGGTTAGGGTAGGGTGAAGGGTTAGCTAACATTAAGGTTTGGGTTGGGGAAGAGTTAGCTAACATTAAGGTTGGGGAAGGGTTAGCTAACATTAAGGTTAGGGTTGGGGAAGGGTTAGCTAACATTAAGGTTAGGGTTGGGGAAGGGTTAACCAACATTAAGGTTAGGGTTGGGGAAGGGTTAGCTAACATTAAGGTTGGGGTTGGGGAAGGGTTAGCTAACATTAAGGTTGGGGGGAAGGGTTAGCTAACATTAAGGTTAGGGAAGGGCTAACATTAAGGTTAGGGTTGGGGAAGGGTTAGCTAACATTAAGGTTAGGTTTGGGGAAGGTTAGCTAACATTAAGGTTGGGGAAGGGTTAGCGAACATTAAGGTTAGGGTTAGGGAAGGGTTAGCTAACATTAAGGTTAGGGGAAGGGTTAACCAACAGTAAGGTTATGGTTGGGGAAGGTTAGCTAACATTAAGGTTAGGGTTGGGGAAAGGTTAGCTAACATTCAGGTTAGGGGAAGGGTTAGCTAACATTAAGGTTAGGGTTGGGGAAGGGTTAGCTAACATTAAGATTAGGGTTGGGGAAGGGTTAGCTAACATTAAGGTTAGGGTTGGGGAAGGGTTAGCTAACATTAAGGTTAGGGTTAGGGAAGGGTTAGCTAACATTAATGTTAGGGTTGGGGAAGGGTCAGCTAACATTAAGGTTAGGGTTGGGGGAAGGGTTAGCTAACATTAAGGTTAGGGTTGGGGAAGGGTTAGCTAACATTAAGGTTAGGGTAGGGTGAAGGGTTAGCTAACATAAAGGTTTGGGTTGGGGGAAGAGTTAGCTAACATTAAGGTTGGGGAAGGGTTAGCTAACATTAAGGTTAGGGTTGGGGGAAGGTTAGCTAACATTAAGGTTAGGGTTGGGGGAAGGGTTAACCAACATTAAGGTTAGGGTTGGGGAAGGGTTAGCTAACATTAAGGTTGGGGAAGGGTTAGCTAACATGAAGGTTAGGGTTGGGGAAGGGTTAGCTAACATTAAGGTTGGGGTTGGGGAAGGGTTAGCTAACATTAAGGTTGGGGAAAGGGTTAGCTAACATTAAGGTTAGGGAAGGGTTAGCTAACATTAAGGTTAGGGTTGGGGAAGGGTTAGCTAACATTAAGGTTAGGTTTGGGGAAGGGTTAGCTAACATTAAGGTTGGGGAAGGGTTTGCTAACATTAAGGTTAGGGGAAGTTTTAGCTAACATTAAGGTTAGGGTTAGCTAACATGAAGGTTAGGGAAGGGTTAGCTAACATTAAGGTTAGGATTGGGGAAGGTTAGCTAACATTAAGGTTGGGGAAGGGTTAGCTAACATTAAGGTTAGGGTTGGGGAAGGGTTAGCTAACATTAAGGTTAGGTAGGGTGAAGGGTTAGCTAACATTAAGGTTTGGGTTGGGGAAAGGGTTAGCTAACATTAAGGTTAGGGGAAGGCTTAGCTAACATTAAGGTTAGGGTTGGGGAAGGGTTAGCTAACATTAAGGTTAGGGAAGGGTTAGCTAACATTAAGGTTCGGGTTGGGGAAAGGTTAGCTAACATTAAGGTTGGGCGAAGGGTTAGCTAACATTAAGGTTAGGGTTGGGAAGGGTTAGCTAACATTAAGGTTAGGGAAGGGTTAGCTAACATTAAGGTTAGGGTTAGCAAACATTAAGGTTTGGGGAAGGGTTAGCTAACATTAAGGTTAGGGTTGGGGGAAAGGTTAGCTAACATAAAGGTTAGGGTTGGGGAAGGGTTAGCTAACATTAAGGTTAGGGTAGGGTGAAGGGTTAGCTAACATTAAGGTTAGGGTTGGGGGAAGGGTTAGCTAACATTAAGGTTAGGGGAAGGGTTAGCTAACATTAAGGTTAGGGTAGGGTGAAGGGTTAGCTAACATAAAGGTTAGGGTTGGGGGAAGGGTTAGCTAACATTAAGGTTAGGGTAGGGTGAAGGGTTAGCTAACATTAAGGTTAGGGTTGGGGGAAGGGTTAGCTAACATTAAGGTTAGGGTTGGGGAAGGGTTAGCTAACATTAAGGTTAGGGTTGGGGGAAAGGTTAGCTAACATTCAGGTTAGGGGTAGGGTTAGCTAACATTAAGGTTAGGGTTGGGGAAGGGTTAGCAAACATTAAGGTTAGGGTTGGGGAAGGGTTAGCTAACATTAATGTTAGGGTGGGGAAGGGTCAGCTAACATTAAGGTTAGGGTTGGGGAAGGGTTAGCTAACATTAAGGTTAGGGTTGGGGAAGGGTTAGCTAACATTAAGGTTAGGGGAAGGGTTAGCTAACATTAAGGTTAGGTTGGGGAAGGGTTAGCTAACATTAAGGTTAGGGTTGGGGGAAGGGTTAGCTAACATTAAGGTTAGGGAAGGGTTAGCTAACATTAAGGTTAGGGAAGGGTTAGCTAACATTAAGGTTAGGGTTGGTGGAAGGGTTAGCTAACATTAAGGTTAGGTTAGGGTGAAGGGTTAGCTAACATTAAGGTCAGGGTTGGGGAAGGTTAGCTAACATTAAGGTTAGGGTTAGGGGAAGGGTTAGCTAACAGTAAGGTTAGGGTTGGGGAAGGGTTAGCTGACATTAAGGTTAGGGAAGGTTAGCTAACATTAAGGTTAGGGTTGGGGAAGGGTTAGCTAACATTAAGGTTAGGTTTGGGGGAAGGTTAGCTAACATTAAGGTTAGGGGAAGGGTTAGCTAACATTAAGGTTAGGGTTAGCTAACATGAAGGTTATGGGAAGGGTTAGCTAACATTAAGGTTAGGGTTGGGGAAGGGTTAGCTAACATTAAGGTTAGGGTAGGGTGAAGGGTTAGCTAACATTAAGGTTAGGGAAGGGGTTAGCTAATATCAAGGTTTGGGTTGGTGGAAGGGTTAGCTAACATTAAGGTTAGGGTAGGGTGAAGGGTTAGCTAACATTAAGGTTTGGGTTGGGGAAGAGTTAGCTAACATTAAGGTTGGGGGAAGGGTTAGCTAACATTAAGGTTAGGGTTGGGGAAGGGTTAGCTAACATTAAGGTTGGGGAAGGGTTAGCTAACATGAAGGTTAGGGTTGGGGAAGGGTTAGCTAACATTAAGGTTGGGGAAGGGTTAGCTAACATTAAGGTTGGGGAAAGGGTTAGCTAACATTAAGGTTAGCGGAAGGGTTAGCTAACATTAAGGTTAGGGTTGGGGAAGGGTTAGCTAACATTAAGGTTAGGTTTGGGGAAGGGTTAGCTAACATTAAGGTTGGGGGAAGGGTTTGCTAACATTAAGGTTAGGGGAAGGGTTAGCTAACATTAAGGTTAGGGTTAGCTAACATGAAGGTTAGGGGAAGGGTTAGCTAACATTAAGGTTAGGATTGGGGAAGGGTTAGCTAACATTAAGGTTGGAGGAAGGGTTAGCTAACATTAAGGTTAGGGTTGGGGAAGGGTTAGCTAACATTAAGGTTAGGGTAGGGTGAAGGGTTAGCTAATATTAAGGTTTGGGTTGGGGGAAGGCTTAGCTATAATTAAGGTTAGGGGAAGGCTTAGCTAACATTAAGGTTAGGGTTGGGGGAAGGGTTAGCTAACATTAAGGTTAGGGGAAGGGTTAGCTAACATTAAGGTTCGGGTTGGGGGAAGGGTTAGCTAACATTAAGGTTGGGCGAAGGGTTAGCTAACATTAAGGTTAGGGTTGGGGGAAGGGTTAGCTAACATTAAGGTTAGGGGAAGGGTTAGCTAACATTAAGGTTCGGGTTGGGGAAGGGTTAGCTAACATTAAGGTTGGGCGAAGGGTTAGCTAACATTAAGGTTAGGGTTGGGGAAGGGTTAGCTAACATTAAGGTTAGGGAAGGGTTAGCTAACATTAAGGTTAGAGTTAGCAAACATTAAGGTTTGGGGAAGGGTTAGCTAACATTAAGGTTAGGGTTGGGGGAAGGGTTAGCTAACATTAAGGTTAGGGTAGGGTGAAGGGTTAGCTAACATAAAGGTTAGGGTTGGGGGAAGGGTTAGCTAACATTAAGGTTAGGGTAGGGTGAAGGGTTAGCTAACATTAAGGTTAGGGTTGGGGGAAGGGTTAGCTAACATTAAGGTTAGGGTTGGGGGAAGGGTTAGCTAACATTAAGGTTAGGGTTGGGGAAGGGTTAGCTAACATTAAGGTTGGGGTTGGGGAAGGGTTTGCTAACATTAAGGTTGGGGGAAGGGTTAGCTAACATTAAGGTTAGGGTTGGGGGAAGGGTTAGCTAACATTAAGGTTAGGGTTGGGGGAAGGTTTAGCTAACATTAAGGTTAGGGTTGGGGGAAAGGTTAGCTAACATTCAGGTTAGGGAAGGGTTAGCTAACATTAAGGTTAGGGTTGGGGAAGGGTTAGCTAACATTAAGGTTAGGGTTGGGGAAGGGTTAGCTAACATTAAGGTTGGGGAAGGGTTAGCGAACATTAAGGTTAGGGTTAGGGAAGGGTTAGCTAACATTAAGGTTAGGGAAGGTTAACCAACATTAAGGTTATGGTTGGGGGAAGGGTTAGCTAACATTAAGGTTAGGGTTGGGGGAAGGGTTAGCTAACATTCAGGTTAGGGGAAGGGTTAGCTAACATTAAGGTTAGGGTTGGGGAAGGGTTAGCTAACATTAAGGTTAGGGTTGGGGGAAGGGTTAGCTAACATTAAGGTTAGGGTTGGGGAAGGGTTAGCTAACATTAAGGTTAGGGTTGGGGAAGGGTTAGCTTACATTAAGGTTGGGTGAAGGGTTAGCTAACATTAAGGTTAGGTTTGGGGAAGGGTTAGCTAACATTAAGGTTAGGGGAAGGGTTAGCTAACATTAAGGTTAGGGAAGGTTAGCTAACATTAAGGTTAGGGTTGGGGAAGGGTTAGCTAACAGTAAGGTTAGGGTTGGGGAAGGGTTAGCTAACATTAAGGTTGGGGAAGGGTTAGCTAACAGTAAGGTTAGGGTTGGGGAAGGCTTAGCTAACATTAAGGTTAGGGAAGGCTTAGCTAACATTAAGGTTGGGGTTGGGGAAGGGTTAGCTAACATTAAGGTTAGGGTTTTGGGGAAGGGTTAGCTAACATTAAGGTTAGGGTTGGGGGAAGGGTTAGCTAACATTAAGGTTAGGGAAGGGTTAGCTAACATTAAGGTTAGGGTTGGGGAAGGGTTAGCTAACATTAAGGTTAGGGTTGGGGGAAGGGTTAGCTAACATTAAGGTTAGGGAAGGTTAGCTAACATTAAGGTTGGTGGAAGGGTTAGCTAACATTAAGGTTAGGTTAGGGTGAAGGGTTAGCTAACATTAAGGTCAGGGTTGGGGAAGGGTTAGCTAACATTAAGGTTAGGGTTAGGGGAAGGGTTAGCTAACAGTAAGGTTAGGGTTGGGGAAGGGTTAGCTGACATTAAGGTTAGGGGAAGGGTTAGCTAACATTAAGGTTAGGGTTGGGGAAGGGTTAGCTAACATTAAGGTTAGGTTTGGGGGAAGGGTTAGCTAACATTAAGGTTAGGGAAGGGTTAGCTAACATTAAGGTTAGGGTTAGCTAACATGAAGGTTATGGGAAGGGTTAGCTAACATTAAGGTTAGGGTTGGGGGAAGGGTTAGCTAACATTAAGGTTAGGGTAGGGTGAAGGGTTAGCTAACATTAAGGTTAGGGGAAGGGTTAGCTAATATCAAGGTTTGGGTTGGTGGAAGGGTTAGCTAACATTAAGGTTAGGTTAGGGTGAAGGGTTAGCTAACATTAAGGTTTGGGTTGGGGGAAGAGTTAGCTAACATTAAGGTTGGGGGAAGGGTTAGCTAACATTAAGGTTAGGGTTGGGGAAGGGTTAGCTAACATTAAGGTTGGGGAAGGGTTAGCTAACATGAAGGTTAGGGTTGGGGAAGGGTTAGCTAACATTAAGGTTGGGGAAGGGTTAGCTAACATTAAGGTTGGGGAAGGGTTAGCTAACATTAAGGTTAGCGGAAGGGTTAGCTAACATTAAGGTTAGGGTTGGGGGAAGGGTTAGCTAACATTAAGGTTAGGTTTGGGGAAGGGTTAGCTAACATTAAGGTTGGGGAAGGGTTTGCTAACATTAAGGTTAGGGAAGGGTTAGCTAACATTAAGGTTAGGGTTAGCTAACATGAAGGTTAGGGAAGGGTTAGCTAACATTAAGGTTAGGATTGGGGAAGGGTTAGCTAACATTAAGGTTGGAGGAAGGGTTAGCTAACATTAAGGATAGGGTTGGGGGAAGGGTTAGCTAACATTAAGGTTAGGGTAGGGTGAAGGGTTAGCTAATATTAAGGTTTGGGTTGGGGAAGGCTTAGCTATAATTAAGGTTAGGGAAGGCTTAGCTAACATTAAGGTTAGGGTTGGGGAAGGGTTAGCTAACATTAAGGTTAGGGAAGGGTTAGCTAACATTAAGGTTCGGGTTGGGGGAAGGGTTAGCTAACATTAAGGTTGGGCGAAGGGTTAGCTAACATTAAGGTTAGGGTTGGGGGAAGGGTTAGCTAACATTAAGGTTAGGGAAGGGTTAGCTAACATTAAGGTTAGAGTTAGCAAACATTAAGGTTTGGGAAGGGTTAGCTAACATTAAGGTTAGGGTTGGGGAAGGGTTAGCTAACATTAAGGTTAGGGTAGGGTGAAGGGTTAGCTAACATAAAGGTTAGGGTTGGGGGAAGGGTTAGCTAACATTAAGGTTAGGGTAGGGTGAAGGGTTAGTTAACATTAAGGTTAGGGTTGGGGGAAGGGTTAGCTAACATTAAGGTTAGGGTTGGGGAAGGGTTAGCTAACATTAAGGTTAGGGTTGGGGAAGGGTTAGCTAACATTAAGGTTGGGGTTGGGGGAAGGGTTTGCTAACATTAAGGTTGGGGAAGGGTTAGCTAACATTAAGGTTAGGGTTGGGGAAGGGTTAGCTAACATTAAGGTTAGGGTTGGGGAAGGTTTAGCTAACATTAAGGTTAGGGTTGGGGGAAAGGTTAGCTAACATTCAGGTTAGGGAAGGGTTAGCTAACATTAAGGTTAGGGTTGGGGAAGGGTTAGCTAACATTAAGGTTAGGGTTGGGGAAGGGTTAGCTAACATTAAGGTTGGGGAAGGGTTAGCGAACATTAAGGTTAGGGTTAGGGAAGGGTTAGCTAACATTAAGGTTAGGGGAAGGGTTAACCAACATTAAGGTTATGGTTGGGGGAAGGGTTAGCTAACATTAAGGTTAGGGTTGGGGAAAGGTTAGCTAACATTCAGGTTAGGGGAAGGGTTAGCTAACATTAAGGTTAGGGTTGGGGGAAGGGTTAGCTAACATTAAGGTTAGGGTTGGGGAAGGGTTAGCTAACATTAAGGTTAGGGTTGGGGGAAGGGTTAGCTAACATTAAGGTTAGGGTTGGGAAGGGTTAGCTTACATTAAGGTTGGGTGAAGGGTTAGCTAACATTAAGGTTAGGTTTGGGGAAGGGTTAGCTAACATTAAGGTTAGGGGAAGGGTTAGCTAACATTAAGGTTAGGGGAAGGGTTAGCTAACATTAAGGTTAGGGTTGGGGAAGGGTTAGCTAACAGTAAGGTTAGGGTTGGGGAAGGGTTAGCTAACATTAAGGTTGGGGAAGGGTTAGCTAACAGTAAGGTTAGGGTTGGGGGAAGGGTTAGCTAACATTAAGGTTAGGGAAGGCTTAGCTAACATTAAGGTTGGGGTTGGGGAAGGGTTAGCTAACATTAAGGTTGGGGTCGGGGGAAGGATTAGCTAACATTAAGGTTAGGGTTTTGGGGAAGGGTTAGCTAACATTAAGGTTAGGGAAGGGTTAGCCAACATTAAGGTTAGGGAAGGGTTAGCCAACATTAAGGTTTGGGTTGGGGGAAAGGGTTAGCTAACATTAAGGTTAGGGTTGGGGGAAGGGTTAGCTAACATTAAGGTTAGGGTTAGGGGAAGGGTTAGCTAACAGTAAGGTTAGGGTTGGGGAAGGGTTAGCTAACATTAAGGTTAGGGGAAGGCTTAGCTAACATTAAGGTTGGGGTTGGGGAAGGGTTAGCTAACATTAAGGTTGGGGTTGGGCGAAGGGTTAGCTAACATTAAGGTTAGGGGAAGGGTTAGCCAACATTAAGGTTAGGGAAGGGTTAGCCAACATTAAGGTTTGGGTTGGGGGAAGGGTTAGCTAACATTAAGGTTGTTGGAAGGGTTAGCTAACATTAAGGCTAGGTTTGGGGAAGGGTTAGCTAACATTAAGGTTAGGGTTGGGGGAAGGGTTAGCTAACATTAAGGTTAGGGTTGGGGAAGGGTTAGCTAACATTAAGGTTGGGGGAAGGGTTAGCTAACATTAAGGTTAGGGTTGGGGAAGGGTTAGCTAACATTAAGGTTTGGGTAGGGTGAAGGGTTAGCTAACATTAAGGTTAGGGTTGGGGAAGGGTTAGCTAACATTAAGGTTAGGGTTAGGGGAAGGGTTAGCTAACAGTAAGGTTAGGGTTGGGGAAGGGTTAGCTAACATTAAGGTTAGGGAAGGCTTAGCTAACATTAAGGTTGGGGTTGGGGAAGGGTTAGCTAACATTAAGGTTGGGGTTGGGCGAAGGGTTAGCTAACATTAAGGTTAGGGTTGGGGGAAGGGTTAGCTAACATTAAGGTTTGGGTTGGGGGAAGGGTTAGCTAACATTAAGGTTAGGGTTAGGGGAAGGGTTAGCTAACATTAAGGTTAGGGTTGGGGGAAGGGTTAGCTAACATTAAGGTTGGGGTTGGGGAAGGGTTAGCTAACATTAAGGTTAGGGTTGGGGGAAGGGTTAGCTAACATTAAGGTTAGGGTTTTGGGGAAGGGTTAGCTAACATTAAGGTTAGGGAAGGTTAGCCAACATTAAGGTTAGGGAAGGGTTAGCCAACATTAAGGTTTGGGTTGGGGAAGGGTTAGCTAACATTAAGGTTGGGGAAGGGTTAGCTAACATTAAGGCTAGGGTTGGGGGAAGGGTTAGCTAACATTAAGGTTAGGGTTGGGGGAAGGGTTAGCTAACATTAAGGTTAGGGTTGGGGGAAGGGTTAGCTAACATTAAGGTTTGGGTAGGGTGAAGGGTTAGCTAACATTAAGGTTAGGGTTGGGGGAAGGGTTAGCTAACATTAAGGTTAGGGTTAGGGGAAGGGTTAGCTAACAGTAAGGTTAGGGTTGGGGAAGGGTTAGCTAACATTAAGGTTAGGGGAAGGCTTAGCTAACATTAAGGTTGGGGTTGGGGGAAGGGTTAGCTAACATTAAGGTTGGGGTTGGGCGAAGGGTTAGCTAACATTAAGGTTAGGGTTGGGGAAGGGTTAGCTAACATTAAGGTTTGGGTTGGGGGAAGGGTTAGCTAACATTAAGGTTAGGGTTAGGGGAAGGGTTAGCTAACATTAAGGTTAGGGTTGGGGAAGGGTTAGCTAACATTAAGGTTGGGGTTGGGGAAGGGTTAGCTAACATTAAGGTTGGGGGAAGGGTTAGCTAACATTAAGGTTAGGGTTAGGGGAAGGGTTAGCTAACATTAAGGTTAGGGTTGGGGGAAGGGTTAGCTAACATTAAGGTTAGGGTTTTGGGGAAGGGTTAGCTAACATTAAGGTTAGGGAAGGGTTAGCCAACATTAAGGTTAGGGAAGGGTTAGCCAACATTAAGGTTTGGGTTGGGGGAATGGTTAGCTAACATTAAGGTTGGGGAAGGGTTAGCTAACATTAAGGTTAGGGTTGGGGGAAGGGTTAGCTAACATTAAGGTTAGGGTTGGGGGAAGGGTTAGCTAACATTAAGGTTGGGGGAAGGGTTAGCTCACATTAAGGTTAGGGTTGGGGGAAGGGTTAGCTAACATTAGGTTAGGGTTGGGAGAAGGGTTAGCTAACATGCTAATTAGTTGTAAAGTAGAAACAAAAGTAGTAAGGAGCTTAAAAGTAGCTAATTAGCTCAAATTGTCCATGATGAGATTTGAACCAGCAACAGTTGGGTTAGGGTTAGGGTTGTTAGGGTTAGGGTTGTTAGGGTTAGGGTTGTTAGACATTCACGTTATACGCCCCAACGATCCAGTACAACTAACCACTCTCCTTTGGTTTTGGGCCTAGTGTACTATTTACTGTATGTTACGTCTGGTCACTGAGACCAGGCTGCAACTACAAAAGGAAAACATGAAATGACCCCCTGGGAAAGATAGAACATCGCTCAGAGATGCACAAAAACGGTAACATTCAAAATGGGTGAAACTTTCCTTTAGAAAACGGTCAAATCTGTGAGCTAACTTGGGACAAATAAAATACTACAACATGGTCAATTCATAAAGCACGAGTAAGAATTATATTAAATTATATAGAAAATGATGTTGTTCTACAGAAGAAGTCTCTATTGGGAAGTGACAGATGCTATCTACTGTGTGACCACAAGTTGTCAAAGTGAGTGATAATTCCGACTGGTTATATTGGGTTCCATGTTTAGACTTCAAAGACAACTTTGGTAGTGTTATTAACCTTACAATATCTGGTATCTTGTAGGCTATAGAATTATAGTGGAGGGATGTCTCTCTGAAGCTCAGGCTGTAGGGCTCAAACAAGCTTGTTTCTCTGAACCTGAGTCAGTAGGCTCAAACAAGCTTGTTTCTCTGAAGCTCAGGCTGTAGGGCTCAAACAAGCTTGTTTCTCTGAACCTGAGTCAGTAGGCTCAAACAAGCTTGTTTCTCTGAACCTGAGGCAGTAGGCTCAAACAAGCTTGTTTCTCTGAACCTGAGTCAGTAGGCTCAAACAAGCTTGTTTCTCTGAAGCTCAGGCTGTAGGGCCCAAACAAGCTTGTTTCTCTGAACCTGAGGCAGTAGGCCCAAACAAGCTTGTTTCTCTGAACCTGAGGCAGTAGGGCACAAACAAGCTTGTTTCTCTGAACCTGAGTCAGTAGGCTCAAACAAGCTTGTTTCTCTGAACCTCAGGCTGTAGGGCCCAAACAAGCTTGTTTCTCTGAACCTGAGTCAGTGGGGCTCAAACAAGCTTGTTTCTCTGAACCTGAGGCAGTAGGCCCAAACAAGCTTGTTTCTCTGAACCTGAGGCAGTAGGCCCAAACAAGCTTGTTTCTCTGAACCTGAGGCAGTAGGCCCAAACAAGCTTGTTTCTCTGAACCTGAGGCAGTAGGGCACAAACAAGCTTGTTTCTCTGAACATGAGGCAGTAGGCACAAACAAGCTTGTTTCTCTGAACCTGAGGCAGTAGGCCCAAACAAGCTTGTTTCTCTAAACCTGAGTCAGTAGGGCTCAAACAAGCTTGTTTCTCTGAACCTGAGTCAGTAGGCCAAACAAGCTTGTTTCTCTGAACCTGAGTCAGTAGGCCCAAACAATCTTGTTTCTCTGAACCTGAGTCAGTAGGCCCAAACAAGCTTGTTTCTCTGAACCTGAGTCAGTAGGCCCAAACAAGCTTGTTTCTCTGAACCTGAGTCAGTAGGCCCAAACAATCTTGTTTCTCTGAACCTGAGTCAGTAGGCCCAAACAAGCTTGTTTCTCTGAACCTGAGTCAGTAGGGCCCAAACAAGCTTGTTTCTCTGAACCTGAGGCAGTAGGGCCCAAACAAGCTTGTTTCTCTGAACCTGAGGCAGTAGGGCCCAAACAAGCTTGTTTCTCTGAACCTGAACCTGAGTCAGTAGGCCCAAACAAGCTTGTTTCTCTGAACCTGAGGCAGTAGGGCCCAAACAAGCTTGTTTCTCTGAACCTGAAGTAGGGCCCAAACAAGCCTCTGAACCTGAGTCAGTAGGCCCAAACAAGCTTGTTTCTCTGAACCTGAGGCAGTAGGGCCCAAACAAGCTTGTTTCTCTGAACCTGAGTCAGTAGGGCCCAAACAAGCTTGTTTCTCTGAACCTCTGTGACCTCATTTGCCGCTACAGATCACAGTGTTCAGAGACTACAGTAGATATCAGGGTCCTCTGTCCTTGTTCCTCCAGTCTGGCGTCAATCACTATCAACGGATTGGAGTTTAACCCATAACATTCTGATTCAATTCTAGAGACCATCAACCCAAATGTCCCAGACAGAACAGTGGAAATCAACCCAAATGTCCCAGACAGAACAGTGGAAATCAACCCAAATGTCCCAGACAGAACAGTGGAAATCAACCCAAATGTCCCAGACAGAACAGTGGAAATCAACCCAAATG
>NC_056438.1:2636626-2701626 GCF_018296145.1 Oncorhynchus tshawytscha | reverse complement strand
GTCTGTCATCAGGAAGAGTACCAGGAAAGTTCAGCGCACCTGGATAGGAGCCAACGATGCCATCAAGGTCAGAAGCACCGTCTGTTCAACACTCCTGGAAACATATAGGATGCATTGATTCTTTATGAATAGAACCTATAAAGGCCTGTTGGTGCCTTAACCCACAGATCCGTTTGTTTTCAAAGCTTGTTATCTAATATTACAAACACTGTCTAGCTTCAAGCCATGGCTACATCATGCTTATCTCATAGATGGTCAGTCTCATGCTTATCACATAGATGGTCAGTCTCATGCTTATCTCATAGATGGTCAGTCTCATGCTTATCTCATAGATGGTCAGTCTCATGCTTATCTCATAGATGGTCAGTCTCATGCTTATCTCATAGATGGTCAGTCTCATGCTTATCACATGAAATCAAATAAAATGTATTTATATAGCCCTTCTTACATCAGCTGATATCTCAAAGTGCTGCACAGAAACCCAGCCTAAAACCCCAAACAGCAAGCAATGCAGGTGTAGAAGCACGGTGGCTAGGAAAAACTCCCTAGAAAGGCCAAAACCTAGGAAGAAACCTAGAGAGGAACCAGGCTATGAGGGGTGGCCAGTCCTCTTCTGGCTGTGCCGGGTGGAGATTATAACAGAACATGGCCAAGATGTTCAAATGTTCATAAATGACCAGCATGGTCGAATAATAATAAGGCAGAACAGTTGAAACTGGTCAGTCTCATGCTTATCACATAGATGGTCAGTCTCATGCTTATCACATAGATGGTCAGTCCTGGTATCCATAACTCTGTCTAGGAATCTGAGTGGTTACATTTCTCCTGGCCCATCCCTCAGCTTTTTACCCAAACAGTGGTTTGCCTCTTTAAAGACAGTAACTACAGTGTGTATATATAGTGTTTACTATCTGCTAGTGATGCATCGTCCTGTGTGCTCTGTAGGAGGGTCTCTGGCTGTGGAGCGACGGGTCCAGGTTTAACTACCAGAACTGGGGCCCGGGTCAACCCTCTAACTATAACCATGGTGTTATTAAGGACAACACGAACGGTCGGGAGCATTGCATGGAGATGAACTATGGAGGTACAATCCTGTCACCAGACTAGTCTCCTGCTCATTATACATCAAACATTTGGATAGAAGTTAAATACATCTTAAAGGGAATTTGTTCATTTTTTAGCTACATATTTATAAAACAAAGATAATACCTACCTCTCTGTGTTTCTCTCTTTCCCAGCTTCTCGCTGCCAGAACGATGCCCCTTGCTGGTTTACATTTCCCTTCCTGTGTTCCAGAAAGTTGTGATGTCCACATTTTGGGAGAGACGACATTGGAGAAGCTCTCTAAAGATGAGATTGTTTTAAATAAAGACACCATCTGCAATGTTACCCTTCGTTCAGTGGTCATTTATACAAAACACCAGCTGGATCCAACTATTAAACTCTGTAGTGTGAAGTAAATAACATCTTTGGTAAAATAAACTTTAAACAGTTGCTTCTCACTTTGTAACACGTTTGATTGTCGTCATTATTTTCTACATTTTCAAAGTCAAACCAGAGATGACCAATTGATGTTAATCATCATCATCATCATCATCATCATCATCATCATCATCATCATCATCATCATCATCATCAACTACCTTCTTCATGTTTAAAGGTCAATGAGGGGCTGAAAAAATATTGATTCATCTTTTAAAATTCATGACGTTCAAATTTCTTACACCTGGAAAATCGTGTCAGATATCCTCAAGGGCATAGGATGTAAGTTAGATTTAGAATGGGGTCAGAGTTAGTGGTTCTATGAGCAAATACTGCCACCTGGTGGTCATTCATCAGTCCTACAGACACTCAAACACTCAAACACACACACACACACACACAGACACACACACTACTGTTGCTGGTATTCAATGACAGAATAATGGTCTGCTATAGTTGACAGAAAGGAGGTGAGGAGTAGCGTGGAGAGGTAAGCAACATCAGTAAAATAGTATGTATTAGAATGAATGAAGAGAAGTTGATATTTCAGCTGTAGCCTCGTCTATAGCTATTATTATATTACAGCCAACTCAGAGAGTCTGTAGTAGATTAGCATACTGGTTTTCCTTTATCCTCCTGGAAATGAATTGTAGAAATACAGTTGATAGAACTGCACAGCTACGTTGTTGATTAGTTGATGAAACTGCACAGCTACGTTGTTGATTAGTTGATAGAACTGCACAGCTACGTTGTTGATTACCTGATTACCTAATAATTCTGTATATCTGTTGATTAGCTGATGAAACTACGAGGTACAAGGTCTTTGTTTCTGGTCATTTTGAGCCTGTAATTGAACCCACAAATGCTGATGCTCCAGATACTCAACCAGTCTAAAGGAGGTCAGTTTAATTGCTTCTTTAATCAGAACAACAGTTTTCAGCTGTGCTAACATAATTTCAAAAGGTTTTTCAATTGATCAATTAGCCTTTGAAAATGATAAACTTGGATGAGTTAACACAACGTGCCATTGGAACTCAGAAGTGATGGTTGCTGGTAATGGGCATCTGTACACCTATGTAGATATTCCATTAAAAATCTGCCGTTTCCAGCTACAATAGTCATTTAACAATGTCTACACTGTATTTCTGATCAATTTGACGTTATTTAAATGGACGAAAAAATAGCTTTTCTTTCAAAAGCAAGGACATTTCTAAGTGACCCAAACTGTATGGTTGATATGGTTGATTAGTTGATAAAACTGTATAACTACGTTGTTAATTAGCTGATAAAAATGAACAAATAGCAGTAATAGTTGTCATACCCTGACCTTAGAGAGACGTTTTATTTCTCTATTTGGTTAGGGTGTGATTTGGGTGGGCATTCTAGTTTTCCTATTTCTTTGTTGGCCGGGTCCCCATTCAGAGGCAGCTGTCTATCGTTGTCTCCGATTGGGGTTCATATTTAGGCAGCCTTTTTCCCCCCTTTAGTTTGTGGGATCTTGTTTTTGTATAGTTGCCTTGAGCACTGCAATACGATTGGAGCACGTTTGGTATATTCTTTGTTGTTTCACTATTAAATATCATGTGGAACTCTACGCACGCTGTGCCTTGGTCCATCTTTCAACGAACGTAACAGAATATCCCACCACCAAAGGACCAAGCAGCGAGGAACATCCTGGCCGGAAGGGAGGCAGCGACGGTCCACAGTCCGGAACCTCTGGCGACGGTCCACGGTCCGGAACCTCTGGCGACGGTCCACGGTCCGGAACCTCTGGCGACGGTCCACGGTCCGGAACCTCTGGCGACGGTCCACGGTCCGGAACCTCTGGCGACGGTCCACGGTCCGGAACCTCTGGCGACGGTCCACGGTCCGGAACCTCTGGCGACGGTCCACGGTCCGGAACCTCTGGCGACGGTCCACAGTGCGGAACTTCTGACGACGGTCCACGGTCCGAAGCCTCCAGTGGTGATCCATGGCCCGGAGCCGCCAGTGATGATCCATGGCCCGGAGCCTGTAGTGATGATCCATGGCCCGGAGCCTCCAGTGATGATCCATGGCCCGGAGCCTGTAGTGATGATCCATGGCCCGGAGCCTGCAGTGATGATCCATGGCCCGAAGCCTCCAGTGGTGATCCATGGCCCGGAGCCTCCAGTGATGATCCATGGCCCGGAGCCTGTAGTGATGATCCATGGCCCGGAGCCTCCAGTGATGATCCATGGCCCGGAGCCTGTAGTGATGATCCATGGCCCGGAGCCTCCAGTGATGATCCATGGCCCGGAGCCTCCAGTGATGATCCATGGCCCGGAGCCTGTAGTGATGATCCATGGCCCGGAGCCTCCAGTGATGATCCATGGCCCGGAGCCTCCATTGGTGATCCATGGCCCGGAGCCTCCAGTGATGATCCATGGCCCGGAGCCTGTAGTGATGATCCATGGCCCGGAGCCTGTAGTGATGATCCATGGCCCGGAGCCTCCAGTGATGATCCATGGCCCGAAGCCTGTAGTGATGATCCATGGCCCGGAGCCTCCAGTGATGACCTAAGGTCCGGAGTCTCCAGCAAGGGTCTGCAGTCCAGAGCCTCCTGCGAGGGTTTCTAGTCCGGAGCCTCCGGCGACAATCTATGGTCCGGAGTTAGATGGGGCTGTGTGTGTAGTTGTAATAGTAGTATAGGGCTGTGTGTGTAGTTGTAATAGTAGTATAGGGCTGTGTGTGTAGTTGTAATAGTAGTATAGGGCTGTGTGTGTAGTAGTATTAGTAGTATGGGGTTGTGTGTGTAGTTGTATTAGTAGTATAGGGCTGTGTGTGTAGTTGTATTTGTAGTATATGTAGTTGTATTAGTAGTATAGGGCTGTTTGTGTAGTTGTATTAGTAGTATATGTAGTTGTATTAGTAGTATAGGGCTGTGTGTGTAGTTGTATTAGTAGTATAGGGCTGTTTGTGTAGTTGTATTAGTAGTATATGTAGTTGTATTAGTAGTATAGGGCTGTTTGTGTAGTTGTATTAGTAGTATATGTAGTTGTATTAGTAGTAGGGCTGTGTGTGTAGTTGTTTTAGTAGTATAGGGCTGTTTGTGTAGTTGTATTAGTAGTATATGTAGTTGTATTAGTAGTATAGGGCTGTTTGTGTAGTTGTATTAGTAGTATATGTAGTTGTATTAGTAGTATAGGGCTGTTTGTGTAGTTGTATTAGTAGTATATGTAGTTGTATTAGTAGTATGGGGCTGTGTGTGTAGTTGTATTAGTAGTAGGGCTGTGTGTGTAGTTGTATTGGTAGTATAGGGCTGTGTGTGTAGTTGTATTAGTAGTATGGGGCTGTATGTGTAGTTGTATTAGTCGTATGTGTAGTTGTATTAGTAGCATGGGGCTGTGTGTGTAGTTGTATTAGTAGTATGGGGCTGTTTGTGTAGTTGTATTAGTAGTATGGGGCTGTGTGTGTAGTTGTATTAATAGTATGTGTAGTTGTATTAGTACTATAGGGCTGTGTGTGTAGTTGTGTTAGTAGTAGGGCTGTATGTGTAGTTGTATTAGTAGTATGGGGCTGTATGTGTAGTTGTATTGGTAGTATGGGGCTGTGTGTGTAGTTGTATTAGTAGTATGGGGCTGTGTGTGTAGTTGTATTAGTAGTATAGGGCTGTGTGTGTAGTTGTATTAGTAGTATGTGTAGTTGTATTAGTAGTATAGGGCTGTGTGTGTAGTTGTATTAGTAGTATGGGGCTGTGTGTGTAGTTGTATTAGTAGTATGTGTAGTTGTATTAGTAGTATGTGTAGTTGTATTAGTAGTATAGGGCTGTGTGTGTAGTTGTATTAGTCGTATGGGGCTGTGTGTGTAGTTGTATTAGTAGTATAGGGCTGTGTGTGTAGTTGTATTAGTAGTATTGGGCTGTGTGTAGTTGTATTAGTAGTATAGGGCTGTGTGTGTAGTTGTATTAGTAGTATAGGGCTGTATGTGTAATTGTATTAGTAGGATATGTATTTGTATTAGTATTATGGGGCTGTATGTGTAGTTGTATTAGTAGTATGGGGTTGTGTGTGTAGTTGTATTAGTAGTAGGGCTGTATGTGTAGTTGTATTAGGAGTATGGGGCTGTATGTGTAGTTGTATTTGTAGTATGGGGCTGTGTGTGTAGTTGTATTTGTAGTATGGGGTTGTGTGTGTAGTTGTATTAGTAGTAGGGCTGTATGTGTAGTTGTATTAGTGGTATGGGGCTGTATGTGTAGTTGTATTAGTAGTATGGGGCTGTGTGTGTAGTTGTACTAGTAGTGTTATTGTGTCACCTTAATAAAGATGTTGTGTTTGTCCTCTGTAACTCTATCTAGGTTACGATGAGTAAACAATCCCAATTGTTTCAGAATGTTTGATGTGATAGTTTTGTTGTCGTCAGGTCGTCGTCAAGGCTGGAACATCGGGTCCTGTGCTCCAAGGGAATGGAGACCTCAGAACCAAAACAATGAGGTCCTTGATCCCCCTGCAGTTAGATTCCCCTCTTCAGGTTTGAAATGATTG
Organism: Oncorhynchus tshawytscha; assembly: GCF_018296145.1. Classification (NCBI taxonomy): domain Eukaryota; kingdom Metazoa; phylum Chordata; class Actinopteri; order Salmoniformes; family Salmonidae; genus Oncorhynchus; species Oncorhynchus tshawytscha. The sequence continues at coordinate 2,695,642 of NC_056438.1, read as the reverse complement.
AACATGTCTGGTGTAATATGACTGTTTTCTATTTGCTTGTATTCAGTACTTATGAACTGCGTAATACACTCACAGAAAATGACTGTTTTCTATTTGCTTGCATTGACGATTAAACTGTTCAGTTTGACGCATTCAGTACTTATGAACTGCAAAATACTCACTGCACATCTGGGGCCTTATTCACAAAGAGTCTCAGAGTAGAAGATCTTGGCCCTTATTCACAAAGAGTCTCAGAGTAGAAGATCTTGGTCCTTATTCACAAAGAGTCTCAGAGTAGAAGATCTTGGTCCTTATTCACAAAGAGTCTCAGAGTAGAAGATCTTGGTCCTTATTCACAAAGAGTCTCAGAGTAGAAGATCTTGGTCCTTATTCACAAAGAGTCTCAGAGTAGAAGATCTTGGTCCTTATTCACAAAGAGTCTCAGAGTAGAAGATCTTGGTCCTTATTCACAAAGAGTCTCAGAGTAGAAGATCTTGGTCTTTATTCACAAAGAGTCTCAGAGTAGAAGATCTTGGTCCTTATTCACAAAGAGTCTCAGAGTAGAAGATCTTGGTCCTTATTCACAAAGAGTCTCAGAGTAGAAGATCTGGGCCCTTATTCACAAAGAGTCTCAGAGTAGAAGATCTGGGCCCTTATTCACAACCCAGTGGCTGTAGATTTGGATATATTGTATGTAGCTGAGTGCTCCTCTGCTGCTCCCCCCTCCTTGATCGCCTTTATCTGGTTGTGTAGCCTACAAACTTCATGTTGTACACTAAACTGTTCCATTCCCTCAGTAGTCTATGAGTAAGGGTGATTAACTACAAAGATAGGGATGTGACATCACAACAGCAAGTCTTCAGATGGGTTACAGGTGATCATGATGAATAACAGATGGGCTACAGGTGATCATGATGAATAACAGATGGGATACAGGTGATCATGATGAATAACAGATGGGATACAGGTGATCATGATGAATAACAGATGGGATACAGGTGATCATGCTGAATAACAGATGGGTTACAGGTGATCATGATGAATAACAGATGGGCTACAGGTGATCATGCTGAATAACAGATGGGTTACAGGTGATCATGCTGAATAACAGATGGGCTACAGGTGATCATGCTGAATAACAGATGGGATGCAGGTGATCATGATGAATAACAGATGGGATACAGGTGATCATGCTGAATAACAGATGGGTTACAGGTGATCATGCTGAATAACAGATGGGATACAGGTGATCATGCTGAATAACAGATGGGATACAGGTGATCATGCTGAATAACAGATGGGATGCAGGTGATCATGATGAATAACAGATGGGATACAGGTTATCATGCTGAATAACAGATGGGATACAGGTGATCATGCTGAATAACAGATGGGATACAGGTGATCATGCTGAATAACAGATGGGATACAGGTGATCATGTTGAATAACAGATGGGTTACAGGTTATCATGATGAATAACAGATGGGATACAGGTGATCATGATGAATAACAGATGGGATACAGGTGATCATGCTGAATAACAGATGGGATACAGGTGATCATGCTGAATAACAGATGGGCTACAGGTGATCATGCTGAATAACAGATGGGATGCAGGTGATCATGATGAATAACAGATGGGATACAGGTGATCATGCTGAATAACAGATGGGCTACAGGTGATCATGCTGAATAACAGATGGGATACAGGTGATCATGATGAATAACAGATGGGATACAGGTGATCATGCTGAATAACAGATGGGTTACAGGTGATCATGATGAATAACAGATGGGATACAGGTGATCATGATGAATAACAGATGGACTACAGGTGATCATGCTGAATAACAGATGGGATACAGGTGATCATGATGAATAACAGATGGACTACAGGTGATCATGCTGAATAACAGATGGGATACAGGTGATCATGCTGAATAACAGATGGACTACAGGTGATCATATTGAATAACAGATGGGATACAGGTGATCATGCTGAATAACAGATGGGATACAGGTGATCATGATGAATAACAGATGGACTACAGGTGATCATATTGAATAACAGATGGGATACAGGTTAAGTGTACATAAATATTATAGTGACATTTAAAATGAGTAAAAGGGGTTTGGTGATGACTTTCTGAACTGTTAGCATTAGACCAAAGGTTTTAAGTCATACATAGTGTTGGTTTTTCATCTGAGTTTTGGATATATTGACCAAATTATCAGGAAAGTTGTGGACATATTTTCCCTTTACCAGAAACAGCTATTTCTTCACAAAGTTGCTTGTAAAAAGTCAAAACAGAAAGCAGTGACTTAATTTGCCGCCTGCGGCAGAATCACACGGTGTTTTGAGACAATAATAATCAGGGTCCTCTGTCCTTGTTCCTTCCAGTCTGGCGTCACTATCAACAGATAGGAGTTTAACCCATAACATTCAGGTTCAAGTCTAGTGACCTTCAATCCAAATGTCCCAGACAGAACAGTGGAAACAACCCAAATGTCCCAGACAGAACAGTGGAAATCAACCCAAATGTCCCAGACAGAACAGTGGAAATCAACCCAAATGTCCCAGACAGAACAGTGGAAATCAACCCAAATGTCCCAGACAGAACAGTGGAAATCAACCCAAATGTCCCAGACAGAACAGTGGAAATCAACCCAAATGTCCCAGACAGTACAGTGGAAATCAACCCAAATGTCCCAGACAGTACAGTGGAAATCAACCCAAATGTCCCAGACAGAACAGTGGAAATCAACCCAAATGTCCCAGACAGAACAGTGGAAATCAACCCAAATGTCCCAGACAGAACAGTGGAAATCAACCCAAATGTCCCAGACAGAACAGTGGAAATCAACCCATATTTATATATTCACTTTGTATGTTGTCTACCTCACTTGCTTTGGCAATGTTAACACATGTTTCCCATGCCAATAAAGCCCTTGAATTGAATTGAATTGATAGAAAAATAGAGGGAGGGGTCTGACTGGATGGGTCCTTAAAAAGGAGAGGAGGGAGAGGAAGAACTCAACTCAGAGGCAGGACAGAGAGAGAGAAAATAGTGAAAACCTTTGAAGAAGTGAAGCTACAACTGAAGACTTCAGAAGGTGAGATTTCAACATCTGTTCATCTAATACTGTACCTGACTGCATCCCAACTGACCTCCCATTCCCTTTGTAGAGCACTACTTTAGACAAGGGCCCTGGTTATATGTAGCTCTGGTCAAAAGTAGTGCACTACATAGGGAAACTCTGTACTAGGGACACAAATGGGTGAACGTTTTGGACCGAGTTTAGGAACTGCTGTCCTAAGGAATTCAAGGAATACCAATTACAGTAGATTAGCCTAGTACACGTGAATATGTACTCACAGATTGGGGTCCCCAGGACCGAGTTTTCTCACTGAACGTGTCTTGTCTTGTCTGTCTCTCTCTCTCTCTCTCTCTCTCTCTCTCTCTCTGTCTGTCTCTCTCTCTGTCCCTCTCTCTGTCCCTCTCTCTGTCTCTCTCTCTGTCTCTCTCTCTCTCTGTCCCTCTCTCTCTCTTTATTTCTGTCCCTCTCTTTCTGTCCCCCCCCCAGGAGACAATCACCATGGCGATGTTGACCACTCTTCTGCTTCTGAGCGCTGTCTTTGCTCTGGGAGATGCAAGGGGTAGCAGAGGTATTCTGACCGAAGGTTTTGTTGACCTGTTCACACTCATCAGATGCAATTTGATGTTATTGTCGCAACCTTAACCCAACACCTAGTGACCTAGGTTTTGGCTCAACAGTCACTGGACCCCGAGCTCCTGGTTGGGGCTCCCGTCAGATTCGCTGAAATATAATTCTATATAGATCTGTTGTGGATTCATAGTTCTGAAACTCTATTCAATCTGCTTCGATCAGTTTCAAATTTAAAGGTTCCCTCTTTTGCATTCACGATACTTTTGAATAATCTGATTTTGTGGTGGGAACTAACCATTTCATAATGTTATTTAATGTGATCTCTCCCCTACAGACTGTGATCGCAGAGCCTGCCCACCTGGCTGGCCCAGCGATTCAACACACTGCTATCACTACGTCCCCATCATGGCCACATGGCCAGAGGCAGAGGTACCTGGATGTCTGCTGTACATAATTGAGATTATCTGTGTGCATGATGTTACCTGCATCTTATGCTAGTTGGAACCATTTTCTAGAAGCCTGGTCTGAAAAGCACTATAGTTGGCTAGAGGGGATGCTATTTCCATCGCTGTCTGGTGGTCATACAGGGTTGCAGTTGACTCTGTAGGTTTAATCTGTAGGTCAACTCTGTAGGTTTAATCTCTCTATTTCTCTCTCTCCCTTCTCTCCCTTCTCTCCCTTCTCTCCCTGTCTGTCTGTCTGTCTGTCTGTCTGTCTGTCTGTCTGTCTGTCTGTCTGTCTGTCTGTCTGTCTGTCTGTCTGTCTGTCTGTCTGTCTGTCTGTCTGTCTGTCTGTCTGTCTGTCTGTCTGTCTGTCTGTCTGTCTGTGTCTGTCTGTCTGTCTCTCTCTGTTTCTCTCTCTCCGTCTCCTCCCCTCTCCCCTCTCTCTCTATCCCCTCTCTCTCTATCCCCTCTCTCTGTCTCTTTCTCTCTCTCTCTCATTACTTCTCTCCCCCTCTCATCTCTCTGTCTCTCTTTCTTTCTCCCCTCTGTCTCTCTCTCTCTCACTTCTTCTCTCCTCTCTCTCTCTTTCTTTCTCCCCTCTGTCTCTCTCTCTCACTTCTTCTCTCCTCTCTCTCTCTCTCTCTCTCTCTCTCTCCCTCTCTCTCTCTCCAGAGGAAATGTTTGCTCCTGGGAGGTAACCTGGCATCAGTGCACAGCCTTCCCCAGTATCGTTTCCTTCAGTCTGTCATCAGGAATAGTACCAGGAAAGTCCAGCGCACCTGGATAGGAGCCAACGATGCCATCAAGGTCAGAAGCACCGTCTGTTCAACACTCCTGGAAACATATAGGATGCATTGATTCTTTATGAATAGAACCTATAAAGGCCTGTTGGTGCCTTAACCCGCAGATCCGTTTGTTTTCAAAGCTTGTTATCTAATATTACAAACACTGTCTAGCTTCAAGCCATGTTTACATCATGCTTATCTCATAGATGGTCAGTCCTAGTATCCATAACTCTGTCTAACTCTGTTTAAGACTCTGAGAGTGGTTAAATTTCTCCTGGCCCATCCCTCAGCTTTTTACCCAGACAGTGGTGGGGTGGTCATTCTTTTTTTCAATTCCCAGATTGCCTCTTTAAAGACAGTAACTACAGTGTGTATATATAGTGTTTACTATCTTCTAGTGATGCATCGTCCTGTGTGCTCTGTAGGAGGGTCTCTGGCTGTGGAGCGACGGGTCCAGGTTTAACTACCAGAACTGGGCCCCGGGTCAACCCTCTAACTCTGACCACTTTGTTGTGAAAGACAACACGAACAGTCGGGAGCATTGCATGGAGATGAACTATGGAGGTACAATCCTGTCACCAGACTAGTCTCCTGCTCATTATACATCAAACATTTGGATAGAAGTTAAATACATCTTAAAGGGATTTTGTTCATTTTTTAGCTACATATTTATAAAACAAAGATAATACCTACCTCTCTGTGTTTCTCTCATTCCCAGCTTCTCGCGGTCAGAACGATGCCCCTTGCTGGTACAAACGTCCCTTCCTGTGTTCCAGAAAGCGCTGATGTCCACATTTTGGAAGAGACGACATTGGAGAAGCTCTCTAAAGATGAGATTGTTTTAAATAAAGACACCATCTGCAATGTTACCCTTCGTTCAGTGGTCATTTATACAAAACACCAGCTGGATCCAACTATTAAACTCTGTAGTTTGAAGTGAATAACATCTTTGGTAAAATAAACTTTAAACAGTTGCTTCTCACTTTGTAACACGTTTGGTTATCGTCATTATCAAACCAGAGATGACCAATTGATGTTAATCATCATCATCATCATCATCATCATCATCATCATCATCATCATCATCATCACTACCTTCTTCATGTTTAAAGGTCAATGAGGGGCTGAAAAATATTGATTCATGATGTTTTCATATTTCGTGTTTTAAAATTGCTTACACACATTTCGTACACCTGTAAAATCATCTCAGATATCCTCAAGGGCATAGGATGTAAGTTAGATTTAGAATGGGGTCAGAGTTAATGGTTTAATGTACTGAACATTAGTGGTTCTATGAGCAAATACTGCCACCTGGTGGTCATTCATCAGTCCTACAGACACTCAAACACTCAAACACACACACACACACACAGACACACACACTACTGTTGCTGGTATTCAATGACAGAATAATGGTCTGCTATAGTTGACAGAAAGGAGGTGAGGAGTAGCATGGAGAGGTAAGCAACATCAGTAAAATAGTATGTATTAGAATGAATGAAGAGAAGTTGATATTTCAGCTGTAGCCTCGTCTATAGCTATTATTATATTACAGCCAACTCAGAGAGTCTGTAGTAGATTAGCATACTGGTTTTCCTTTATCCTCCTGGAAATGAATTGTAGAAATACAGTTGATAGAATTGCAATTTTTAATTTAAAAAAACAACATCACATTGATCAGAAATACAGTGTAGATTAATGTTGTAAATGACTGCCAGCATCTCGGGGTCGCCTCTTCACTGTTGACTTTGAGACTGGTGTTTTGCAGGTACTATTTAATGAAGCTGGTTGAGGACTTGTGAGGTGTCTGTTTCTCAAACTAGACACTCTAATGTACTTGTCTTCTTGATCAGTTGTGCACCAGGGCCTCCCACTCCTTTTTGTATTCTGGTTAGAGCCAGTTTGCGCTGTTCTGTGACAGGAGTAGTACACAGCGTTGTACGAGATCTTCAGTTTCTTGTCAATTTCTCACATGGAATAGCCTTCATTTCTCAGAACAAGAATAAACTGACGAGTTTCAGAAGAAAGTTCTTTGATTCTGGTCATTTTGAGCCTATAATTGACTCACAAATGCTGATGCTCCAGATACTCAACTAGTCTAAAGAAGGCCAGTTTAATTGCTTCTTTAATCAGAACAACAGTTTTCAGCTGTGCTAACATAATTTCAAAAGGGTTTTCAATTGATCAATTAGCCTTTTAAAATGATAAATTTGGATGAGTTAACACAACGTGCCATTGGAACTCAGGAGTGATGGTTGCTGATAATGGGCCTCTACACCAATGTAGATATTCCATTAAAAAAAATCAGCCGTTTCCAGCTACAATAGTCATTTACAACATTAACAATGTCTACACTGTATTTCTGATCAATTTGATGTTATTTTAACCTGTTGAGTGTAGGGGGCAGTATTTTGATGTTTGGATGAACCAAAATGAAACTGCCTATTTCTCAGGCCCAGAAACTAGAATATGCATATAATTGACAGATTAGGATAGAAAACTTTTCCAAAACGGTCAAAATATTGTCTGCGAGTATAACAGAACTGATATTGCAGGCGAAAACCTGAGGAAAATCGAAAGAGGAGGTGCCTTCTATTTTGAAACATCCCTGTTCCATTGCATGCCTTCCCTCCATTTATATCAACCAGATTCCTTTTCCTATGGCTTCCACATGGTAAAAACATTTGACATGTTTCTATGAACTTTACGGATACTATTTGGAATTTTTGTCTGCCCGTCATGACCTGCTCGAGCCTGTGGATTTCTGAACATAACGCGCCAACCAAATGAAGGTTTTTGTATTTAAAAATAATCATTATGTTTCAAAAGGAACATTTATTGTGTAACTGGGAGTCTCGTGAGCGCAAACATCCGAAGATCATCAAAGGTAAGCGATTCATTATATTGATTTTCTGACTTCTGTGACCAATCTACTTGGCTGCTAGCTGTTTGTAATATTTTGTCTGCTGAGAGAGATGTTCTTACATAAACACTTGTTATGCTTTCGCCGAAAAGCTTTATTGAAATCTGACACGCCAGGTGGATTAACAACAAGCTAAACTGTGTTTTGCTATATTGCACTTGTGATTTCATGAAAATTAAATATTTATAGTAATTTAATTTGAATTTGGACCGCTGCAATTCAGCGGAAATGATCCCGCTAACGAGAAGAAGACACTTTTTTTTGATTAGTTGATAAAACTGTACTACTACTATGTTGTTAATGTACAATTAGTAGCAACAGTAGTATGTGTAGTTGTGTTATTAGTATATAGCTTTATATGTAGTTATATTTGTAGTAGGTCTGAATGTGTAGTTGTATTAGTAGTAGGGCTGTGTGTGTAGTTGTGTTACTGGGTTGGCGCCCCCCCCCCTTGGGTTGTGCCGTGGCGGAGATCTTTGTGGGCGAAACTCGGCCTTGTCTCAGGATGGTCAGTTGGTGGTTGAAGATATCCCTCTAGTGGTGTGGGGGCTGTGCTTTGGTAAAGTGGGTGGGGTTATAACCTTTCTGTTCGGCCCTGTCCGGGGGTATCATCGGATGGGGCCACAGTGTCTCCTGACCCCTCCTGTCTCAGCCTCCAGTATTTATGCTGCAGTAGTTTATGTGTTGGGGGGCTAGGGTCAGTTTGTTATATCTGGAGTACTTCTCCTGTCTTTTCCGGTGTCCTGCGTGAATTTAAGTATGCTCTCCGTAATTCTCTCTTTCTCTCTTTCTTTCTCTCTCTAAGGAGGACCTGAGCCCTAGGACCATGCCTCAGGACTACCTGGCATGATGACTCCTTGCTGTCCCCAGTCCACCTGATCGTGCTGCTGCTCCAGTTTAAACAGTTCTGCCTGCGGCTATGGAACCCTGATCTGTTCACCGGACGTGCTACCTGTCCCAGACCTGCTGTTTTCAACTCTCTAGAGACAGCAGGAGCGGTAGAGATACTCTGAATGATCGGCTATGAAAAGCCAACTGACATTTACTCCTGAGGTGCTGACTTGCTGCACCCTCGACAACTACTGTGATAATTATTATTTGACCATGCTGGTCATTTATGAACATTTGAAGTGTGTAGTTGTATTAGTAGTATAGGGCTGTATGTGTAGTTGTATTAGTAGTATAGGGCTGTGCGTGTAGTTGAATTAGTAGTATAGGGCTGTGTGTGTAGTTGTATTAGTAGTATGGGGCTATATGTGTAGTTGTGTTATTAGTATGGGGCTGTGTGTGTAGTTGTATTAGTAGTATGGGGCTGTGTGTGTAGTTGTATTAGTAGTAGGGCTGTGTGTGTAGTTGTATTAGTAGTATATGTAGTTGTATTAGTAGTAGGGCTGTATGTGTAGTTGTATTAGAAGTATGGGGCTGTATGTGTAGTTGTGTTATTAGTATGGGGCTGTGTGTGTAGTTGTATTAGTAGTATATGTAGTTGTATTAGAAGTAGGGCTGTGTGTGTAGTTGTATTAGTAGTATATGTAGTTGTATTAGAAGTAGGGCTGTGTGTGTAGTTGTATTAGTAGTAGGGCTGTGTGTGTAGTTGTATTAGCAGTAGGGCTGTGTGTGTAGTTGTATTAGTAGTATAGGGCTGTGTGTGTAGTTGTATTAGTAGTATAGGGCTGTGTGTGTAGTTGTATTAGTAGTATAGGTCTGTATATGTAGTTGTATTAGTAGTATGTGTAGTTGTATTAGTAGTATGGGGCTGTATGTGTAGTTGTATTAGTAGTATGTGTAGTTGTATTAGTAGAATGGGGCTGTATGTGTAGTTGTATTAGTAGTATGGGGCTGTATGTGTAGTTGTATTAGTAGTATGGGGCTGTGTGTGTAGTTGTATTAGTAGTATGGGGCTGTATGTGTAGTTGTATTAGTAGTATAGGGCTGTGTGTGTAGTTGTATTAGTAGTATGGGGCTGTTTGTGTAGTTGTATTAGTAGTATGGGGCTGTGTGTGTAGTTGTATTAGTAGTACGGGGCTGTGTGTGTAGTTGTATTAGTAGTATAGGACTGTGTGTGTAGTTGTATTAGTAGTATATGTAGTTGTATTAGTAGTATGGGGCTGTATGTGTAGTTGTATTAGTAGTATGTGTAGTTGTATTAGTAGAATGGGGCTGTATGTGTAGTTGTATTAGTAGTATGGGGCTGTTTGTGTAGTTGTATTAGTAGTACGGGGCTGTGTGTGTATTTGTATTAGTAGTATGGGGCTGTGTGTGTAGTTGTATTAGTAGTATGGGGCTGTGTGTGTAGTTGTATTAGTAGTATAGGACTGTGTGTGTAGTTGTATTAGTAGTATAGTGCTTTCTGTGTAGTCGTATTGATAGTATAGTGCTTTCTGTGTAGTTGTATTAGTAGTATAGTGCTTTCTGTGTAGTCATATTGAAAGTGTAGTGCTTTCTGTGTAGTCGTATTGATAGTATAGTGCTTTCTGTGTAGTCGTACTGATAGTATAGGGATGTTTGTGTCGTGATATTAGTAGCTGGGCTGTAGGTGTAGTTGTAATATTATTATGGGGCTGTATGTGCCGTTGGGCTGTATTTGTAGATGTATTAGTTGTAGGGCTGTGTGTGTAGTTGTATTAGTAGTATGGGGCTGTGTGTGTAGTTGTATTAGTAGTATGGGGCTGTGTGTGTAGTTGTATTAGTAGTATAGGGCTGTATGTGTAGTTGTATTAGTAGTGTAGGGCTGTGTGTGTAGTTGTATTGGTAGTATGGGGCTGTGTGTGTAGTTGTATTAGTAGTATGGGGCTGTGTGTGTAGTTGTATTAGTAGTATAGGGCTGTGTGTGTAGTTGTATTAGTAGTATAGGGCTGTATGTGTAGTTGTATTAGTAGTATAGGGCTGTATATATAGTTGTATTAGTAGTATGTGTAGTTGTATTAGTAGTATGGGGCTGTATGTGTAGTTGTATTAGTAGTATAGGGCTGTTTGTGTAGTTGTATTAGTAGTATAGGTCTGTAGGTGTAGTTGTATTGATAGTATAGGTAGTATGGGGCTGTGTGTGTAGTTGTATTAGTATTATGGGGCTGTTTGTGTAGTTGTATTAGTAGTGTTGTTGTGTCACCTTAATAAAGATGTTGTGTTTGTCCTGTTTGTGTAGTTGTATTAGTAGTGTTATTGTGTCACCTTAATAAAGATGTTGTGTTTGTCCTGTTTGTGTAGTTGTATTAGTAGTATGGGGCTGTGTGTGTAGTTGTATTAGTGGTATGGGGCTGTATGTGTAGTTGTATTTGTAGTATGGGGTTGTGTGTGTAGTTGTATTAGTAGTAGGGCTGTATGTGTAGTTGTATTAGTGGTATGGGGCTGTGTGTGTAGTTGTATTAGTAGTGTTATTGTGTCACCTTAATAAAGATGTTGTGTTTGTCCTCTGTAACTCTATCTAGGTTACGATGAGTAAACAATCCCAATTGTGTCAGAATGTTTGATGTGATAGTTTTGTTGTCGTCAGGTCGTCGTCAAGGCTGGAACATCGGGTCCTGTGCTCCAAGGGAATGGAGACCTCAGAACCAAAACAATGAGGTCCTTGATCCCCCTGCAGTTAGATTCCCCTCTTCAGGTTTGAAATGATTGAACATGTCTGGTGTAATATGACTGTTTTCTATTTGCTTGTATTCAGTACTTATGAACTGCGTAATACACTCAAAGAAAATCTGGGCCCTTTTTGACAAAGTGTCTCAGAGTAGAACTTCTGGGCCCTCATTCACAAAGAGTCTCAGAGTAGAAGATCTTGGTCCTTATTCACAAAGAGTCTCAGAGTAGAAGATCTTGGTCCTTATTCACAAAGAGTCTCAGAGTAGAAGATCTTGGTCCTTATTCACAAAGAGTCTCAGAGTAGAAGATCTGGGCCCTTATTCACAAAGAGTCTCAGAGTAGAACTTCTGGGCCCTTATTCACAAAGTGTCTCAGAGTAGAACTTCTGGGCCCTTATTCACAAAGTGTCTCAGAGTAGAACTTCTGGGCCCTTATTCACAAAGTGTCTCAGAGTAGAACTTCTGGGCCCTTATTCACAACCCAGTGTCCTCAAATAGAACCAACTTGGATATATTATATACATGATCTTGATGAATAACAGATGGGATACAGGTGATCATGTTGAATAACAGATGGGATACAGGTGATCATGCTGAATAACAGATGGGATACAGGTGATCATGCTGAATAACAGATGGGATACAGGTGATCATGTTGAATAACAGATGGGATACAGGTGATCATGCTGAATAACAGATGGGATACAGGTGATCATGCTGAATAACAGATGGGATACAGGTGATCATGATGAATAACAGATGGGATACAGGTGATCATGCTGAATAACAGATGGGATACAGGTGATCATGATGAATAACAGATGGGATACAGGTGATCATGCTGAATAACAGATGGGATACAGGTGATCATGATGAATAACAGATGGGATACAGGTGATCATGTTGAATAACAGATGGGATACAGGTGATCATGATGAATAACAGATGGGATACAGGTGATCATGTTGAATAACAGATGGGATACAGGTGATCATGATGAATAACAGATGGGATACAGGTGATCATGCTGAATAACAGATGGACTACAGGTGATCATGCTGAATAACAGATGGGATACAGGTGATCATGATGAATAACAGATGGACTACAGGTGATCATGCTGAATAACAGATGGGTTACAGGTGATCATGATGAATAACAGATGGGCTACAGGTGATCATGCTGAATAACAGATGGGATACAGGTGATCATGCTGAATAACAGATGGGATACAGGTGATCATGCTGAATAACAGATGGGATACAGGTGATCATGTTGAATAACAGATGGGATACAGGTGATCATATTGAATAACAGATGGGATACAGGTTAAGTGTACATAAATATTATATTATACTCATTTAAAATGAGTAAAAGGGGTTTGGTGATGACTTTCTGAACTGTTAGCATTAGACCAAAGGTTTTAAGTGATACATAGTGTTGGTTTTTCATCTGAGTTTCGGATATATTGACCAAATTATCAGGAAAGTTGTGGACATATTTTCCAGTCAAAATTCAGTAAAAACAGAAAGCAGTGACCTTGTTCCTCCAGTCTGGCGTCACTATCAACAGATTGGAGTTTAACCCATAACATTCAGGTTCAATTCTAGAGACCATCAACCCAAATGTCCCAGACAGAACAGTGGAAATCAACCCAAATGTCCCAGACAGAACAGTGGAAATCAACCCAAATGTCCCAGACAGAACAGTGGAAATCAACCCAAATGTCCCAGACAGAAGAGTGGAAATCAACCCAAATGTCCCAGACAGAAGAGTGGAAATCAACCCAAATGTCCCAGACAGAACAGTGGAAATCAACCCAAATGTCCCAGACAGAACAGTGGAAATCAACCCAAATGTCCCAGACAGAACAGTGGAAATCAACCCAAATGTCCCAGACAGAAAAGTGGAAATCAACCCAAATGTCCCAGACAGAACAGTGGAAATCAACCCAAATGTCCCAGACAGAACAGTGGAAATCAACCCAAATGTCCCAGACAGAAGAGTGGAAATCAACCCAAATGTCCCAGACAGAACAGTGGAAATCAACCCAAATGTCCCAGACAGAAAAGTGGAAATCAACCCAAATGTCCCAGACAGAAAAGTGGAAATCAACCCAAATGTCCCAGACAGAAAAGTGGAAATCAACCCAAATGTCCCAGACAGAAGAGTGGAAATCAACCCAAATGTCCCAGACAGAACAGTGGAAATCAACCCAAATGTCCCAGACAGAACAGTGGAAATCAACCCAAATGTCCCAGACAGAACAGTGGAAATCAACCCAAATGTCCCAGACAGAAAAGTGGAAATCGTGTATATTACGATTAAATATGATGAATATTGTTTTAATCTCTAAAATGATTATGCACTTTATTCATTTGAAATATTCCCGGTACACAGTCAATTCAGGAAGTTAATTTAAATGTCATTTCAACTTAAAGGATGATAGAGAGAGATAGTGTGCCCTAACCTCCTGCCCAATGTATGACCATATCAGAGAGACATATTTCCCTCAGATTACACAGATCCACAAAGAATTCGAAAACAAATCCGATTTTGAAAAACTCCCATATCTACTGGGTGAAATTCCACAGTGTGCCGTCACAGCAGCAAGATTTGTGACCTGTTGCCAGGAGAAAAGGGCAACCAGTGAAGAACACAAACCATTGTAAATACAACCCATATCTATGCTTATTTATTTTATCTTGTGTCCTTTACCATCTGTACATTGTTAAAACACTATATATATATATATATATATGACATTTGTAATGTCTTTATTGTTTTGAAACTTCTGTATGTGTGATGTTTACTGTTAATTTTTATTGTTTATTTCACTTTATATATTCACTTTGTATGTTGTCTACCTCACTTGCTTTGGCAATGTTAACACATGTTTCCCATGCCAATAAAGCCCTTGAATTGAATTGAATTGATAGAAAAATAGAGGGAGGGGTCTGACTGGATGGGTCCTTAAAAAGGAGAGGAGGGAGAGGAAGAACTCAACTCAGAGGCAGGACAGAGAGAGAGACTAGAAGTCAACTCACAGGCAGGACAGACAGAGAGAGAGAGACTAGAACTCAACTCACAGGCAGGACAGAGAGAGAGAGAGAGAGAGAGAGAGAGAGACAGGCAGGAGAGAGAGAGAGAGAGAGAGAGAGAGAGAGAGAGAGAGAGAGAGAGAGAGAGAGAGAGAGAGAGAGAGAGAGAGAGAGAGACAGAGAGAGAGAGAGAGAGAGAGAGAGAGAGAGAGAGAGAGAGAGAGAGAGAGAGAGAGAGAGAGAGGGAGAGAGAGAGAGAGAGAGAGAGAGAGAGAGAGAGAGAGAGACAGAGAGAGAGAGAGAGAGAGACTAGAAATCAACTTACAGGCAGGACAGAGAGAGAGAAAATAGTGAAAACCTTTGAAGATCTCTGAAGAAGTGAAGCTACAACTGAAGACTTCAGAAGGTGAGATTTCAACATCTGTTCATCTAATACTGTACCTGACTGCATCCCAACTGACCCCCCATTCCCTTTGTAGAGCACTACTTTAGACAAGGGCCCTGGTTATATGTAGCTGTGGTCAAAAGTAGTGCACTACATAGGGAAACTCTGTACTAGGGACACAAATGGGTGAACGTTTTGGACCGAGTTTAGGAACTGCTGTCCTAAGGAATTCAAGGAATACCAATTACAGTAGATTAGCCTTGTACACGTGAATATGTACTCACAGATTGGGGTCCCCAGGACCGAGTTTTCTCACTGAACGTGTCTTGTCTTGTCTTGTCTTGTCTTGTCTGTCTGTCTGTCTGTCTGTCTGTGTCTGTCTGTCTGTCTGTCTGTCTGTCTGTCTGTCTGTCTGTCTGTCTGTCTGTCTGTCTGTCTGTCTGTCTGTCTGTCTGTCTGTCTGTCTGTCTGTCTGTCTGTCTGTCTGTCTGTCTGTCTGTCTCCTCTCTCTCTCTCTCTCTCTCTCTCTCTCTCTCTGTCTCTCTGTCTCTCTCTCCTCTCTCTCTCTCTCTCTCTCTCTCTCTCTCTCTCTCTCTCCTCTCTCTCTCTCTCTCTCTGTCTCTCTGTCTCTCTGTCTCTCTCTCCCTCTCTCTCTCTCTCTCTCTCTCTCTCTCTCTTTCTGTCCCTGTCTCTCTCTCAATTCAATTCAATTCAATTCAAGGGCTTTATTGGCATGGGAAACATGTGTTAACATTGCCAAAGCAAGTGAGGTAGATAATATATATAAAGTGAATATATAAAGTGAAATAAACAATAAAAATTAACAGTAAACATTACACATACAGAAGTTTCAAAACAATAAAGACATTACAAATGTCATATATATATATATATATATATATATATATACAGTGTTTTAACAATGGACAGATGGTAAAGGACACAAGATAAAATAAATAAGCATAAATATGGGTTGTATTTACAATGGTGTTTGTTCTTCACTGGTTGCCCTTTTCTCGTGGCAACAGGTCACACATCTTGCTGCTGTGATGGCACACTGTGGAATTTCACCCAGTAGATATGGGAGTTTTTCAAAATTGGATTTGTTTTCGAATTCTTTGTGGATCTGTGTAATCTGAGGGAAATATGTCTCTCTAATATGGTCATACATTGGGCAGGAGGTTAGGAAGTGCAGCTCAGTTTCCACCTCATTTTGTGGGCAGTGAGCACATAGCCTGTCTTCTCTTGAGAGCCATGTCTGCCTACGGCAGCCTTTCTCAATAGCAAGGCTATGCTCACTGAGTCTGTACACAGTCAAAGCTTTCCTTAATTTTGGGTCAGTCACAGTGGTCAGGTATTCTGCCGCTGTGTACTCTCTGTTTAGGGCAAATAGCATTCTAGTTTGCTCTGTTTTTTTGTTAATTCTTTCCAATGTGTCAAGTAATTATCTTTTGTTTTCTCATGATTTGGTTGTGTCTAGTTGTGCTGCTGTCCTGGGGCTCTGTAGGGTGTGTTTGTGTTTGTGTTTGTGAACAGAGCCCCAGGACCAGCTTGCTGGTCTCTCTCTCGCTCTCAATTCAATTCAATTGATTTATTTTTCAATTCAAGGGGCTTTATTGGAAACGTGTTAACATTGCCAAAGCAAGTGAGGTAGACAACATACAAAAGTGAAATAAACAATAAAAAATGAACAGTAAACATTACACATACAGAAATTTCAAAACAATAAAGACATTACAAATGTCAGTGTTGTAACAATGTACAAATGGTTAAAGAACACAAGGGAAAATAAATAAGCATAAATATGGGTTGTATTTACAATGGTGTTTGTTCTCCATCTCTCTCTCTCTCTGTCTCCATGTCTCTCTCTCTCTCTCTCTCTGTCTCTCTCTCTCTGTCTCCATGTCTCTCTCTCTCTCTCTCTCTCTCTCTCTCTCTCTCTCTCTCTCTCTCTCTCTCTCTCTCTCTCTCTCTCTCTCTCTCTCAGGAGACAATCACCATGGCGATGTTGACCACTCTTCTGCTTCTGAGCGCTGTCTTTGCTCTGGGAGATGCAAGGGGTAGCAGAGGTATTCTGACCGAAGGTTTTGTTGACCTGTTCACACTCATCAGATGCAATTTGATGTTATTGTCGCAACCTTAACCCAACACCTAGTGACCTAGGTTTTGCCTCGACAGTCACTGGACCCCGAGCTCTTGGTTGGGGCTCCTGACGGATTCGCTAAAATATAATTCTATATAGATCTGTTGTGGATTCATAGTTCTGAATCTGATCTAGGATTCAATCCACATCGTTCAGCTTTACAGCGACTGAAATTTAAAGGCAATGTTTCCTCTTAGCAGAGACAGCATTCACGGTAAACGCTGCATGCATACTGCTCAATCTGAAATGACCTTTACATTTCTAGCATGGAATCTGTAATGCTGATTGAATAAATCCCAAGACTTTTAACAAGCACGTGTCTCAATACTCCCTCCTCCGAAAAGTGAAACATTATCGAGAACGTCATATCTTTATGTGACAAAACGTAAAAGAAAAACAAAATTTAGAACAGACCTACCGCTTCTTAGACTGGCTTTCAATGAGAATGACAGATCTATAACTCACATTTCTATGCAAATTTGGTCATGTTGCCCGAAAAGTTACATTTCAAAGTGAATCGGTTCTTTTTTCAACAACACGATTAGCCGTGGTGTGTTGCTAAGTAACATCACAGCCGGAACGCACTTTTGACGGATCAGATTGTCTGGTGGGAACAAACCATTTCATAATGTAATTTAATATGATCTCTCTCCCCCCTTACAGAGTGGCATCGCAGAGTCTGCCCATATGGCTGGCCCAAATACGCAACACACTGCTATCACTACTTCCCCTTCATGACCACATGGCCAGAGGCAGAGGTACCTGGATGTCTGCTGTACATAATTGAGATTATCTGTGTGCATGATGTTACCTGCATCTTATGCTAGTTGGAACCATTTTCTAGAAGCCTGGTCTGAAAAGCACTATAGTTGGCTAGAGGGGATGCTATTTCCATCGCTGTCTGGTGGTCATACAGGGGTGCAGTTGACTCTGTAGGTTTAATCTGTGTTCAACAGGGTTGAGAAACTATATTATGACGTGCTATTTCTTATCTATATATTCTACCTCTGTTTCTCTCTCCCTCTCTCTCTGTCTCTCTGTGTCTCTGTGTCTCTCTGTGTCTCTCTCTGTCTCTCTGTGTCCTCTATTTATCTATCTACCTCTGTGTCTCTCTGTCTCTCTGTGTATCTATGTCTCTCAGTGTCTCTCTGTCTCTCTGTGTCTCTCTGTGTCTCTCTGTCTCTCTGTGTCTCTCTGTCTCTCTGTGTCTCTCTGTGTCTCTGTCTCTCTGTGTCTCTCTGTGTCTCTCTGTGTCTCTCTCTCTGTGTCTCTCTGTCTCTCTGTCTCTCTGTGTCTCTCTCTGTCTCTCTGTCTCTCTGTCTCTCTGTGTATCTCTCTGTGTCTCTGTCTGTGTCTCTCTGTGTATCTCTGTCTCTCTGTGTCTCTCTCTGTCTCTCTGTGTCTCTCTGTCTCTCTGTGTCTCTCTGTGTCTCTCTGTCTCTCTGTGTCTCTCTGTCTCTCTGTGTCTCTGTCTCTCTGTGTCTCTGTGTCTCTGTGTCTCTCTGTCTCTCTGTGTCTCTCTGTCTCTCTGTGTCTCTCTGTCTCTCTGTGTCTCTGTCTCTCTGTGTCTCTGTGTCTCTCTGTGTCTCTCTGTGTCTCTCTGTGTCTCTGTCTGTCTGTCTTTTTTTGCAGGCTCTAACCAATAGTGTGAAAAAAAGGTGTGTGTGTGTGTGTGTGTGTGTGTGTGTGTGTGTGTGTGTGTGTGTGTGTGTGTGTGTGTGTGTGTGTGTGTGCGTAGGTAAGTAAATAAATAAAACAACAGTAAGAAGATATTTGATAATTTAAAAAAAGACATTTGAAATAAGAGTAGCAAGGCTATATACAGACACCTGTTAGTCAGGCTTATTGAGGTAGTATGTACATGTAGTTAAAGTGACTATGTAGTTAAAGTGACTATGCATGTATGATAAACAGAGAGTAGCAGCAGTGTAAAAGAGGGGTTGGAGGTGTGACACAATGCAAAGAGTCTGGGTAACCATTTGGTTACCTGTTCAGGAGCCTTATGGCTTGGGGGTAAAAACTGTTTATATTCTACCTCTGTCTCTCTCTCCGTCTCCTCGTCTCTCCCCACTCTCCGTCTCTCTCTCTGTCTCTCTCTCTCTCTCTCTCTCTCTCTCTCTCTCTCTCTCTCTCTCTCTCTCTGTCTCTCACTCTCTCTCTCTCTCTCTTTCTTTCTTTCTCCCTCTCTCTCTCCAGAGGAAATGTTTGCACTTGGGAGGTAACCTGGCATCAGTGCACAGCCTTCCCCAGTATCGTTTCCTTCAGTCTGTCATCAGGAAGAGTACCAGGAAAGTCCAGCGCACCTGGATAGGAGCCA
The DNA here is from genome assembly GCF_018296145.1 of Oncorhynchus tshawytscha. Lineage (NCBI taxonomy): Eukaryota > Metazoa > Chordata > Actinopteri > Salmoniformes > Salmonidae > Oncorhynchus > Oncorhynchus tshawytscha. The sequence continues at coordinate 2,676,381 of NC_056438.1, read as the reverse complement.
ACGATGCCATCAAGGTCAGAAGCACCGTCTGTTCAACACTCCTGGAAACATATAGGATGCATTGACTACAGAACCTTAACCCACAAATTCTGAAAGCTGCCCTCTACCCTATTGAAGTTAACCTCACGTCCAACCTCAGGTGGTAGCATCCACCTGGCCAACATCCAGTGAAATTGCAGATCGCCAAATTCAAAACAGAAATACTCATTATAAAAATTCATAAAACATGTGTAATACTTCTTGTTAATCATAATGTGTCAGATTTCAGTTTTGTTTGTGCGTTTTGTTCAGCTCAAAGGCAGTCATAATAGGCACGAAAAATCCGAAAAGTATCAGTAAAGTTCGTAGAAACATGTCAAACGATGTTTATAATCAATCCTCAGGTTGTTTTTTATTCATAATCAATAATATTTCAACCGGACAATAGCTTCATCAATATAAAAGGAAAACATGACTCTCGGTCGCGCACATGAAAAACCTCTGGGACACTGCAGTGTCCACTCATTCAAAGTGCTCTTACTCCCTATTTTTTTCAGAATACAAGCCTGAAACAATTTCCAAAGACTGTTGACATCTAGTGGAAGCCATCGGAAGTGCAATTTGAGTCCTAAGTCAATGGATACTGGCATTCAATAGAAAACTACAAACATTAAAAAAAATACCACTTCCTGATGGATTTTTCTCAGGTTTTCACCTGAAAATCAGTTCTGTTACTCACAGACATTATTCTAACAGTTCTGGAAACTTTAGAGTGTTTTCCATCCAAATATACCAATCATATCCTAGCTTCTGGGCCTGAGTAGCAGGCAGTTTACTTTGGGCACGCTTTTAATCCGGAGGTGAAAATAGTGCCCCCTACTCTAATGAAGCCAGTATACCAGTTCTTTTCAAAGCTTGTTATCTAATATTACAAACACTGTCTAGCTTCAAGCCATTGTTAAATCATGCTTATCTCATAGATGGTCAGTCTCATGCTTATCTCATAGATGGTCGGTCTCATGCTTATCTCATAGATGGTAAGTCCTGGTATCCATAACTCTGTCTAACTCTGTCTAGGAATCTGAGTGGTTACATTTCTCCTGGCCCATCCCTCAGCTTTTTACCCAAACAGTGGTTTGCCTCTTTAAAGACAGTAACTACAGTGTGTATATATAGTGTTTACTATCTGCTAGTGATGCATCGTCCTGTGTGCTCTGTAGGAGGGTCTCTGGCTGTGGAGCGACGGGTCCAGGTTTAACTACCAGAACTGGGCCCCGGGTCAACCCTCTAACTCTGACCACTTTGTTGTGAAAGACAACACGAACAGCCAGAAGCATTGCATGGAGATGAACTATGGAGGTACAATCCTGTCACCAGACTAGTTTCCTACTCATTATACATCAAACATTTGGATAGAAGTTAAATACATCTTAAAGGGAATTTGTTCATTTTTTAGCTACATATTTATAAAACAAAGATAATACCTACCTCTCTGTGTTTCTCTCATTCCCAGCTTCTCACTGCCAGAACGATGCCCCTTGCTGGTCTACATTTCCCTTCCTGTGTTCCAGAAAGTTGTGATGTCCACATTTTGGGAGAGACGACATTGGAGAAGCTCTCTAAAGATGAGATTGTTTTAAATAAAGACACCATCTGCAATGTTACCCTTTGTTCAGTGGTCATTTATACAAAACACCAGCTGGATCCAACTATTAAACTCTGTAGTTTGAAGTAAATAACATCTTTGGTAAAATAAACTTTAAACAGTTGCTTCTCACTTTGTAACACGTTTGATTGTCGTCAACATTTTCTACATTTTCAAAACAATTGATGTAAATCCCCATCATCATCACCTCCATCGTCAGATCGATTAATTATGTTCTCAAATTTTTCTACACCTGTCAAATCGTCTCAGATATCCTCATGAGGTCTAGGGCTGGTGTCAGGGGTTAATGGTGACTGTACTGTCTTCCACTCAACCGAACTGGAACAGTTGTTCTCAATCGCTGAGCAAATACTGCCACCTTGTGGTCATTTAAAAACAGACACTTTTGCTTCTGCTGGTATTCAATGACCGAATAGTGGTCACACCTACGTTGTTGATTAGTTGATGAAACTGCACAGCTACGTTGTTGATTAGTTGATGAAACTGCACAGCTACGTTGTTGTTTAGAGATCTAATGAGCTGGGCCTGTTTGGCTCCAGCTACGTTGTTGATTAGAGATCTAATGAGCTGGGCCTGTTTGGCTCCAGCTACGTTGTTGATTAGAGATCTAATGAGCTGGGCCCATGCCTGTTTGGCTCCAGCTACGTTGTTGATTAGAGATCTAATGAGCTGGGCCTGTTTGGCTCCAGCTACGTTGTTGATTAGAGATCTAATGAGCTGGGCCCATGCCTGTTTGGCTCCAGCTACGTTGTTTATTAGAGATCTAATGAGCTGGGCCCATGCCTGTTTGGCTCCAGCTACGTTGTTGATTAGAGATCTAATGAGCTGGGCCTGTTTGGCTCCAGCTACGTTGTTGATTAGAGATCTAATGAGCTGGGCCCATGCCTGTTTGGCTCCAGCTACGTTGTTGATTAGAGATCTAATGAGCTGGGCCTGTTTGGCTCCAGCTACGTTGTTGATTAGAGATCTAATGAGCTGGGCCTGTTTGGCTCCAGCTACGTTGTTGATTAGAGATCTAATGAGCTGGGCCTGCCTGTTTGGCTCCAGCTATGTTGTTGATTAGAGATCTAATGAGCTGGGCCTGTTTGGCTCCAGCTACGTTGTTGATTAGAGATCTAATGAGCTGGGCCTGTTTGGCTCCAGCTGTTGTTGATTAGAGATCTAATGAGCTGGGCCTGTTTGGCTCCAGCTACATTGTTGATTAGAGATCTAATGAGCTGGGCCTGTTTGGCTCCAGCTACGTTGTTGATTAGAGATCTAATGAGCTGGGCCCATGCCTGTTTGGCTCCAGCTACGTTGTTGATTAGAGATCTAATGAGCTGGGCCTGTTTGGCTCCAGCTACGTTGTTGATTAGAGATCTAATGAGCTGGGCCTGTTTGGCTCCAGCTACGTTGTTGATTAGAGATCTAATGAGCTGGGCCTGTTTGGCTCCAGCTACGTTGTTGATTAGAGATCTAATGAGCTGGGCCTGTTTGGCTCCAGCTACATTGTTGATTAGAGATCTAATGAGCTGGGCCTGTTTGGCTCCAGCTACGTTGTTGATTAGAGATCTAATGAGCTGGGCCTGTTTGGCTCCAGCTACGTTGTTGATTAGAGATCTAATGAGCTGGGCCCATGCCTGTTTGGCTCCAGCTACGTTGTTGATTAGAGATCTAATGAGCTGGGCCTGTTTGGCTCCAGCTACGTTGTTGATTAGAGATCTAATGAGCTGGGCCTGTTTGGCTCCAGCTACGTTGTTGATTAGAGATCTAATGAGCTGGGCCTGTTTGGCTCCAGCTACGTTGTTGATTAGAGATCTAATGAGCTGGGCCTGTTTGGCTCCAGTGGCTGTAAAAAGTACCCCATTGTCTGTAGTACAAGTAAAGGTACCTTAATAGAAAATGACTCAAGTAAAAGTGAAAGTCAGTGAAATACAACTATAAACTATTTGGTTTAACATATACTTAAGCATCAACGTTAAATGTAATTGATAAAATATACCTAAGTATCAAAAGTAGAAGTATACATTATTTCATATTCCTTATATGAAGCAAACCAGAAGGCACCATTTTTTAACAGACATCCAGACAGCTATTTTTATTACAGACAGCCAGGGGAACACTCCATCACTCAGACATCATTTACAGATAGCCAGGGGTACACTCCAACACTCAGACATCATTTACAGACAGCTAGGGGAACACTCCAACACTAAGACATCATTTACAGACAGCTAGGGAACACTCCAACACTCAGACATCATTTACAGATAGCCAGGGGAACACTCCAACACTAAGACATCATTTACAGACAGCTAGGGGAACACTCCAACACTCAGACATCATTTACAGACAGCTAGGGAACACTCCAACACTCAGACATCATTTACAGATAGCCAGGGGTACACTCAACACTAGACATCATTTACAGACAGCTATTTACAGACAGGGGAACACTCCAACACTCAAGACATCATTTACAGATAGCCAGGGAACACTCCAACACTCAGACATCATTTACAGATAGCCAGGGGAACACTCCAACACTCAGACATCATTTACAGACAGCTAGGGGAACACTCCAACACTCAGACATCATTTACAGATAGCTAGGGAACACTCCAACACTCAGACATCATTTACAGACAGCCAGGGAACACTCCAACACTCAGACATCATTTACAGATAGCCAGGGGAACACTCCAACACTCAGACATCATTTACAGATAGCCAGGGGGAACACTCCAACACTCAGACATCATTTACAGATAGCCAGGGGAACACTCCAACACTCAGACATCATTTACAGATAGCCAGGGGACAGCATCAGGGGGGAACACTCCAACACTCAGACATCATTTACAGATAGCCAGGGGACACTCAAACATCATTTACAGATAGCCAGGGAACATTCCAACACTCAGACATCATTTACAGATAGCCAGGGAACACTCCAACACTCAGACATCATTTACAGATAGCCAGGGAACACTCAAACACTCAGACATCATTTACAGATAGCCAGAGGAACACTCCCAACACTCAGACATCATTTACAGATAGCCAGAGGCACACTACCAACACTCAGACATCATTTAGGGATAGCCAGGGGACACTCAAACATCATTTACAGATAGCCAGGGGAACATTCCAACACTCAGACATAATTTACAGATAGCCAGGGGAACACTCAACACTCAGACATCATTTACAGATAGCCAGGGGAACACTCCAACACTCAGACATCATTTACAGATAGCCAGGGGAACACTCCAACACTCAGACATCATTTACAGATAGCCAGGGGAACACTCCAACACTCAGACATCATTTACAGATAGCCAGGGGAACACTCAGACAACACCAGGGACACTCAGACATCATTTACAGATAGCCAGGGGTCCAACACTCAGACATCATTTACAGATAGCCAGGGGTACACTCCAACACTCAGACATCATTTACAGATAGCCAGGGGAACACTCCAACACTCAGACATCATTTACAGATAGCCAGGGTACACTCCAACACTCAGACATCATTTACAGATAGCCAGGGGCACACTCCAACACTCAGACATCATTTACAGATAGCCAGGGTCACACTCCAACACTCAGACATCATTTACAGATAGCCAGGGGCACACTCCAACACTCAGACATCATTTACAGATAGCCAGGGGCACACTCCAACACTCAGACATCATTTACAGATAGCCAGGGGTACACTCCAACACTCAGACATCATTTACAGATAGCCAGGGGTACACTCCAACACTCAGACATCATTTACAGATAGCCAGGGGAACACTACACTCAGACATCATTTACACTCAGACATCATTTACAGATAGCCAGGGAACACTAGCCAACACTCAGACATCATTTACAGATAGCCAGGGAACACTCCAACACTCAGACATCATTTACAGATAGACATCATTTACAGATAGCCAGGTACACTCCAACACTCAGACATCATTTACAGATAGCCAGGGTACACTCCAACACTCAGACATCATTTACAGATAGCCAGGGGAACACTCAGACATCATTTACAGATAGCCAGGGGAACACTCCAACACTCAGACATCATTTACAGATAGCCAGGGGAACACTCCAACACTCAGACATCATTTACAGATAGCCAGGGGTACACTCCAACACTCAGACATCATTTACAGATAGCCAGGGGAACACTCCAACACTCAGACATCATTTACAGATAGCCAGGGGAACACTCCAACACTCAGACATCATTTACAGATAGCCAGGGGTACACTCCAACACTCAGACATCATTTACAGATAGCCAGGGGCACACTCCAACACTCAGACATCATTTACAGATAGCCAGGGGAACACTCCAACACTCAGACATCATTTACAGATAGCCAGGGGAACACTCCAACACTCAGACATCATTTACAGATAGCCAGGGGAACACTCAACACTCAGACATCATTTACAGATAGCCAGGGGTACACTCCAACACTCAGACATCATTTACAGATAGCCAGGGGTACACTCCAACACTCAGACATCATTTACAGATAGCCAGGGGTACACTCCAACACTCAGACATCATTTACAGATAGCCAGGGGCACACTCCAACACTCAGACATCATTTACAGATAGCCAGGGTCACACTCCAACACTCAGACATCATTTACAGATAGCCAGGGTCACACTCCAACACTCAGACATCATTTACAGATAGCCAGGGGTACACTCCAACACTCAGACATCATTTACAGATAGCCAGGGGAACACTCCAACACTCAGACATCATTTACAGATAGCCAGGGAACACTCCAACACTCAGACATCATTTACAGATAGCCAGGGAACACTCCAACACTCAGACATCATTTACAGATAGCCAGGGGTACACTCCAACACTCAGACATCATTTACAGATAGCCAGGGGAACACTCCAACACTCAGACATCATTTACAGATAGCCAGGGGCACACTCCAACACTCAGACATCATTTACAGATAGCCAGGGGAACACTCCAACACTCAGACATCATTTACAGATAGCCAGGGAACACTCCAACACTCAGACATCATTTACAGATAGCCAGGGGAACACTCCAACACTCAGACATCATTTACAGATAGCCAGGGGTACACTCCAACACTCAGACATCATTTACAGATAGCCAGGGGAACACTCCAACACTCAGACATCATTTACAGATAGCCAGGGGCACACTCCAACACTCAGACATCATTTACAGATAGCCAGGGGAACACTCCAACACTCAGACATCATTTACAGATAGCCAGGGAACACTCCAACACTCAGACATCATTTACAGATAGCCAGGGGAACACTCCAACACTCAGACATCATTTACAGATAGCCAGGGGCACACTCCAACACTCAGACATTATTTACAGATAGCCAGGGGTACACTCCAACACTCAGACATCATTTACAGACAGCCAGGGGAACACTCCAACACTCAGACATCATTTACAGACAGCCAGGGGAACACTCCAACACTCAGACATCATTTACAGATAGCCAGGGGAACGCTCCAACACTCAGACATCATTTACAGATAGCCAGGGGCACACTACAACACTCCAACACTCAGACATCATTTACAGATAGCCAGGGGCACACTCCAAAACTCAGACATCATTTACAGATAGCCAGGGGCACACTCCAACACTCAGACATCATTACAGATAGCCAGGGGAACACTCCAACACTCAGACATCATTTACAGATAGCCAGGGGCACACTCCAACACTCAGACATCATTTACAGATAGCCAGGGGCACACTCCAACACTCAGACATTATTTACAGATAGCCAGATAGCCAGGGGCACACTCCAACACTCAGACATCATTTACAGACAGCCAGGGAACACTCCAACACTCAGACATCATTTACAGATAGCCAGGGGAACACTCCAACACTCAGACATCATTTACAGATAGCCAGGGAACACTCCAACACTCAGACATCATTTACAGATAGCCAGGGGCACACTCCAACACTCAGACATCATTTACAGATAGCCAGGGGCACACTCCAACACTCAGACATTATTTACAGATAGCCAGGGGAACACTCCAACACTCAGACATCATTTACAGACAGCCAGGGGAACACTCCAACACTCAGACATCATTTACAGATAGCCAGGGAACACTCCAACACTCAGACATCATTTACAGATAGCCAGGGGCACACTCCAACACTCAGACATCATTTACAGATAGCCAGGGGAACACTCCAACACTCAGACATCATTTACAGATAGCCAGGGGAACACTCCAACACTCAGACATCATTTACAGATAGCCAGGGGTACACTCCAACACTCAGACATCATTTACAGATAGCCAGGGGTACACTCCAACACTCAGACATCATTTACAGATAGCCAGGGGCACACTCCAACACTCAGACATCATTTACAGATAGCCAGGGAACACTCCAACACTCAGACATCATTTACAGATAGCCAGGGGAACACTCCAACACTCAGACATCATTTACAGATAGCCAGGGGTACACTCCAACACTCAGACATCATTTACAGATAGCCAGGGTACACTCCAACACTCAGACATCATTTACAGATAGCCAGGGGAACACTCCAACACTCAGACATCATTTACAGACAGCCAGGGGTACACTCCAACACTCAGACATCATTTACAGATAGCCAGGGGTACACTCCAACACTCAGACATCATTTACAGATAGCCAGGGGTACACTCCAACACTCAGACATCATTTACAGATAGCCAGGGGAACACTCCAACACTCAGAAATCATTTACAGATAGCCAGGGGAACACTCCAACACTCAGACATCATTTACAGATAGCCAGGGGGAACACTCCAACACTCAGACATCATTTACAGATAGCCAGGGGAACACTCCAACACTCAGACATCATTTACAGATAGCCAGGGGAACACTCCAACACTCAGACATCATTTACAGATAGCCAGGGAACACTCCAACACTCAGACATCATTTACAGATAGCCAGGGGAACACTCCAACACTCAGACATCATTTACAGATAGCCAGGGGTACACTCCAACACTCAGACATCATTTACAGATAGCCAGGGGAACACTCCAACACTCAGACATCATTTACAGATAGCCAGGGGCACACTCCAACACTCAGACATCATTTACAGATAGCCAGGGAACACTCCAACACTCAGACATCATTTACAGATAGCCAGGGAACACTCCAACACTCAGACATCATTTACAGATAGCCAGGGGTACACTCCAACACTCAGACATCATTTACAGATAGCCAGGGGTACACTCCAACACTCAGACATCATTTACAGATAGCCAGGGGCACACTCCAACACTCAGACATCATTTACAGATAGCCAGGGGAACACTCCAACACTCAGACATCATTTACAGATAGCCAGGGAACACTCCAACACTCAGACATCATTTACAGATAGCCAGGGTACACTCCAACACTCAGACATCATTTACAGATAGCCAGGGGTACACTCCAACACTCAGACATCATTTACAGATAGCCAGGGAACACTCCAACACTCAGACATCATTTACAGACAGCCAGGGGTACACTCCAACACTCAGACATCATTTACAGATAGCCAGGGGTACACTCCAACACTCAGACATCATTTACAGATAGCCAGGGGAACACTCAGACATCATTTACAGATAGCCAGGGGAACACTCCAACACTCAGACATCATTTACAGATAGCCAGGGGAACACTCCAACACTCAGACATCATTTACAGATAGCCAGGGGAACACTCCAACACTCAGACATCATTTACAGATAGCCAGGGGAACACTCCAACACTCAGACATCATTTACAGATAGCCAGGGGAACACTCCAACACTCAGACATCATTTACAGATAGCCAGGGGAACACTCCAACACTCAGACATCATTTACAGATAGCCAGGGAACACTCCAACACTCAGACATCATTTACAGATAGCCAGGGTACACTCCAACACTCAGACATCATTTACAGATAGCCAGGGAACACTCCAACACTCAGACATCATTTACAGATAGCCAGGGGCACACTCCAACACTCAGACATCATTTACAGATAGCCAGGGGCACACTCCAACACTCAGACATTATTTACAGATAGCCAGGGGTACACTCCAACACTCAGACATCATTTACAGACAGCCAGGGGAACACTCCAACACTCAGACATCATTTACAGACAGCCAGGGGAACACTCCAACACTCAGACATCATTTACAGACAGCCAGGGGAACACTCCAACACTCAGACATCATTTACAGATAGCCAGGGGAACACTCCAACACTCAGACATCATTACAGATAGCCAGGGAACACTCAGACATCATTTACAGATAGCCAGGGGTACACTCCAACACTCAGACATCATTTACAGATAGCCAGGGGTACACTCCAACACTCAGACATCACTTACAGATAGCCAGGGTCACACTCCAACACTCAGACATCATTTACAGATAGCCAGGGTCACACTCCAACACTCAGACATCATTTACAGATAGCCAGGGGCACACTCCAACACTCAGACATTATTTACAGATAGCCAGGGGCACACTCCAACACTCAGACATCATTTACAGATAGCCAGGGGTACACTCCAACACTCAGACATCATTTACAGATAGCCAGGGGTACACTCCAACACTCAGACATCATTTACAGATAGCCAGGGGTACACTCCAACACTCAGACATCATTTACAGATAGCCAGGGGTACACTCCAACACTCAGACATCATTTACAGATAGCCAGGGGCACACTCCAACACTCAGACATCATTTACAGATAGCCAGGGAACACTCCAACACTCAGACATCATTTACAGATAGCCAGGGGTACACTCCAACACTCAGACATCATTTACAGATAGCCAGGGAACACTCCAACACTCAGACATCATTTACAGATAGCCAGGGGCACACTCCAACACTCAGACATCATTTACAGATAGCCAGGGGAACACTCCAACACTCAGACATCATTTACAGATAGCCAGGGGAACACTCCAACACTCAGACATCATTTACAGATAGCCAGGGGAACACTCCAACACTCAGACATCATTTACAGATAGCCAGGGGCACACTCCAACACTCAGACATTATTTACAGATAGCCAGGGGAACACTCCAACACTCAGACATCATTTACAGACAGCCAGGGAACACTCCAACACTCAGACATCATTTACAGACAGCCAGGGGAACACTCCAACACTCAGACATCATTTACAGATAGCCAGGGGAACACTCCAACACTCAGACATCATTTACAGATAGCCAGGGGAACACTCAGACATCATTTACAGATAGCCAGGGGCACACTCCAACACTCAGACATCATTTACAGATAGCCAGGGGCACACTCCAACACTCAGACATCATTACAGATAGCCAGGGGAACACTCCAACACTCAGACATCATTTACAGATAGCCAGGGGTACACTCCAACACTCAGACATCATTTACAGATAGCCAGGGGCACACTCCAACACTCAGACATTATTTACAGATAGCCAGGGGAACACTCCAACACTCAGACATCATTTACAGACAGCCAGGGGAACACTCCAACACTCAGACATCATTTACAGATAGCCAGGGAACACTCCAACACTCAGACATTATTTACAGATAGCCAGGGGAACACTCCAACACTCAGACATCATTTACAGACAGCCAGGGGAACACTCCAACACTCAGACATCATTTACAGACAGCCAGGGGAACACTCCAACACTCAGACATCATTTACAGATAGCCAGGGGAACACTCAACACTCAGACATCATTTACAGACAGCCAGGGGAACACTCCAACACTCAGACATCATTTACAGACAGCCAGGGAACACTCCAACACTCAGACATCATTTACAGATAGCCAGGGGAACACTCCAACACTCAGACATCATTTACAGATAGCCAGGGGAACACTCCAACACTCAGACATCATTTACAGATAGCCAGGGGCACACTCCAACACTCAGACATCATTTACAGATAGCCAGGGAACACTCCAACACTCAGACATCATTTACAGATAGCCATGGGAACACTCCAACACTCAGACATCATTTACAGATAGCCAGGGCACACTCCAACACTCAGACATTATTTACAGATAGCCAGGGGAACACTCCAACACTCAGACATCATTTACAGATAGCCAGGGAACACTCCAACACTCAGACATCATTTACAGATAGCCAGGGGGACACTCCATCACTAAGACATCATTTACAGATTTAAGTAAAAGTAAAAGTTGTAACAGATGTAAATAGTAAAGTACAGATACCCCAAAAAACTACTTAAGTAGTACTTTAAAGTATTTTTACTTAAGTACTTTATACCACTGTTTGTCTCCTACTGCGAATTATGTCATTTAGTGGTGAGTTTGGATTCTGTCAGAAACTCAGAGATACAAGTTCCAAAGTCAGAAATAAGCACTCATTTCAGTCAGATTCCCCTGTTACCTTGATCCCATTTCAGTCAGATTCCCCTGTTAGATCAGGCTTGACACTTAAATAAACAAATATGCCTGGTTTTTAAATTTGCTTGCATTGATGATAATTTTTCTTCCCGTTTGATATTAGATTGCATCCAGTGCTTATGAACTGCCAGTACATTCACTGAACATCTTGGCCCATATTCACAAAGAGTCTCAGTAGAAGATCTTGGCCCTTATTCACAAAGAGTCTCAGTAGAAGATCTTGGCCCTCATTCACAAAGAGTCTCAGTAGAAGATCTTGGCCCTTATTCACAAAGAGTCTCAGTAGAAGATCTTGGCCCTCATTCACAAAGAGTCTCAGAGTAGAAGATCTTGGCCCTTATTCACAAAGAGTCTCAGAGTAGAAGATCTTGGCCCTTATTCACAAAGAGTCTCAGAGTAGAAGATCTGATCTAGGATCAGGTCCCCCTTCACCATGCAACACTACTGATTATTATCAAACACTATATAGGGAATAGGGTCTATAGTAGTGCACGATATAGGGAATAGGGTCTATAGTAGTGCACTATATAGGGAATAGGGCCCTGGTCTATAGTAGTGCACTATATAGGGAATAGGGCTCTGGTCTATAGTAGTGCAATATATAGGGAATAGGGCTCTGGTCTATAGTAGTGTACTATATAGGGAATAGGGCTCTGGTCTATAGTAGTACCACTATATAGGGAATAGGGCTCTGGTCTATAGCCGTGCACTATATAGGGAATAGGGCTCTGATCTATAGTAGTGCACTATATAGGGAATAGGGCTCTGGTCTATAGTAGTGTACTATATAGGGAATAGGGCTCTGGTCTAAAAGTGTACTATATAGGGAATGGGGCTCTGGTCTAAAGTAGTGTACTATATAGGGAATAGGGCTCTGGTCTATAGTAGTGTACTATGTAGGGAATAGGGCTCTGGTCTAAAGTAGTGTACTATATAGGGAATAGGGCTCTGGTCTAAAGTAGTGTACTATGTAGGGAATAGGGCTCTGGTCTAAAGTAGTGTATTATGTAGGGAATAGGGCTCTGGTCTATAGTAGTACCACTATATAGGGAATAGGGCTCTGGTCTATAGTAGTGTACTATATAGGAATAGGGCTCTGGTCTATAGTACTGTACTATATAGGGTATAGGGCTCTGGTCTAAAGTAGTGTACTATGTAGGGAATAGGGCTCTGGTCTATAGTAGTGTACTATATAGGGAATAGGGCTCTGGTCTATAGTAGTGCACTATATAGGGAATAGGGCTCTGGTATAAAGTAGTGCACTATATAGGGAATAGGGCTCTGGTCTATAGTAGTGTACTATATAGGGAATAGGGCTCTGGTCTATAGTAGTGCACTATATAGGGAATAGGGCTCTGGTCTATAGTAGTGCACTATATAGGGAATAGGGCTCTGGTCTATAGTAGTGCACTATATAGGGAATAGGGCTCTGGTCTATAGTAGTGTACTATATAGGGAATAGGGCTCTGGTCTATAGTAGTGCACTATATAGGGAATAGAGCTCTGGTCTATAGTAGTGCCCTATATAGGGAATAGGGTCTATAGTAGTGCTCTATATAGGGAATAGGGTCTGAAGTAGTGCTCTATATAGGGAATAGGGTCTGAAGTAGTGCTCTATATAGGGAATAGGGTCTAAAGTAGTGCACTATATAGGGAATAGGGCCCTGGTCTATAGTAGTGTACTATATAGGGAAGAGGGCTCTGGTCTATAGTAGTGCACTATATAGGGAATAGGGCTCTGGTCTAAAGTAGTGCACTATATATGGAATAGGGCTCTGGTCTATAGTAGTGCCACTATATAGGGAATAGGGTCTATAGTAGTCTACTATATAGGGAATAGGGCTCTGGTCTATAGTAGTGCACTATATAGGAATAGGGTCTAAAGTAGTGCACTATATAGGGAATAGGGTCTAAAGTAGTGCACTATATAGGGAATAGGGCCCTGGTCTATAGTAGTGTACTATATAGGGAATAGGGCTCTGGTCTATAGTAGTGCACTATATAGGAATAGGGTCTATAGTAGTGCCACTATATAGGGAATAGGGTCTATAGTTGTGCACTATATAGGGAATAGGGTCTAAAGTAGTCTACTATATAGGGAATAGGGTCTATAGTTGTGCACTATATAGGGAATAGGGTCTAAAGTAGTGCACTATATAGGGAATAGGGTCTAAAGTAGTGCACTATATAGGGAATAGGGTCTAAAGTAGTGCACTATATAGAGAATAGGGCTCCATTTGGGATGTATAGACCTGACTGTCTTCAAGTGAACATGTGATCATTAAACAAGTGAAGAAGGAGGGATCAGTCCCCTCCTCCTCCTCCTCCTCCTCCTCCTCCTCCTCCTCCTCCTCCTCCTCCTCCTCCTCCCTCCTCCTGTCCTCCTGTCCTCTCTCATGTTCTGTCTCTCCATCCTCCTCCTCCTCCTCCCCCCCCTCCTCCCCCTCCTCCTCCCTCCTCCTCCTCCTGTCCTCTCTCATGTTCTGTCTCTCCATCCTCCTCCCCCCTCCTCCTCCTCTCATGTTCTGTCTCTCATCCATCCTCCTCCTCCTCCTCCTCCTCCTCCTATCATGTTCTGTCTCTCATCCATCCTCCTCCTCCTCCTCCTCCTCCTCCTATCATGTTCTGTCTCTCATCCATCCTCCTCCTCCTCCTCCTCTCATGTTCTGTCTCTCATCCATCCTCCTCCTCCTCCTCTTCCTCCTGTCCTCTCTCATGTTCTGTCTCTCATCCATCCTCCTCCTCCTCCTCTTCCTCCTGTCCTACTCTCATGTTCTGTCTCTCATCCATCCTCCTCCTCCTCCTGTCCTCTCTCATGTTCTGTCTCTCATCCATCCTCCTCCTCCTCCTCTCATGTTCTGTCTCTCATCCATCCTCCTCCTCCTCCTCCTCCTCCTCCTCCTCCTCCTCCTCTCATGTTCTGTCTCTCATCCATCCTCCTCCTCCTCCTCTTCCTCCTGTCCTCTCTCATGTTCTGTCTCTCATCCATCCTCCTCCTCCTCCTCTTCCTCCTCTCATGTTCTGTCTCTCATCCATCCTCCTCCTCCTCCTGTCCTCTCTCATGTTCTGTCTCTCATCCATCCTCCTCCTCCTCCTCTTCCTCCTGTCCTCTCTCATGTTCTGTCTCTCATCCATCAATCTCCTCCTCCTCCTCCTGTCCTCTCTCATGTTCTGTCTCTCATCCATCCTCCTCCTCCTGTCCTCTCTCATGTTCTGTCTCTCATCCATCCTCCTCCTCCTCCTTTCCTCCTGTCCTACTCTCATGTTCTGTCTCTCATCCATCCTCCTCCTCCTCCTCTTCCTCCTGTCCTCTCTCATGTTCTGTCTCTCATCCATCCATCTCCTCCTCCTCCTCCTCCCTCATGTTCTGTCTCGCATCCATCCACCTCCTCCTCATTCTCTCATGTTCTGTCTCTCATCCATCCTCCTCCTCCTCATTCTCTCATGTTCTGTCTCTCATCCATCCATCCTCCTCCTCATTCTCTCATGTTCTGTCTCATCCTCCACTCCATCTTCCTCCCTTATTGCGTCTCTGTTCCAGAACAGTTTGTGAAGTTGGAGTCCCTCGTTGCCTAGCGACCTGTTTTAACAGCCTCTGTCCTATTACCTTCTCCCTCCTCTTCCTCTCTCTCCTCTTCCTCCTCTCTCCTCTTCCTCCCCCTGTCATCTGCACTCCTCCGTTGAGACAGTTACTTTTTTCTCCATCTTAAGAGGCATGCTAGACTTCCGGGGTTTCTTCTTGGGAGCAGGATCAGCGGAAGTACACCAACCTCCTTGATTGGATGATCCGAGAGCCTTGGCCCCTCCCACTGACCCGGAGGAAGAAGCCAATTGGTCCAACAGAGACGAGGAGGAGGGAAGAGGGGAGGTCTGTCGTGTAGCACGGTAGAACTGAGACAGTGGTTGGACTTCTCCCAGAGAAGAATCCAATAGCTGGGTCTGGAAGGAGGACAGAGGAGCAGTGATGCCCACTGAGGGATGCCCTGTCCTGGGGAAGATGTGCCCCCTGTGGGGGTCTGGGCTGGAGGGTTTGTCTGGCTCTGGGTGGGGGGCTGGGGTGGGTTTTGAAAGGTGAGTCAGAGGGGTGTGTTGTCGTTGCTGTTGTGGATGCTGGGGATGGTTTAGGGGTACGGCTGTGGCTGTGTTGTGGCACCTCTGTTGTTTATGGAGTTTGTCATAGGTGTGTGCGTGTTGACTCCAGGTGTGTGTGTGTTGACTCCAGGTGTGTGTGTGTCGTGTGTGTGTGTTTGCGGTCTCCCTGTCCCTTTGTGGTGTTGTTGCGTGTCTAAGTGTATCCATGTGTAATCTGGGATTGGGGTTAGCGCTGTGTCTGTTGCGGCTCCTCAGTGAGCTAAACACCATACCACACCCGTCCACAGTGCACCTGTGCTTTATCTTCAGGTGTACCGCGTTGTAGTGGATCTTCAAGGTTCCTTTGTCATAGAAGCTCTTGTCGCAGGCACCACAGCAAACCCTGCCCTTACGGAGGGAGGGCGAGACCTCTGGGAAGAGCCAGCCCTTAGGGAGGGAGGAGGAGCAGGGGGGAGAGGACACGTCAGGGAAGAGCCAGCCCTTAGGGAGGGAGGAGGAGCAGGGGGGAGAGGACACATCAGGGAAGAGCCTGTCGTTACGGAGGGAGGAGGATGAGGAGGGGCGGGACACTACACGGAACAGGCTCTGGGCTAGCTTAGAAAGAGAGGAGGAAGAGAGGGAGGAGGAGGAAGAGAGGGAGGAGGAGGAAGAGAGGGAGGAGGTGTTGTTGGACAGCCCGAAGTTCTCCTTCTGTAGCTCAGGGTTGGTTACTAGATAACTGAGTCGACGATGGTGGAGGCGTTGATCGTCATGGTTACCGGCCGGCTGCTGCTGGTCGTGGTCACGGTGTGGCTGCCCTGACGACGACCTCGTCGGTGACTCGTTGTGTTCAGGTTTAGGTTCCATCGTCTTGGTCCCAGTTCCGTTTCCTATTTCTCCTCCTAGACCGTTAATGGCAGCTGGTACCGGACTCATCAGGTTACCATATGGAGACCCAGACTCAGACACGCTGCTTTCTGACTGGTGCTGTGGTCCATCGCTCCGTTTCACCCTCCCGGGCCTCCGTAGTCCACCCAGCCTGGTGGGAGGGGCCAAACCCTGCAAGGGGGAGGGGCTATGGAACTGGAATGGGAGGAGCATAGAGAGACTGGCAGGAAAGTTATCAAAATGGTGGAGATTGGCAGGACTGCCCTTCTCAAAATGGTGCCCAGTCGCCGGAATGCCCTTCTCAAAACGGTGGCCCTTCTCAAAATGGTGGATGCTAGCAGGGCTGCCCTTCTCAAAATGGTGCCCAGTCGCCAGAATGCCCTTCTCAAAATGGTGGATGCTAGCAGGGCTGCCCTTCTCAAAATGGTGGCCCATCTCAAAATGGTGGATGCTAGCAGGGCTGCCCTTCTCAAACTGGTGGATGCTAGCAGGGCTGCCCTTCTCAAAATGGTGCCCAGTCGCCGGAATGCCCTTCTCAAAATGGTGGCCCTTCTCAGAATAGTGAACACTCACAGGACTGCCCATCTCAAAATGCCCGCTCTGCCTGTTGCTCTCAATGAACGCTTGGATGTTGGAGACCGTCCGGGAGGAGGAGGGACCAGAGAGGTCATTTCCCAGTGAGTCCTGAAAGGTCATGAGCTCTACGATTGTCCGCGTTTCTCCGAACCTCAGGAACTGTTGTAGAGTCACAATCTCTTCCTTATGACAGACCACTGTCCAACGCTCCAATACGCTGCCAGAAGAGTTCTAGGGGGGAGAGAGGAGGGGGGAGACAGTATAGACTCAGTGAGCATAGCCTTGCTATTGAGAAATGCCACTATAGACAGACCTGGTTCTCTAGAGCAGACAGGCTATGTGCTCATTGCCCACAAAATGAGGTGGAAACTGAGAATTTGAAAACAAACTCCCAAATCTCCTGGGGAAATACCAGTGTGGGGCCTCCTGCGTGGTGCAGTGGTCTAAGGCACTGCACCGCCATGCTAGAGGTTTCACAACAGAGTAGTATGTATCCTCTATCCCCCTACCTGTAGTATGTATCCTCTATCCCCCTACCTGTAGTATGTATCCTCTATTCCCCTACCTGTAGTATGTACCCTCTATTCCCCTACCTGTAGTATGTATCCTCTATCCCCCTACCTGTAGTATGTTCCCTCTATCCCCCTACCTGTAGTATGTACCCTCTATCCCACTACCTGTAGTATGTATCCTATATCCCCCTACCTGTAGTATGTATCCTCTATTCCCCTACCTGTAGTATGTACCCTCTATTCCCCTACCTGTAGTATGTATCCTCTATCCCCCTACCTGTAGTATGTATCCTCTATCCCCCTACCTGTAGAATGTATCCTCTATCCCCCTACCTGTAGTATGTATCCTCTATCCTCTATCCCCCTACCTGTAGTGTGTCTCCTCTATCCCCCCTACCTGTAGTATGTATCCTCTATCCCCCTACCTGTAGTATGTATCCTCTATCCCCCTACCTGTAGTATGTATCCCTCTATCCCCCTACCTGTAGTATGTATCCTCTATCCCCTACCTGTAGTATGTATCCTCTATCCCCCTACCTGTAGTATGTATCCTCTATCCCCTACCTGTAGTATGTATCCTCTATCCCCCTACCTGTAGTATGTATCCTCTATCCCCTACCTGTAGTATGTATCCTCTATCCTCTACCCCCCTCTACCTGTAGTATGTATCCTCCATTCCCCTACCTGTAGTATGTATCCTCTATCCCCTACCTGTAGTATGTATCCTCTATCCCCCTACCTGTAGTATGTATCCTCTATCCCCTACCTGTAGTATGTATCCTCTATCCTCCCCCTACCTGTAGTATGTATCCTCTATCCCCCTACCTGTAGTATGTATCCTCTATCCCCCCCTACCTGTAGTATGTATCCCTCCTCTATCCTCCTACCTGTAGTATCTATCCTCTATCCCCCTACCTGTAGTATGTATCCTCTATCCCCCCCTACCTGTAGTATGTATCCTCTATTCCCCTACCTGTAGTATGTATCCCTCTATTCCCCCTACCTGTAGTATGTATCCTCTATCCCCTACCTGTAGTATGTATCCTCTATCCCCCTACCTGTAGTATGTATCCCTCTATCCCACTACCTGTAGTATGTATCCTATATCCCCCTACCTGTAGTATGTATCCTCTATCCCCCTACCTGTAGTATGTATCCCCTATCCCCTACCTGTAGTATGTATCCTCTATCCCCCTACCTGTAGTATGTATCCTCTATCCCCTACCTGTAGTATGTATCCTCTATCCCCCTACCTGTAGTATGTATCCTCTATCCTCTATCCCCCCCTACCTGTAGTATGTATCCTCTATCCCCCTACCTGTAGTATGTATCCTCTATCCCCCCTACCTGTAGTATGTATCCTCTATCTATCCCCCTACCTGTAGTATGTATCCCTCTATCCCCCTACCTGTAGTATGTATCCTCTATCCCCCTACTACCTGTAGTATGTATCCTCTATCCCCTACCTGTAGTATGTATCCTCTATCCCCCTACCTGTAGTATGTATCCTCTATCCCCCTACCTGTAGTATGTATCCTCTATCCCCTACCTGTAGTATGTATCCTCTATCCTCTACTACCTGTAGTATGTATCCTCCATCCCCCTACCTGTAGTATGTATCCTCTATCCCCCCCCCTACCTGTAGTATGTATCCTCTATCCCCCTACCTGTAGTATGTATCCTCTATCCCCTACCTGTAGTATGTATCCTCTATCCCCCTACCTGTAGTATGTATCCTCTATCCCCCTACCTGTAGTATGTATCCTCTATCCCCCTACCTGTAGTATGTATCCTCTATCCTCCTACCTGTAGTATGTATCCTCTATCCCCCTACCTGTAGTATGTATCCTCCATTCCCCTACCTGTAGTATGTATCCTCTATCCTCTATCCTCTATCCCCCTACCTGTAGTATGTATCCTCTACCCCCTACCTGTAGTATGTATCCTCTATCCCCCTACCTGTAGTATGTATCCTATGTATCCTCTATCCCCCTACCTGTAGTATGTATCCTCTATCCTCCTATCCCCCCCCTACCTGTAGTATGTATCCTCTATCCCCCTACCTGTAGTATGTATCCTCTATCCCCCTACCTGTAGTATGTATCCTCTATCCCCTACCTGTAGTATGTATCCTCTATCCCCCTACCTGTAGTATGTATCCTCTATCCCCCTACCTGTAGTATGTATCCTCTATCCTCTATCCCCCTACCTGTAGTATGTATCCTCTATCCCCCTACCTGTAGTATGTATCCTCTCCCCTATCCCCCTACCTGTAGTATGTATCCTCTATCCCCCTACCTGTAGTATGTATCCTCTATCCCCCTACCTGTAGTATGTATCCTCTATCCCCTACCTGTAGTATGTATCCTCTATCCTCTATCCCCCTACCTGTAGTATGTATCCTCTATCCCCCTACCTGTAGTATGTATCCCTCTATCCCCCTACCTGTAGTATGTATCCTCTATCCTCTATCCCCCTACCTGTAGTATGTATCCTCTATCCCCCTACCTGTAGTATGTATCCTCTATCCTCTACCTCCCCCCCTACCTGTAGTATGTATCCTCTATCCCCCTACCTGTAGTATGTATCCTCTATCCTCTATCCCCTACCTGTAGTATGTATCCTCTATCCCCCTACCTGTAGTATGTATCCTCTATTCCCCCTACCTGTAGTATGTATCCTCTATCCCCCTACCTGTAGTATGTATCCTCTATCCCCCTACCTGTAGTATGTATCCTCTATCCTCTATCCCCCTACCTGTAGTATGTATCCTCTATCCTCTATCCCCCTACCTGTAGTATGTATCCTCTATCCCCCTACCTGTAGTATGTATCCTCTATCCCCCTACCTGTAGTATGTATCCTCTATCCCCCTACCTGTAGTATGTATCCTCTATCCCCTACCTGTAGTATGTATCCTCTATCCCCCTACCTGTAGTATGTATCCCCTCTATCCCCCCTACCTGTAGTATGTATCCTCTATCCCCCTACCTGTAGTATGTATCCTCTATCCCCTACCTGTAGTATGTATCCTCTATCCCCTCTATCCCCCTACCTGTAGTATGTATCCTCTATCCCCCTACCTGTAGTATGTATCCTCTATCCCCTACCTGTAGTATGTATCCTCTATCCCCTACCTGTAGTATGTATCCTCTCCCCCTACCTGTAGTATGTATCTCTATCCCCCTACCTGTAGTATGTATCCTCCATCCCCTACCTGTAGTATGTATCCTCTATCCCCTACCTGTAGTATGTATCCTCTATCCCCTACCTGTAGTATGTATCCTCTATCCCCCTACCTGTAGTATGTATCCTCTATCCTCCTACCTGTAGTATGTATCCTCTATCCCCCTACCTGTAGTATGTATCCTCTATCCCCCTACCTGTAGTATGTATCCCCTACCTCCCCCCTACCTGTAGTATGTATCCTCTATCCTCCTACCTGTAGTATGTATCCTCTATCCCCCTACCTGTAGTATGTATCCTCTATCCCCCTACCTGTAGTATGTATCCTATCCTCTATCCCCCTACCTGTAGTATGTATCCTCTATCCCCTACCTGTAGTATGTATCCTCTATCCTCCCCCCTACCTGTAGTATGTATCCTACCTGTAGTATCCTCTATCCCCCTACCTGTAGTATGTATCCTCTATCCCCTACCTGTAGTATGTATCCCCCCTACCTGTAGTATGTATCCTCTATCCCCCTACCTGTAGTATGTATCCTCTATCCCCCTACCTGTAGTATGTATCCTCTATCCCCCTACCTGTAGTATGTATCCTCTATCCCCCTACCTGTAGTATGTATCCTCTATCCCCCTACCTGTAGTATGTATCCTCCCCTATCCTCTATCCCCCTACCTGTAGTATGTATCCTCTATCCCCCTACCTGTAGTATGTATCCCCCCTACCTGTATCCCTACCTGTAGTATGTATCCTCTATCCCCCTACCTGTAGTATGTATCCTCTATCCCCCTACCTGTAGTATGTATCCTCTATCCCCCTACCTGTAGTATGTATGTATCCCCTACCTGTAGTATGTATCCTCCTATCTATCCCCCTACCTGTAGTATGTATCCTCTATCCCCCTACCTGTAGTATGTATCCTCTATCCCCCTACCTGTAGTATGTATCCTCTATCCTCTATCCCCCCCCTACCTGTAGTATGTATCCTCTATCCCCCTACCTGTAGTATGTATCCTCTATCCCCTATCCTACCTGTAGTATGTATCCTCTATCCCCTACCTGTAGTATGTATCCTCTATCCCCTACCTGTAGTATGTATCCTCTATCCCCCCCCCTACCTGTAGTATGTATCCTCTATCCCCCCTACCTGTAGTATGTATCCTCCTCTATCCCCCTACCTGTAGTCCCCCCTACCTGTAGTATGTATCCTCTATCCCCCTACCTGTAGTATGTATCCTCTATCCCCCTACCTGTAGTATGTATCCTCTATCCCCTACCTGTAGTCCTCTATCCCCCTACCTGTAGTATGTATCCTCTATCCCCCTACCTGTAGTATGTATCCTCTATCCTATCCTACCTGTAGTATGTATCCTCTATCCCCCTACCTGTAGTATGTATCCTCTATCCCCCTACCTGTAGTATGTATCCTCTATCCCCCTACCTGTAGTATGTATCCTCTATCCTCTATCCCCCTACCTGTAGTATGTATCCTCTATCCCCCTACCTGTAGTATGTATCCTCTATCCTCCCTACCTGTAGTATGTATCCTCTATCCCCTACCTGTAGTATGTATCCTCTATCCTCCCCCCTACCTGTAGTATGTATCCTCTATCCCCCTACCTGTAGTATGTATCCTCTATCCCCTACCTGTAGTATGTATCCTCTATCCCCCTACCTGTAGTATGTATCCTCTATCCCCCTACCTGTAGTATGTATCCTCTATCCTCTATCCCCCCTACCTGTAGTATGTATCCTCTATCCTCTATCCCCCTACCTGTAGTATGTATCCTCTATCCCCCTACCTGTAGTATGTATCCTCTATCCCCCTACCTGTAGTATGTATCCTCTATCCCCCTACCTGTAGTATGTATCCTCTATCCCCCCTACCTGTAGTATGTATCCTCTATCCCCCTACCTGTAGTATGTATCCTCTATCCCCCTACCTGTAGTATGTATCCTCTATCCCCCTACCTGTAGTATGTATCCTCTATCCCCCTACCTGTAGTATGTATCCTCTATCTTCCTACCTGTAGTATGTATCCTCTATCCCCTACCTGTAGTATGTATCCTCTATCCCCCTACCTGTAGTATGTATCCTCTATCCCCCTACCTGTAGTATGTATCCTCTATCTCCCCTACCTGTAGTATGTATCCTCTATCCCCCCCTACCTGTAGTATGTATCCTCTATCCCCCTACCTGTAGTATGTATCCTCTATCCCCCTACCTGTAGTATGTATCCTCTATCCCCCCCCTACCTGTAGTATGTATCCTCTATCCCCCTACCTGTAGTATGTATCCTCTCCCCCCCTATCCCCTATCCCCCTACCTGTAGTATGTATCCTCTATCCCCCTACCTGTAGTATGTATCCTCTATCCTCCTATCCCCCTACCTGTAGTATGTATCCTCTATCCCCCTACCTGTAGTATGTATCCTCTATCCCCCTACCTGTAGTATGTATCCTCTATCCCCCTACCTGTAGTATGTATCCTCTATCCCCCTACCTGTAGTATGTATCCTCTATCCCCCTACCTGTAGTATGTATCCTCCTATCCCCCTACCTGTAGTATGTATCCTCTATCCCCCTACCTGTAGTATGTATCCTCTATCCCCCTACCTGTAGTATGTATCCTCTATCCCCCTGTAGTATGTATCCTACCTGTAGTATGTATCCTCTATCCCCCTACCTGTAGTATGTATCCTCTATCCCCCTACCTGTAGTATGTATCCTCTATCCCCCCCTACCTGTAGTATGTATCCTCTATCCCCCTACCTGTAGTATGTATCCTCTATCCCCCTACCTGTAGTATGTATCCTCTATCCTGTAGTATGTATCCTCTATCCCCTACCTGTAGTATGTATCCTCTATCCCCCTACCTGTAGTATGTATCCTCTATCCCCCTACCTGTAGTATGTATCCTCTATCCCCTACCTGTAGTATGTATCCTCTATCCCCCTACCTGTAGTATCCTATCCTACCTGTAGTCCTCTATCCCCTACCTGTAGTATGTATCCCCCTCTATCCCCCTACCTACCTGTAGTATGTATCCTCTAGTCCTCTATCCCCCTACCTGTAGTATGTATCCTCTATCCCCCTACCTGTAGTATGTATCCTCTATCCCCCTACCTGTAGTATGTATCCTCTATCCCCCTACCTGTAGTATGTATCCTCTATCCCCCTACCTGTAGTATGTATCCTCTATCCCCCTACCTGTAGTATGTATCCTCTATCCCCTACCTGTAGTATGTATCCTCTATCCCCCCCCCTACCTGTAGTATGTATCCTCTATCCCCTACCTGTAGTATGTATCCTCTATCCCCCTACCTGTAGTATGTATCCTCTACCTATCCTCTATCCCCCTACCTGTAGTATGTATCCTCTATCCCCCTACCTGTAGTATGTATCCTCTATCCCCCCCTACCTGTAGTATGTATCCTCTATCCCCCTACCTGTAGTATGTATCCTCTATCCCCTACCTGTAGTATGTATCCTCTATCCCCCTACCTGTAGTATGTATCCTCTATCCTCTATCCCCCTACCTGTAGTATGTATCCTCTATCCTCCTGTAGTATGTATCCTATCCCCTACCTGTAGTATGTATCCTCTATCCCCCTACCTGTAGTATGTATCCTCTATCCTCCTATCCCCCCCCTACCTGTAGTATGTATCCTCTATCCCCCTACCTGTAGTATGTATCCTCTATCCCCCTACCTGTAGTATGTATCCTCTATCCCCCTACCTGTAGTATGTATCCTCTATCCCCCTACCTGTAGTATGTATCCTCTATCCTCTATCCCCCTACCTGTAGTATGTATCCTCTATCCTCCTATCCCCCCCCTACCTGTAGTATGTATCTTCTATCCCTCTATCCCCCCCTACCTGTAGTATGTATCCTCTATCCCCCTACCTGTAGTATGTATCCTCTATCCTCTATCCCCCTACCTGTAGTATGTATCCCCCTACCTGTATCCCCCCCTACCTGTAGTATGTATCCTCCATCCCCTACCTGTAGTATGTATCCTCTATCCCCTACCTGTAGTATGTATCCTCTATCCCCCTACCTGTAGTATGTATCCTCTATCCTCCCCCTACCTGTAGTATGTATCCTCTATCCTCTATCCCCCTACCTGTAGTATGTATCCTCTATCCCCTACCTGTAGTATGTATCCTCTATCCCCCTACCTGTAGTATGTATCCTCTATCCCCCTACCTGTAGTATCCCCCTACCTGTAGTATGTAGCCTCTATCCCCCTACCCCTGTAGTATGTATCCTCTATCCTCTATCCCCACTACCTGTAGTATGTATCCTCTATCCCCCTACCTGTAGTATGTATCCTCTATCCCCTACCTGTAGTATGTATCCTCTATCCCCCTACCTGTAGTATGTATCCTCTATCCCCCTACCTGTAGTATGTATCCTCTATCCCCTGTCTTATGGCCCTACATGTGTATGAAAGAAACCCCAGGTAACTCTAATCCTACCTCTATGTATCCTCTACCTGTAGTATGTATCCTCACAATCAAATGTAGTATGTATCCTATCTACCAAGTAGTATGTATCCTCGATTATCCTCCTACCTGTAGTATGTATCCTCCCCCCTACCTGTAGTATGTATCACTATCCCCTACCTGGCTCTATCCCCCTACCTTATTATGTATCCTCTATCCCCTACCTGTAGTATATCCTATCCGGAGGCTGCATTCACCTGTAGTATGTATCCTAACCCCTACCTGTAGTATGTATCCTCTAAATTTTACCTGCAGTATGTATCCTCTATCCCCCCTGGAAATGTATCCTCTGGATATGTATACTCTAACCCCCCCCTACCTGTAGTATGTATCCTCTATCCCCCCCCCCTGTAGTATGTATCCTGACCCCTACCTTTAGTATGTATCCTCTGCCTACCTGTAGTAGTAACTAAATCCCCCCTACCTGTAGTATGTATCCAACGCTGGTCCCCTACCTGACTCCCCCACTAAGTACTGCTTCCATCACGTGGACCTGGGAGTATGTATCCTACTATCCAACAACCCCCTACCTTGTATGTATGTATCCTCCTACCTGTAGTATGTATTCATCCCCTACCTGTAGTATGTATCCTCTATCCCCCTACCTGTAGTATGTATCCTCCCCCTACCTGTAGTATGTATTCCCTCTACCAGACCTGTGGTATGTATCCTCTATCCCCTACCTGTAGTATGTATCACTGCTTTTAATCCTCTATCAACCTGTGTATGTATCCTCATCCCCTACCTGTAATACCTCTATCCCCCTACCTGTAGTATGTATCCTATCCCCTACCTGTAGTATCCTATCCTCTACCCCCTACCTGTAGTATGTATCCTCTATCCTACGGCTCAGACCCCCTACCTGTAGGTATGTATCCTCTATCCCCTACCTGTAGTATGTATCCTATCCCCCTACCTGGATGTCTTCCCCTACCAGAGTAATCCTCTATACCTGTAGTATGTTTTTGCCCTACCTTAGTATGTATCCTCTAATACAGTGCCACTATCCCCTACGTAGCCTGCCTGTAGTATGTATCTCTCTTCACTATCTGTATGTATCACCTGTAGTATGTATCCTCATCCCCCTTACCTGTAGTATGTATCCCCCCCTCCCCTCTATCCCCACCCAGTAGTATGTATCCCCACCTGCCTCTACCCCTACCTGTAGTATGTATCCTCTATCCCCTACCTGTAGTGTATCCTTATCCTCTACATATTCAATCAATCCCTACCTGTAGTATGTATCCTGTATCCCACTACCTTCAGTATGTATCCTCATCCCCCTACCTGTAGTATGTATCCTCTATCCCCCTACCTGTAGCACTCATCCGTCATCATGAAGTGCTTTACCTGTAGTATGTATCCATATCACCCCTACCCTAGTATGACACCCTTGACCCTACCTCCAATAGTATGCTTACCCCCAAATATCCACCCCTACCTGATGTATCTCATCCACACTGCACCTGCCCTAACCCATCTGTATCAAGAGGAATCCTCCTACCTACCTGTAGAATGCTGTCATCGATCTACAGCTACCTGTAGTATGTATCCTCCATAGTCCCCCTACCTGTAGTATGTATCCCCTGGTATGTATCTCCACCCCCCCTACCTGGGTACTGGACTCCTGACGGGCCGCCCCTGTAGTATGTATCAACATCTCCTACCCGCTGATCCTCAACACTGGGGTATCCCCCCCTACCTGTAGTATGTATCTGAGCCCCTACCTGTAGTATGTATCACCCATCCCCCTACCTGTAGTATGTATGCATCCAACTCAATCATCAAGTTTATGGACGTACCAACAGTAGTATGTATCTTGATCCTCAACCCCTACCTGTAGACCCTACCCCCTACCTGAGTATGTATCCTATCCCTCCCCTACCTGTAGTATGTAACCTCACACTCAACGTCAACAAAATCTAAGGAGATGTTGTGGACTTCCCCCTAACTGTAGTATGTATCCTCCCCCCTACCTGTATCCTCATCCCCTACCTGTAGTGGATGTAGCAAGTTTTATTCCCCTACCTGTAGTATGTATCCTCTGAATTGGTCCACTACCAGACAGTATCGTATCCTCTATCCCCCGCCTCTTCAACCTCAGGAGGCTGATCCTCTAAATATCCTTGTCACCAAAAGCACTCACAAACTTCTACAGATGTATCCTCTATCCCCCTACCTGGCGGGCCTGTATCCCGCCTGGTATGTATCCTCTATCACCCCCTACCTGTAGTATGTATCCTCTCCAGACCTGTAGTGAGGTATCTCCTCTACCTGTATCCCCCTACCTGTAGTAGGTACACCTACCCCCGATGCTACAGGAAGGCCATAAAGATCATCAAGGACATCAACCCCCTACCTGCCTGTATGTATCCTCTATCCCCCTACCTGTAGTAGTATCCTGTATCCCTGCATCCCTGGGACCCCCTACCTGTAGTATGTATCCTCTATCCAAGGCCATCACCTGTTAAACAGTACCACTAACCCCCTTGAGTGGCTACTACCTGTAGTACACACTGTCAATGACACTGACTCTATCCCCTACCCCACCATGTATCCTCTATCCCCTACCTGGGAAATGATGTAAATATATCACTAGCCACTTTAAACAATGCTACCTTATAGTATGTATCTCTACCCCTACCTGTAGTATGTATCCTCTCATATGCCCCTACCTGTAGTATGTATCCTATATCCCCCCTACCTGTAGTATGTATCACTAGCCCCCTTTAACTATGCCACCCCCTACCTGTAGTATGTATCCTTATCTCCCCTACCTGTAGTATGTATCTCGATATCATCTACTGTATCTTGCCTATGCTGCTCTGTATGTATCCATCACCTGTATTCATATATCCTACCTGTAGTATGTATATTCTTTATCCCCCTACCTGTAGTATGTATCCTAGTTTTTTTTGGACCTGTAGTATGTATTACCTCCTGCATTGTATGTAACTAGAACCACAAGTATCCTCTATCCCCCTACCTCGTATGTATCATCTGCTAACCCTACCTGTAGTATGTGACAAATAAAATATGTATCCTGATTTGACCTGATATGTATGTATCCCCTCTATCCCCCTACCTGTAGTATGTATCCTCTATCCCCCATACCTGTAGTATGTATCCTCTATCCCCCCTACCTGTAGTATGTATCCTCTATCCCCCTACCTGTAGTATGTATCCTCTATCCCCCCCTACCTGTAGTATGTATCCTCTATCCCCCCTACCTCTGTATCCCCCCCTACCTGTAGTATGTATCCTCCATCCCCTACCTGTAGTATGTATCCTCTATCCCCCTACCTGTAGTATGTATCCTCTATCCCCTACCTGTAGTATGTATCCTCTATACCTGTAGTATGTATCCTCTATCCCCCTACCTGTAGTATGTACCCTCCATCCTCCTACCTGTAGTATGTATCCTCTATCCCCCTACCCGTAGTATGTATCCTCTATCCTCCTACCCGTAGTATGTATCCTCTATCCCCTACCTGTAGTATGTATCCTCTATCCCCTACCTGTAGTATGTATCCTCTATCCTCCTACCTGTAGTATGTATCCTCTATCCCCCTACCTGTAGTATGTATCCTCTATCCCCCTACCTGTAGTATGTATCCTCCATCCCCCTACCTGTAGTATGTATCCTCTACCCCTATCCCCCTACCTGTAGTATGTATCCTCTATCCTCCTATCCTGTAGTATGTATCCTCCCTACCTGTAGTATGTATCCTCTATCCCCCTACCTGTAGTATGTATCCTCTATCCCCCTACCTGTAGTATGTATCCTCTATCCCCCTACCTGTAGTATGTATCCTCTATCCCCCTACCTGTAGTATGTATCCTCTATCCCCCTACCTGTAGTATGTATCCTCTATCCTCTATCCCCTACTACCTGTAGTATGTATCCTCTATCCTCTATCCCCTACCTGTAGTATGTATCCTCTATCCCCCCCTACCTGTAGTATGTATCCTCTTCCCCCTACCTGTAGTATGTATCCTCTATCCCCCTACCTGTAGTATGTATCCTCTATCCCCCTATCCCCTACCTGTAGTATGTATCCTCTATCCCCTACCTGTAGTATGTATCCTCTATCCCCCCTACCTGTAGTATGTATCCTCTATCCCCCTACCTGTAGTATGTATCCTCCCCCTACCTGTATCCTCTATCCCCCTACCTGTAGTATGTATCCTCTATCCCCTACCTGTAGTATGTATCCCCCCCCTACCTGTAGTATGTATCCTCTATCCCCCTACCTGTAGTATGTATCCTCTATCCCCCTACCTGTAGTATGTATCCTCTATCCCCTACCTGTAGTATGTATCCTCTATCCCCCTACCTGTAGTATGTATCCTCTATCCCCTACCTGTAGTATGTATCCTCTATCCCCCCTGTAGTATGTATCCTCTATCCACCCCCTACCTGTAGTATGTATCCTCCATCCCCCTACCTGTAGTATGTATCCTCCCTCCCCTACCTGTAGTATGTATCCTCTATCCCCTCTATCCTCTATCCCCTACCTGTAGTATGTATCCTCTATCCCCCTACCTGTAGTATGTATCCTCTATCCCCCTACCTGTAGTATGTATCCTCTATCCCCCTACCTGTAGTATGTATCCTCTATCCCCCTACCTGTAGTATGTATCCTCTATCCCCTACCTGTAGTATGTATCCTCTATCCTCTATCCCCCTACCTGTAGTATGTATCCTCTATCCTCCTATCCCCTATCCCCCTACCTGTAGTATGTATCCTCTATCCCCTACCTGTAGTATGTATCCTCCATCCCCCTACCTGTAGTATGTATCCTCTATCCTCTATCCTCTATCCCCTACCTGTAGTATGTATCCTCTATCCCCCTACCTGTAGTATGTATCCTCTATCCCCTACCTGTAGTATGTATCCTCTATCCCCCTACCTGTAGTATGTATCCTCTATCCCCTACCTGTAGTATGTATCCTCTATCCTCTATCCCCCTACCTGTAGTATGTATCCTCTATCCCCCTACCTGTAGTATGTATCCTCTATGTATCCCCCCTACCTGTAGTATGTATCCTCTATCCTCTATCCCCCTACCTGTAGTATGTATCCTCTATCCCCCTACCTGTAGTATGTATCCTCTATCCCCCTACCTGTAGTATGTATCCTCTATCCCCCTACCTGTAGTATGTATCCTCTATCCCCCCTACCTGTAGTATGTATCCTCTATCCTCTATCCTCCCCCCTACCTGTAGTATGTATCCTCTATCCCCTACCTGTAGTATGTATCCTCTATCCCCCTACCTGTAGTATGTATCCTCTATCCCCCTACCTGTAGTATGTATCCTCTATCCCCCCTACCTGTAGTATGTATCCTCTATCCCCTACCTGTATCCCCTATCCCCCTACCTGTAGTATGTATCCTCTATCCCCCCCCTACCTGTAGTATGTATCCTCTATCCCCCTACCTGTAGTATGTATCCTCTACCCCTACCTGTAGTATGTATCCTCTATCCCCCTACCTGTAGTATGTATCCTCTATCCCCCTACCTGTAGTATGTATCCTCCTCTATCCCCCTACCTGTAGTATGTATCCTCTATCCTCTATCCCCCTACCTGTAGTATGTATCCTCTATCCCCTACCTGTAGTATGTATCCTCTATCCCCCTACCTGTAGTATGTATCCTCTATCCTCCTACCTGTAGTATGTATCCCCCCCTACCTGTAGTATGTATCCTCTATCCCCCTACCTGTAGTATGTATCCTCTATCCCCTACCTGTAGTATGTATCCTCTATCCCCCTACCTGTAGTATGTATCCTCTATCCCCCTACCTGTAGTATGTATCCTCTATCCCCTCTATCCCCCTACCTGTAGTATGTATCCTCTATCCCCTACCTGTAGTATGTATCCTCCATCCCCCTACCTGTAGTATGTATCCTCTATCCCCTCTATCCCCCTACCTGTAGTATGTATCCTCTATCCCCCTACCTGTAGTATGTATCCTCTATCCCCCTACCTGTAGTATGTATCCTCTATCCCCCTACCTGTAGTATGTATCCTCTATCCCCCTACCTGTAGTATGTATCCTCTATCCCCTCTACCTGTAGTATGTATCCTCTATCCCCTACCTGTAGTATGTATCCTCTATCCCCTACCTGTAGTATGTATCCTCTACCCCCTACCTGTAGTATGTATCCTCTATCCCCCTACCTGTAGTATGTATCCTCTATCCCCCTACCTGTAGTATGTATCCTCTATCCCCCTACCTGTAGTATGTATCCTCTATCCCTACCTGTAGTATGTATCCTCTATCCCCTACCTGTAGTATGTATCCTCTATCCCCCTACCTGTAGTATGTATCCTCCCCTACCTGTAGTATGTATCCCCCCCTACCTGTAGTATGTATCCTCTATCCCCTACCTGTAGTATGTATCCTCTATCCCCTACCTGTAGTATGTATCCTCTATCCCCTACCTGTAGTATGTATCCTCTATCCCCCTACCTGTAGTATGTATCCTCTATCCCCTACCTGTAGTATGTATCCTCTATCCCCCCCTACCTGTAGTATGTATCCTCTATCCCCCTACCTGTAGTATGTATCCTCTATCCCCTACCCCCCTACCTGTAGTATGTATCCTCTATCCCCCTACCTGTAGTATGTATCCTCTATCCCCCTACCTGTAGTATGTATCCTCTATCCCCTACCTGTAGTATGTATCCTCTATCCCCCTACCTGTAGTATGTATCCTCTATCCCCCCCTACCTGTAGTATGTATCCTCTATCCCCCTACCTGTAGTATGTATCCTCTATCCCCCTACCTGTAGTATGTATCCTCTATCCCCTACCTGTAGTATGTATCCTCTATCCCCCCCCTACCTGTAGTATGTATCCTCTATCCCCCTACCTGTAGTATGTATCCTCTATCCCCTACCTGTAGTATGTATCCTCTATCCCCTACCTGTAGTATGTATCCCCTATCCCCCCCCTACCTGTAGTATGTATCCTCTATCCCCCTACCTGTAGTATGTATCCTCTATCCCCCTCTATCCCCCTACCTGTAGTATGTATCCTCTATCCCCCCTACCTGTAGTATGTATCCTCTATCCCCCTACCTGTAGTATGTATCCTCTATCCCCCTACCTGTAGTATGTATCCTCTATCCCCCTACCTGTAGTATGTATCCTCTATCCCCCTACCTGTAGTATGTATCCTCTATCCCCCCTACCTGTAGTATGTATCCTCTATCCCCTACCCCCCTACCTGTAGTATGTATCCTCTATCCCCCTACCTGTAGTATGTATCCTCTGCAGTAGTCTTGAAGGGTCCACCCCAGACTGTTCAGAATGTATAGAACCTGCAATGCATAAATAGCTGTGAGCTGTTAGAACACAGAAGGTCATTTAGGCTGTTTTTACACCCCTTAACTTAATCTGCATTTTCTTGTGTTACAGCATGAGTTTTAAAAATGGAGATTTTGCGTCAATGATCTACTCCCATATTGTCCATATTGAACGTTTTTCAAAAAGAATGCCAAGAGTGTGCAAAGCTGTCATCAAGGCAAAGGGAGGCTATTTGAAGAATCTCAAATATAAAATATATTTTAATTTGTTTAACACTTTTTTGGTTACTACCTGATTCCATACGAGTTATTTCATAGTTTTGATGTCTTCACTATTATTCTACAATGTAGAAAATAGTACAAATAAAGAAAACCCTTGAATGAGTAGGTGTTTACGCATGTATAATGGCTTATTGAGTACATCAATTGTAATCATGCATAATGGATTACTAATGATATACTGACTAAGTCACTGTTGAAACGAGCATCTGTTAAATTACCAAAATGTAACATGGAAGTATAAGGGGTTATTCATGTGTATAATTTATATGGTTTATATTCACATTCATATTATTGTTATTATTATTGTTATTACTTAGTTATTATTATTACGTTAGTTATTATTATTATTTAGTGTTAATAATACAAATAAAATATTAATAATTGTATTATTGTTATTATTATTATTATTATTATTAATAGTGTTATTATTATCATAGCTATTATAGTTATTATTATTGTCGCCATTATTATTATTGTAGTTATTATTGTTGCAGTTATTATTATTGTAGTTATTATTGTAGTTATTCTTGTAGTTATTCGTGTAGTTATTCTTGTAGTTATTCTTGTAGTTATTATTATTATGATTGTAGTTATTATTATTGTGGTTATGATTGTAGTTGCTATTATTGTAGTTATTATTATTGTAGTTATTATTATTGTCGTTGCTATTATTGTAGTTATTATTATTGTTAAAGTTATTATTATTGTAGTTACTGTTATTGTTGTTGCTATTATTGTAGTCATTATTGTTATAGTTACTATTATTGTAGTTATTATTGTTGTAGTTATTGTAGTTATTATTATTGTAGTTATTATTATTGCAGTTATTATTGTTATAGTTATTATTATTGTTAGTTATTATTGTTATAGTTATTATTATTGTAGTTACTATTATTGTAGTTACTATTATTGTAGTTATTATTCTTGTAGTTATTATTATTGTAGTTATTATTCTTGTAGTTATTATTATTGTTGTAGTTATTATTATTGTAGTTACTATTATTGTAGTTATTATTATTGTTAGTTATTATTGTTAGTTATTATTATTGTAGTTGTTATTGTTATAGTTATTATTGTTATAGTTATTATTGTAGTTACTATTGTTGTAGCTATTATTACTGTTAGTTATTATTGTAGTTATTATTATTGTTAGTTATTATTGTAGTTATTATTATTGTTGGTTATTATTGTTCTAGTTATTATTATTGTTAGTTATTATTATTGTTAGTTATTATTGTTATTATTATTGTAGTTACTATTATTGTAGTTATTGTTATTGTTCGTTATTATTGTTATAGTTATTATTATTGTAGTTATTATTGTTATAGTTATTATTGCTATAGTTATTATTATTGTAGTTATTATTATTGTAGTTATTATTATTGTAGTTATTATTATTGTCGTTATTATTGTAGTTACTATTATTGTAGGTATTATTATTGTTGTAGTTATTATTATTGTTGTAGTTATTATTCTTGTAGTTATTATTATTGTTGTAGTTATTATTATTGCAGTTATTATTGTTGTTGTTATTGTTACAGTTATTATTGTTGTAGTTATTATTGTTATAGTTATTGTAGTTATTATTATTGTAGTTATTGTTATTATTATAGTTATTATTGTAGTTATTGTTATTATTATAGTTATTATTGTAGTTATTATTATTGTAGTTATTGTTATTGTTAGTTATTATTGTAGTTATTATTATTGTAGTCATTGTTATTACCATAGTTATTATTGTAGTTATTATTATTGTAGTTATTGTTATTATGATAGCTACTACTGTAGTTATTGTTATTATTACAGTTATTATTGTAGCTATTATTATTATAGTTATTATTGTAGTTATTATTATAGTTATTATTGCAGTTATTATTTTTTTTGTTATTGTTATTATCATAGTTATTATTGTAGTTGTTATTATTGAAGTTATT
Organism: Oncorhynchus tshawytscha; assembly: GCF_018296145.1. NCBI lineage: Eukaryota > Metazoa > Chordata > Actinopteri > Salmoniformes > Salmonidae > Oncorhynchus > Oncorhynchus tshawytscha. Next base: position 2,640,944 of record NC_056438.1, on the reverse strand, counting down.
GTTATTATTATATTTATTATTGTAGTTATTATTATTGTAGTTGTTGTTATTATTATAGTTATTATTGTAGTTATTGTTATCGTTAGTTATTATTGTAGTTATTGTTATTGTTATAGTTATTATTGTAATTATTGTTATTGCCATAGTTATTATTGTAGTTATTATTATTATGGTTATTGTTATTATTACAGTTATTATTGTAGTTATTATTATTGTAGTTATTGTTATTGTTATAGTTGTTATTGTTATTATTATAGTTATTATTGTAGTTATTATTTTTGTGGTTATTGTTATTATTATAGTTGGTTTTGTAGTTATTATTATTGTAGTTATTGTTATTATTATAGTTATTATTGTAGTTATTATTATAGTTTTTATTGTAGTTATTATAGTTGCTATTGTAGTTATTATTATAGTTATTATTGCAGTTATTATTATTGTTAGTTATTATTGTAGTTATTATTATTGTTAGTTATTATTGTTATAGTTATTATTCTTGTAGTTATTATTGTTTTAGTTATCATTGTTATAGTTATTATTATTGTAGTTATTATTCTTGTAGTTATTATTATTGTAGTTACTATTATTGTGGTTATTATTGGTGTAGTTATTATTATTGTTGTAGTTATTATTATTGTAGTTATTATTGTTGTAGTTATTATTATTGTTGTAGTTATTATTGTTATAGTTATTATTATTGTAGTTATTATTCTTGTAGGTATTATTATTGTTGTGGTTATTATTATTGCAGTTATTATTGTTGTTGTTATTGTTACAGTTATTATTGTTATAGTTATTATTGTTATAGTTATTGTAGTTATTATTATTGCAGTTATTGTTATTATTATAATAGTTATTATTGTAGTTAGTATTATTGTAGTTATTGTTATTATTATAGTTATTATTGTAGTTATTGTTATTGTGGTTATTGTTATTATCATAGTTATTATTGTAGTTATTATTCTTGTAGTTATTATTATTGTTGTAGTTATTATTATTGTAGTTACTATTATTGTAGTTATTATTATTGTTAGTTATTATTGTTAGTTATTATTATTGTAGTTGTTATTGTTATAGTTATTATTGTTATAGTTATTATTGTAGTTACTATTGTTGTAGCTATTATTACTGTTAGTTATTATTGTAGTTATTATTATTGTTAGTTATTATTGTAGTTATTATTATTGTTGGTTATTATTGTTCTAGTTATTATTATTGTTAGTTATTATTATTGTTAGTTATTATTGTTATTATTATTGTAGTTACTATTATTGTAGTTATTGTTATTGTAGTTATTATTATTGTAGTTATTATTATTGTAGTTATTATTATTGTCGTTATTATTGTAGTTACTATTATTGTAGGTATTATTATTGTTGTAGTTATTATTATTGTTGTAGTTATTATTATTGTAGTTATTATTGCTATAGTTATTATTATTGTAGTTACTATTATTGTAGTTACTATTGTTGTAGTTATTATTCTTGTAGTTATTATTATTGCTGTAGTTATTATTATTGCAGTTATTATTGTTGTTGTTATTGTTACAGTTATTATTGTTGTAGTTATTATTGTTATAGTTATTGTAGTTATTATTATTGTAGTTATTGTTATTATTATAGTTATTATTGTAGTTATTGTTATTATTATAGTTATTATTGTAGTTATTATTATTGTAGTTATTGTTATTGTTAGTTATTATTGTAGTTATTATTATTGTAGTCATTGTTATTACCATAGTTATTATTGTAGTTATTATTATTGTAGTTATTGTTATTATTATAGTTATTACTGTAGTTATTGTTATTATTATAGTTATTATTGTAGCTATTATTATTATAGTTATTATTGTAGTTATTATTATAGTTATTATTGCAGTTATTATTTTTTTTGTTATTGTTATTATCATAGTTATTATTGTAGTTGTTATTATTGAAGTTATTGTTATTATTATATTTATTATTGTAGTTATTATTATTGTAGTTGTTGTTATTATTATAGTTATTATTGTAGTTATTGTTATTGTTATAGTTATTATTGTAATTATTGTTATTGCCATAGTTATTATTGTAGTTATTATTATTATGGTTATTGTTATTATTACAGTTATTATTGTAGTTATTATTATTGTAGTTATTGTTATTGTTATAGTTGTTATTGTTATTATTATAGTTATTATTGTAGTTATTATTATAGTTATTATTGTAGTTGTTATTTTTGTGGTTATTGTTATTGTTATAGTTGGTTTTGTAGTTATTATTATTGTAGTTATTGTTATTATTATAGTTATTATTGTAGTTATTATTATAGTTTTTATTGTAGTTATTATAGTTGCTATTGTAGTTATTATTATAGTTATTATTGCAGTTATTATTATTGTTAGTTATTATTGTAGTTATTATTATTGTTAGTTATTATTGTTATAGTTATTATTCTTGTAGTTATTATTGTTTTAGTTATCATTGTTATAGTTATTATTATTGTAGTTATTATTCTTGTAGTTATTATTATTGTAGTTACTATTATTGTGGTTATTATTGGTGTTAGTTATTATTATTGTTGTAGTTATTATTATTGTAGTTATTATTGTTGTGGTTATTATTATTGCAGTTATTATTATTGTTGTTATTGTTACAGTTATTATTGTTATAGTTATTATTGTTATAGTTATTGTAGTTATTATTATTGCAGTTATTGTTATTATTATAATAGTTATTATTGTAGTTAGTATTATTGTAGTTATTGTTATTATTATAGTTATTATTGTAGTTATTGTTATTGTGGTTATTGTTATTATCATAGTTATTATTGTAGTTATTATTATTGTAGTTATTATTATTGTAGTTGTTGTTATTGTTATAGTTATTATTGTAGCTATTGCTATTATTATAGTTATTATTGTAGCTATTGTTATTATTATAGTTATTATTGTAGTTATTATTATAGTTGTTATTGTAGTTATTATTTTTGTAGTTATTGTTATTATCATAGTTATTATTGTAGTTGTTATTATTGTAGTTATTGTTATTATTATAGCTATTATTGTAGTTATTATTATAGTTATTATTGTAGTTATTATTATAGCTATTATTGTAGTTATTATTATAGTTATTATTGTAGTTATTATTTTTGTAGTTATTGCTATTATTATAGTTATTATTGTAGTTATTATTATAGTTATTATCGTAGTTATTATTATTGTAGTTATTGTTATTGTTATAGTTATTATTGCAGTTATTATTATTGTAGTTATTGTTATTATTATAGTTATTATTGTAGTTATTGTTATTATTATGGTTATTATTGTAGTTATTATTTTTGTAGTTATTGTTATTATTATGATGATTGTAGGTATTTTTAATTTTTTATTATAGTTATTATAGTTATTATTATTGAATATGTAGTGTTATTATTATTAGTGTAGCTATTATTCTTGTTAGCATTATTATTATAGTAATTATTCTTATTGTTATAAATATTGTTATTTAGTGTTGTAATTATTCATATTGTTGTTGTTGTTATTATTACTTAGTGTTATTATTATTGCTATTACTGTTATTAAGTGTTACCATACCTGATCCCGGGTCAGTACACTGAGCAGTCTGTCTAATAGGATCTTCAGTCTGATGGGGAGAGCCGTGGCTCCATAAAGGATCAGGGAGGCCAGGTCAAATACTACCCCAGGATGGGCCACCTCTACTTGGGTAGCAGAGAGCAGGGGCTGGGCGGGCTGGAAGAGCTTGTCCAATGCTGGAGGTTGAGGAGGGAGAGGGCAAAAGATACACAATATGGTCACAGCAATAAAATGTCTCTGTCTCTGTCTCTGTCACTAGTCTCTCTGTCTCTCCCTCCCTCTGTCTGTCTGTCTGTCTGTCTGTCTGTCTCTCTCTCTCTCTCTCTCTCTGTCTCTCTCTGTCTCTCTCTCTCTCTCTCTCTCTCTCTCTCTCTCTCTCTGTCTCCCTCTCCTCTCTCTGTCTCTCCCTCTCCTCTCTCTGTCTCCCTCTCTCTCTGTCTCCCTCTCCTCTCTCTGTCTCTCTCTCCTCTCTCTCTGTCTCCCCCTCTCCTCTCTCTGTCTCTCCCTCTCCTCTCTCTGTCTCTCCCTCTCCTCTCTCTGTCTCCCCCTCTCCTCTCTCTGTCTCCCTCTCCTCTCTCTGTCTCTCCCTCCCCTCTCTGTCTCTCCCTCCCTGTCTCCTCTCTCTCTCTCTCTGTCTCTCCCTCTCCTCTCTCTGTCTCTCCCTCCCTCTCTCTGTCTCTCCCTCCCCTCTCCTCTCTCTGTCTCCCTCTCCTCTCTCTGTCTCTCCCTCTCCTCTCTCTGTCT
>NC_056438.1:2581626-2634126 GCF_018296145.1 Oncorhynchus tshawytscha | reverse complement strand
TTACTGTCATTCATATTCACCCAGTTCAATGTAACAGTGATGGGTTTAGGTTACTGTCATTCATATTCACCCAGTTCAATGTAACAGTGACAGGTTTAGGTTACTGTCATTCATATTCACCCAGTTCAATGTAACAGTGATGGGTTTAGGTTACTGTCATTCATATTCACCCAGTTCAATGTAACAGTGATGGGTTTAGGTTACTGTCATTCATATTCACCCAGTTCAATGTAACAGTGATAGGTTTAGGTTACTGTCATTCATATTCACCCAGTTCAATGTAACAGTGACAGGTTTAGGTTACTGTCATTCATATTCACCCAGTTCAATGTAACAGTGACAGGTTTAGGTTACTGTCATTCATATTCGTCCAGTTCAATGTAACAGTGACAGGTTTAGGTTACTGTCATTCATATTCACCCAGTTCAATGTGACAGTGACAGGTTTAGGTTACTGTCATTCATATTCACCCAGTTCAATGTAACAGGTTTAGGTTACTGTCATTCATATTCACCCAGTTCAATGTAACAGTGACAGGTTTAGGTTACTGTCATTCATATTCACCCAGTTCAATGTAACAGTGACAGGTTTAGGTTACTGTCATTCATATTCACCCAGTTCAATGTGACAGGTTTAGGTTACTGTCATTCATATTCCATTCATGAGATGTGGAGGTTTATTAGTGTTGTTGTGTTTATTAGTGTTGTTGTGTTTATTAGTGTTGTTGAGTTTATTAGTGTTGTTGTGTTTATTAGTGTTGTTGTGTTTATTAGTGTTGTTGTGTTTATTAGTGTTGTTGTGTTTATTAGTGTTGTTGTGTTTATTAGTGTTGTTGTGTTTATTAGTGTTGTTGTGTTTATTAGTGTTGTTGTGTTTATTAGTGTTGTTGTGTTTATTAGTGTTGTTGTGTTTATTGATGTTGTTGTGTTTATTGGTGTTGTTGTGTTTATTAGTGTTGTTGTGTTTATTAGTGTTGTTGTGTTTATTAGTGTTGTTGTGTTTATTGGTGTTGTTGTGTTTATTAGTGTTGTTGTGTTTATTGGTGTTGTTGTGTTTATTAGTGTTGTTGTGTTTATTAGTGTTGTTGTGTTTATTAGTGTTGTTGTGTTTATTAGTGTTGTTGTGTTTATTAGTGTTGTTGTGTTTATTAGTGTTGTTGTGTTTATTAGTGTTATTGTGTTTATTAGTGTTGTTGTGTTTATTAGTGTTGTTGTGTTTATTGGTGTTGTTGTGTTTATTAGTGTTGTTGTGTTTATTAGTGTTGTTGTGTTTATTAGTGTTGTTGTGTTTATTGGTGTTGTTGTGTTTATTAGTGTTGTTGTGTTTATTAGTGTTGTTGTGTTTATTAGTGTTGTTGTGTTTATTAGTGTTGTTGTGTTTATTAGTGTTGTTGTGTTTATTAGTGTTGTTGTGTTTATTGAAGGTTTGATCTCCTCCACCTCTGTCTTTCCCCCTCTCTCTCTCCCTCCTCCATGCTCCCTCTCCCCCACCTTCTCTCCCCCTCCCTCCTCCACCCTCTGTCTTTCTGCCTCTCCCTCTCCCCTGCCTCTCTCCCTCCCTCCCTCTCCCCCTGCCCCAATCTCCCTCCCTCCCTCTCCCCCTGCCTCTCCCCCTACCTCTCCCCCTCCCTCTCTCCCTCCCTCCCTCTCCCCTCCCTCTCCCCCAATCTCACCCTGCCTCTCCCCCTGCCTCTCACCCTGCTTCTCCCACTCTCTCCCTCCTCCATGCTCCCCTCTCCTCCTTCTCCCCCTGCCTAATCCCCCCCCCTCTCCCTCCCTCTCCCTCCCCCTGCCTCTCCCCCTGCCTCCCTCTCCCCCTGCCTCTCCCCCTGCTCTCTCCCTGCCTCTCTCCCTCCCTCCCTCTCCCCCTGCCTCTCCCCTGCCTCTCTCCCCCCTCCCTTCCCCTGCCTCTTGATCCAATTCCCTCTCCCCCTATATTAAAAACCTCCCTCTCCCCCTTTCTCCCCCTGCCTCTCTCCCACCCTCCCTCTCCCCCCTGCCTCTCAGCCCTGCCTTCCCCCCTCCCTCCTCTCCCCCACTCCTCAGATTTTCCCTCCCTCCCTTTCCCCTGCCTCTGCCCTGCCTTCCCCCTCCCTCCCTTCCCCCTGCCTTTCCCTCCCTCTCCCCCTCCCTGCCTCAGTTAAGAACAAATTCTTATTTTCCCCCCAGTCTCCCCCTGTTCAGGGGCCCCTGCCTCTTCCCTCCCTCCCTCTCGCCCTGCCTCTCCCCCTCCCTCCCTCTCCCCCTGCCTCTCCCCCTGCCTCTCCCTCCCTCCCTCTCCCTCTCCCCTCCCTCCCTCTCCCCTGCCTCTCCCTCTCCCTCCTCTGTCTCCCTCTCCCCCTGCCTCTCTCCCTGCCTCTCCCTCTCCCTCCTCCCCTGTCTCTCTCCCTCCTCCTCTGTCTCTCTCTCCTCTATGCTCCCCTCTCCCTCCCTCCCTCCCTCTCCCTCCTCCTCTGTCTCTCTCTCTAACAGATGTCAGATGATCAGCAGCTGCGTTCACTGCCTCTTTCTATTTCTCTTTCTGTCTCTTTCCATATGTTGATCCCAGATCTCTAACAGTCTGACAGATTCCATGCATCAACCTTAACGTGCGTGTGTGTGTGTGTGCGTGTGTGCGTGTGCGTGTGTGTGTGTGTGCAGCGTTGGTTAGGTTACTCTCTAAATGTAGTCCGTTACAGCAACTAGTTAAATGTCCAAAATTGTAAATCAGTAATTTAACTTTTAGATTACCCCAATCTCAGTAATGTAATCTGATTACGTTCAGTTACTTTTAGATTACCCCAATCTCAGTAATGTAATCTGATTACGTTCAGTTACTTTTAGATTACCCCAATCTCAGTAATGTAATCTGATTACGTTCAGTTACTTTTAGATTACCCCAATCTCAGTAATGTAATCTGATTACGTTCAGTTACTTTTAGATGACCCCAATCTCAGTAATGTAATCTGATTACATTCAGTTACTTTTAGATTACTTCCCCCTTTAAGAGGCATTAAATGAAGACTTAAAATGAATGTCACCAAATTGATAGACCTCTATTTCACTCTGCGGTTTGCTTATTATGCTTCTTCTAACCCATTCCTTTCTACTACATAATATGATTCAATTATATCTTTATATTAAAAACCCAAAGTCTGGCAGACTTTCCCAGTCATTCCAATTAATGTAAAACCCCTTGATCTTCAAGAATAGGACAACCAGCCTCTGTTTTGGTAGAAAGCTGAGGGATGGGCCTGGAGAAATGTAACCACTCTCAGATTTTATTTTACCTTTATTTAAATAACCATAATGTATAGTTTATTTTTTATTTGACCTTTATTTAAAACTAAACAAGTCAGTTAAGAACAAATTCTTATTTTCAATGATGGCCGAGGAACAGTGGGTTAACTGCCTTGTTCAGGGGCAGAATGACAGATTTGTACCTTGTCGGGGGTTTGAACTTGCAACCTTCCGGTTACTAGTCCAACGCTCTAACCACTAGGCTACCCTGCCACCTCTACACTCTAACCACTAGGCTACCCTGCCACCTCTACACTCTAACCACTAGGCTACCCTGCCACCTCTACACTCTAACCACTAGGCTACCCTGCCGCCCCAAATTAGATTAATAGATTCATAGACAGAGCTGTGGATGCAAGGACTGACCATCCATGATATCAACATTATAGTTATAACCATGTTATGAGGCTATACAGGACTGACCATCACAGAGAGCAGCAGAGTGTGTGTGTGTCTCTATCCGTGTGTGTGTGTGTGTGTGTGTGTCTATCCGTGTGTGTGTGTGTGTGTGTGTCTCTGTTCGTGTGTGTGTGTGTGTCTGTGTGTGTGTCTCTATCCATGTGTGTGTGTGTGTCTCTATCCATGTGTGTGTGTGTGTGTGTGTGTCTCTATCCGTGTGTGTGTGTGTGTCTCTATCCGTGTGTGTGTGTGTGTGTCTCTATCCGTGTGTGTGTGTGTCTATCCATGTGTGTGTGTGTGTGTGTGTGTGTCTATCCGTGTGTGTGTGTGTGTGTGTCTCTATCCATGTGTGTGTGTGTGTCTCTATCCGTGTGTGTGTGTGTGTCTCTATCCGTGTGTGTCTGTGTGTGTCTCTATCCGTGTGTGTGTGTGTGTGTGTCTCTATCCGTGTGTGTGTGTGTCTGTGTGTGTGTCTCTATCCATGTGTGTGTGTGTGTCTCTATCCGTGTGTGTGTGTGTGTCTCTATCCATGTGTGTGTGTGTGTGTGTGTCTGTGTGTGTCTCTATCCATGTGTGTGTCTGTGTGTGTCTCTATCCATGTGTGTGTGTGTGTGTGTCTCTATCCGTGTGTGTGTGTGTGTCTGTGTGTGTGTCTCTATCCATGTGTGTGTGTGTGTGTGTGTGTGTGTGTCTCTATCCATGTGTGTGTGTGTGTGTGTGTGTGTGTGTGTCTCTATCCATGTGTGTGTGTGTCTGTGTCCATGTGTCTCTATCCGTGTGTGTGTGTGTGTGTCTGTGTGTGTGTGTGTCTCTATCCATGTGTGTGTGTGTGTCTCTATCCGTGTGTCTCTATCCATGTGTGTGTGTGTGTCTCTATCCATGTGTGTGTGTGTGTGTGTGTGTGTGTGTGTGTGTTGTTGTCTTTTGTACGCTCACCATGAGCTACCCAGCCATGTCTACAGTGGTCACATATCCTGAGGTTGGTCTTGGCTGGTCTGAAACACTGACAGGTACAGTTCACCTGGGTACATCTGATCACCTGGGGAACGAGGAGGAATGAGAGATGATGAAGAAGAAGATTACATTTAGAGCTGCTTTTATAGCTGCTTGTGGGACAAGAGGGAGTTAAAGTTACACACACAGCATACCTGGTCCAAGTTGGGAGACATCTTCACCATATTACACCATCTTTGACTTTTAAGACTGTAGAAATAGATTATTACAACATAGATTATTCTATCTATTCCATTTCAAACATGAAAACTTTATTAACAAAATGATATATATCCATTTTCAGACATGTTGGTAAATTAGCTTGTATTGTTTTCACTATCTAATCATGACATGGGGTGGTTCAATGACAGACATCTATTGGTTTAAAATCTATATCACATGATGGTTTCATTTCAGAGAGACAATGAATCATGTTTTTATTAAAGCTAAATGATACATATCCACCTCTCTGATAAATACCTAGTACTGACAGGTTTTCCACAGTCAAACGTAACAAATAACTACATTTTTAATAAACAACTTCGCAAATGGCACATTTGTGACATCAGTAATAATAATAACAATATAAATAATAATAATATAAATAACAATATAAATAATAATAATAATATAAATAATTGAAATAATAATAATATAAATAACAATATAAATAATAATAATAATATAAATAATAACAATATAAATAATAACACTATAAATAATAATAACAATATAAATAATAATAATATAAATAATAATAACAATATAAATAATAATAATATAAATAATAATAACAATATAAATAATAATAATATAAATAATAATAATAATATAAATAATAACAATATAATAACAATATAAATAATAATAATAATAATAATGTAAATAATAATAATATACATAATAATAATAATATAAATAATAATAATATAAATAATAATAATAAAAAAGTATATATAATAATATAAATAATAATAATAAACAAATAATAATAATATAAATAATAATATAAATAATAATATAAATAATACTAATAATAATATTATAAATAACAATAATAATTCGATACAGTAATATGAGATCTGTATGTAAAACATTTAGTTGTTTAGCAGATGCTCTTATCCAGAGTGACTTAAAGTTAGTCCGTTCATCTCCAGATAGCTAGGTGGACCAGTCATAGTCAGTACATTCATCTACAGATAGCTAGGTGGACCAGTCATAGTCAGTACATTCATCTCCAGATAGCTAGGTGGATCAGTCATAGTCAGTACATTCATCTACAGATAGCTAGGTGGACCAGTCATAGTCAGTACATTCATCTCCAGATAGCTAGGTGGACCAGTCATAGTCAGGACATTCATCTCCAGATAGCTAGGTGGACCAGTCATAGTCAGGACATTCATCTCCAGATAGCTAGGTGGACCAGTCATAGTCAGTACATTCATCTCCAGATAGCTAGGTGGACCAGTCATAGTCAGTACATTCATCTCCAGATAGCTAGGTGGACCAGTCATAGTCAGTACATTCATCTCCAGATAGCTAGGTGGACCAGTCATAGTCAGTACATTCATCTCCAGATAGCTAGGTGAGACAACCACATATCACAGCCAAATATAGAGGAAGTGAACATTCCAATGGATATATAGCGTTCTGCAATTTTTTATTTATTTTTAAGGACGTCTAAAAATCTATGAATTCAAAATCTGGAAACAGTAATATCTTACACACACTTGAAGGTACCCACAAGCAATCATTTCTGATGAAAAAACACAAATGTGAAAAATGTGTCCTTTCATGGTAGGATATTGTGTGAAAGAACAATAAGAATTCACAAACATTCAAACCTTTAAATATGTTTAGTTTACGCCACAGAAGAAAGCAACAATAAAACGAATATATGGAGAAAAGAAACATCAAGCGTCTCAAGAAAAGAACATTACACTTTATATAAAAAACTTTGCACATCATTTTAACAAATTAATTATACAACAATTTAGGCTAGAGGTCTCGATTATTTGTGGGCACACCCACGTGTCTTAAACTCACCTGGATGTTGGTTGTGTGGGTCAGGTTGGTGTCAGGGGTTTGCTGTCTCTTAGTACCTTTCCTCTCTCCTGTTCTGGACTGTGTAGGCTAGAAGATCCTGACAACTACTGTTACTTCTCTCTCTCCCTCTCTCTCTCTGTGTGTCTCTCTCTCTGTCTCTCTCCCTCTCTCTCTCTGTGTGTCTCTCTCTCTCTCTGCATCTCTCTGTCTCTCTCTCTCTGCATCTCTCTGTCTCTCTCTCTCTCTGCATCTCTCTGTCTTTCTCTCTCTCTCTGCATCTTTCTGTCTCCCTCTCTCTCTCTGCATCTCTCTGTCTCTCTCTCTCTCTCTCTCTGCATCTCTCTGTCACCCTCTGTCTCTCTCTCTCTCTCTGTCTCTCTCTGACTCTCTCTGACTCTCTCTGACTCTCTCTGACTCTCTCTCTCTGTATATCTCTCTCTCCTTTTTTTGAGTCCCTAATCTTGGCTCCTCCCATTTAAATTTGGGTGAGGATCTGGGATGTGAGACTGAGCCAAGAGAGAGAGAGAGAGAGAGTGCGTCTGTCTATGTACACTGATTGTGTGTGTGTGTATCAGTGGGCCATAGGGAGAAGGATATATACGGTGCATTCAGAAAATATTCAGACCCCTTGACTTTTTCCCACATTTTATTACGCTAGATCCTTATTCTATAATTGATGTAATTGCCCCCCCCCCTTTATCAATCTAAACACGATACACTTTGATGACAAAGCAGAAACAGGTTTTTAGAAAAAACCCGGAAATACCACATTGACGTAAGTATTCAGACCCTTTACTCAGTACTTTGTTGAAGGACCTTTGGCAGCGATTACAGCCTCGAGTCTTCTTGGGTATTATGTACACCTGTATTTAGAGAGTTTCTCCCATTCTTCTCTGCAGATCCTCTCAAAATCTGTCAGGTTGGATGGGGAGCTTCGCTGCACAGCTATTTTCAGGTCTCTCCAGACATGTTAGATTGGGTTCAAACTTCGGATGGGGAACTCAAGGACATTCAGAGACTTGTCCCGAAGCCACTCCTCCGTTGTCCTGATGTGTGCTTAGGGTCATTGTCCTGTTGAAAGGTAAACTTTGACCAGAGTCTGAGGTCCTGAGTGCTCTGGAGCAGGTTTTCATCAAGGATCTATCTGTGCTTGCTCTGTTCATCTTTCCCTCGATCCTGGTTAGTCTCCCAGTTCCTACCGCTGAAAAACATCCCCACAGCATGATGCTGCCACCAACCTGCTTCACCGTAGGGATGGTGCCACCACCATGCTTCACCGTAGGGATGCTGCCACCACCATGCTTCACCGTAGGGATGCTGCCACCACCATGCTTCACCGTAGGGATGCTGCCACCACCATGCTTCACCGTAGGGATGCTGCCACCACCATGCTTCACCGTAGGGATGGTGCCAGGTTTCCTCCAGATGTGACGCTTGGCGTTCAAGCCTTTTACAAAGGAGTGACTTCCGTCAGAGTGACCATTGGGTTCTTCATCACCTCCCTGACCAAGGCCCAATTACTCAGTTTGGCCAGGCGCCCAGCTCTAGGAAGAATCTTGGTGGTTCTAAATCTCTTCCAGGTTTGGAACCTAGGAACTATCAATGCTGTGTACATATTTTAGTACCCTTTGACCGAGACCTGTGGCTCGACACAATACTGTCTCTAAGCTCTACGGACAACACCTTCGACATCATGGCTTGGTTTTTGCTCTGACATGCACTGTCAGCTGTGGGACCTTTAAAAGACAGGTGTGTGCCTTTCCAAATGATCTCCAATCAATTGAATTTACCAAAGCTGGACTCCAATCAAGGTGTAGATAGATCTCAAGGATGCAGGTCGCCTACCAACCCCCCCAAACTCCAGGTCCCCTACCAACCTCCCTAACCCCAGGTCCCCTACCAACCCCCCTAACCCCAGGTCCCCTACCAGCCCCAGGTCCCCTAAACCCCAAACCCCAGGTCCCCTACCAACACCAGGTCCCCTACCAACTCCCCTAACCCCAGGTCCCCTCCCAACCTTCCTAACCCCAGGTCCCCTACCAACCCCCCCTAACCCCAGGTCCCCTACCAACCCCCTAACCCCAGGTACCCTACCAACCTCCCTAACCCCAGGTCCCCTACCAACCCCAGGTCCCCTACCAACCTCCCTAACCCCAGGTCCCCTACCAACCCCCTAACCCCAGGTCCCCTACCAACCCCAGGTCCCCTACCAACCTCCCTAACCCCAGGTCCCCTACCAACCCCCAAACCCCAGGTCCCCTCCCAACACCCCCAAACCCCAGGTCCCCCCCAGGTCCCCAAACCCCCCCCTCCCAAACCCCAGGTCCCCTCCCAACCCCCCTAACCCCAAGTCCCCTCCCAACCCCTCCAAACCCCAGGTCCCCTACCAACCCCCTAACCCCAGGTCCCCTACCAACCTCCCTAACCCCAGGTCCCCTACCAACCCCAGGTCCCCTACCAACCTCCCTAACCCCAGGTCCCCTACCAACCCCCAAACCCCAGGTCCCCTCCCACCCCCCCTAACCCCAGGTCCCTTACCAACCCCCTAACCCCAGGTACCCTACCAACCTCCCTAACCCCAGGTCCCCTACCAACCCCCGAACCCCAGGTCCCCTACCAACCCCCTAACCCCAGGTCCCCTACCAACCCCAGGTCCCCTACCAACCTCCCTAACCCCAGGTCCCCTACCAACCCCCAAACCCCAGGTCCCCTCCCAACACCCCCAAACCCCAGGTCCCCTCCCAACCCCCCTAACCCCAAGTCCCCTCCCAACCCCTCCAAACCCCAGGTCCCCTACCAACCCCCTAACCCCAGGTCCCCTACCAACCCCCTCAAACCCCAGGTCCCCTACCAACCACCCTAACCCCAGGTCCCCTACCAACCCCAGGTCCCCTACCAACCCCCAACCCCCCCTCCCAAAAACCCCAGGTCCCCTCCCAACCCCCCAAACCCCAGGTCCCCTCCCAACCCCCCAAACCCCAGGTCCCCTACCAACCCCCAACCCCAGGTCCCCTACCAACCCCCTAGGTCCCCTACCAACCACCCTAACCCCAGGTCCCCCAACCAGGTCCCCTACCAACCCCCCAAACTCCAGGTCCCCTCCCAACCCCCAAACCCCAGGTCCCCTACCAACCCCCCCTAACCCCAGGTCCCCTACCAACCCCAGGTCCCCTACCAACCTCCCCCCTAACCCCAGGTCCCCTACCAACCCCCAAACCCCAGGTCCCCTCCCAACCCCCCAAACCCCAGGTCCCCTACCAACCCCCTAACCCCAGGTCCCCTACCAACCCCCTAACCCCAGGTCCCCTTCCAACCCCCATAACCCCAGGTCCCCTTACCAACCCCCAAACCCCAGGTCCCCTACCAACCCCCCTAGGTCCCCTACCAACCCCAAGTCCCCAGGTCCCAACCCCCCTAATCCCAGGTCCCCCAGAGAGCCCTTCAACCATCCACTACAAGCTCTCACAGTCATCCATGTTTCTCACACAAAAAATCTGAAATTGTTTCAAATGTCAAATTTCGAAGTTTAGGAATTAAATCCACATTTAAAAACACACACACACACACACACAGGTCACACACACACACACACACACACACACACACACACACACACACACACACACACACACACACACACACACACACACACACACACACACACACACACACACACACACACACACCCTCAGGGGGACGAAGAGCGGAGTAAGCCCGCCCCTAGGCCAACCCATTGAAACCGCCCTGTGGCGCGTTGGAAACGCTGACATCAGCACTATGTCATGAAGATGACATCGCTTTGAAGAGGCAATGTCCACAATGACACACTATTCCCTTTATAGTGCACTACCTTAGACCCTATTCCCTATTTCGTGCACTACCTTACACCAGAGGGACTATATAGAGAATAAGGGGCCAATCAGGACACATCCAGAGAGAGAGAGGGAGTAGGAGGGAGGGAGAGAGAGATGGGGGAGAGAGAGAGATGGGGGAGAGAGAGAGTGAGAGAAAGAGAGAGAGAGATGGGAGACAGAGAGAGAGAGGAGATGGGAGAGGGAGACAGAGATGGGAGAGAGATGGGAGAGGGAGACAGAGAGATGGGAGAGGGATGGGAGAGGGATGGGAGAGGGAGAGATGAGAGATGGGAGAGGGAGACAGAGAGAGAGATGGGAGAGGGAGACAGAGAGAGGATGAGAGAGATGGGAGAGGGAGAGAGAAGATGGGAGAGGGAGAGAGATGGGAGAGGGAGACAGAGAGAGAGATGGGAGAGGGAGACAGAGAGAGGGATGGGAGAGGGAGACAGAGAGAGGATGGGAGAGGGAGACAGAGAGGGGATGGGAGAGGGAGAGAGAGATGTGAGAGGGAGACAGAGAGGGGATGGGAGAGGGAGAGAGAGAGAGGGAGAGGGAGAGAGAGAATGGGAGAGGGAGAGAGATGGGAGAGGGAGAGACAGAGAGGAGATGGGAGAGGGAGACAGAGAGAGGGATGGGAGAGGGAGACAGAGAGAGGGATGGGAGAGGGAGACAGAGAGAGGGATGGGAGAGGGAGAGAGAGATGTGAACTAGGGAGACAGAGAGAGGGATGGGAGAGGGAGAGAGAGATGGGAGAGGGAGAGAGAGAGATGGGAGAGGGAGGACAAAGAGAGAGATGGGAGAGGGAGACAGAGAGATGGGAGAGGGAGGACAAAGAGGGACAACTCAGGCGTTCCGCCTCTAGCGCAAACTTTTCTTCACTTCTAAATGTACTGTGAATGCAAAATAAAAACTTTACTTGAATTTGAACCCCTGAGAATAACCGGTTTCTAACTAACGTGCCTCTAGGTACGAGCTATAGACAGACAGGTATAAGATGAGATGATGACAAGAGACCTGGGACTGGGGCCTTCCTATCCTCACAGCTCTCTCTCTCCATATTAACTTTTTTTAATCAATCTCGCTAACTTAAACTTTCTGTTCTTCCAAGGTGGACAGGACTTATCCTCTGCTATAAGGAGGGAGAGAGGGAAGGATAGAGGAATAGATAGATGGAGATAAAGGGATATATGGAGTGAATGATAGAGAGAGGTCAGGAGAGAGGGCAGGATAGAGGGAGAGAGAGAGGGCAGGAGAGGGGGAGAGAGAGAGTGAAGGAGAGGGGGAGAGAGAGGGATAGAGGTATAGATAGAGGGATAGAGAGAGGGATAGAGGTATAGATAGAGGGATAGAGAGAGGGATAGAGAGAGGGATAGAGGTATAGAGAGAGGGATAGAGAGAGGGATAGAGGTATAGATAGAGGGATAGAGAGAGGGATAGAGGTATAGATAGAGGGATAGAGAGAGGGAGGGAGAGGGGAGAGAGAGAGTGAAGGAGAGGGGAGAGAGAGAGAGTGAAGGAGAGGGGGAGAGAGAGATAGAGGTATAGATAGAGGGATAGAGAGAGGGATAGAGGTATAGATAGAGGGATAGAGAGAGGGATAGAGGTATAGATAGAGGGATAGAGGTATAGATAGAGGGATAGAGAGAGGGATAGAGGTATAGAGAGGGATAGAGAGAGGGATAGAGGTATAGATAGAGGGATAGAGAGAGGGATAGAGGTATAGAGAGAGGGATAGAGGTATAGATAGAGGGATAGAGAGAGGGATAGAGGTATAGATAGAGGGATAGAGGTATAGATAGAGGGATAGAAAGAGGGATAGAGGTATAGATAGAGGGATAGAGAGAGGGATAGAGGTATAGATAGAGGGATAGAAGAGAGGGCAGGATAGAGGGAGAGAGAATCAATCTCGAAGGACTTTCTGAAGGGGAGAGAGAGTCTGAAGGAGAGGGGGAGAGAGAGGATAGAGGTATAGATAGAGGGATAAAGGGATAGATAGAGGGATAGAGGTATAGATAGAGGGATAGAGAGAGGGGATAGAGGTATAGATAGAGGGATAGAGGTAGAGATAGATGATAGAGAGATAGAGAGAGGGATAGAGGTATAGATAGAGGATAGAGAGATAGAGGGATAGAGGTATAGATAGAGGGATAGAGAGAGGGATAGAGGGATAGATAGAGGGATAGAGGTATAGATAGAGGGATAGAGGGGATAGAGGTATAGATAGAGGGATAGAGGTATAGATAGAGGGATAGAGAGAGGGATAGAGGTATAGATAGAGGGATAGAGAGAGGGCAGGATAGAGGGAGAGAGAGAGTGAAGGAGAGGGGGAGAGAGAGTGAAGGAGAGGGGGAGAGAGAGGGATAGAGGTATAGATAGAGGGATAGAGGTATAGATAGAGGGATAGAGGTATAGATAGAGGGATAGAGAGAGGGATAGAGGTATAGATAGAGGGATAGAGGTATAGATAGATGGATAGAGAGATAGAGAGAGGGATAGAGGTATAGATAGAGGGATAGAGAGATAGAGGGATAGAGGTATAGATAGAGGGATAGAGAGAGGGATAGAGGGATAGATAGAGGGATAGAGGTATAGATAGAGGGATAGAGAGAGGGATAGAGGTATAGATAGAGGGATAGAGGTATAGATAGAGGGATAGAGAGAGGGATAGAGGTATAGATAGAGGGATAGAGAGAGGGATAGGGCAGGATAGAGGGAGAGAGAGAGGAAGGAGAGATAGGGGATAGAGAGTGAAGGAGAGAGAGAGAGAGGATAGAGGTATAGATAGAGGGATAGAGAGAGGGATAGAGGTATAGATAGAGGGATAGAGGTATAGATAGATGGATAGAGAGATAGAGAGAGGGATAGAGGTATAGATAGAGGGATAGAGAGATAGAGGGATAGAGGTATAGATAGAGGGATAGAGGGATAGATAGAGGGATAGAGAGAGGGATAGAGGTATAGATAGAGGGATAGAGAGAGGGATAGAGAGAGGGATAGAGGTATAGATAGAGGGATAGAGAGAGGGCAGGATAGAGGGAGAGAGGGAGGGAAGGATAGAGAGAGGGGTAGAGGGAGAGAGGGAGGGAAGGATAGAGGGAAGGATAGAGGGAGAGATAAAAGGGAGAGATAAAAGGGAGAGAGGAGGTCATTTGGCCGTAGCTTGAGTCCTTGATGACACAATAATGGAAATGTTCCCTGGTTCCACCTGGACCTCAGATCACTGTGTGATGGGGAGAGGGGGAATCTAATAACTGTGTGATGGGGAGAGGGGGAACCTAATAACTGTGTGATGGGGAGAGGGGGAACCTAATAACTGTGACAGTGGGGTAGTTGGGCCAGGGCCCTAACTCACTGGCCCGTTTCCCAGGGCCCTAACTCATTGGCCCGTGGCCCTAACTCACTGGCCCGTGGCCCTAACTCATTGGCCCATTTCCCTGGGCCCTAACTCATTGGCCCGTGGCCCTAACTCATTGGCCCATTTCCCGGGGCCCTAACTCATTGGCCCATTTCCCAGGGCCCTAACTCATTGGCCCGTTTCCCAGGGCCCTAACTCATTGGCCCGTGGCCCTAACTCTAAGTACACATTAGAAACTGCATGAAAATCCTTTTTATTTTTGTTACAAACCATTTTGAGATGTTGATCCCAATGTCACACACTGGGCCCCATTATTTATAGAAAGAGCCTCATACCTGAGCCCTCTGGAGTAGGGAGACCCTCATACCTGAGCCCTTTGGAGCAGGGAGACCCTCAGACCCTCTGTCTCTCTCTCCTCTCCCTTTCTCTAACCTCTCTGTCTCTCTCTCCTCTCCCTTTCTCTAACCTCTCTGTCTGTCTCTCCTCTCCCATTCTCTAACCTCTCTGTCTCTCTCTCCTCTCCCTTTCTCTAACCTCTCTGTCTGTCTCTCCTCTCCCTTTCTCTAACCTCTCTGTCTCTCTCTCCTCTCCCTTTCTCTAACCTCTCTGTCTGTCTCTCCTCTCCCTTTCTCTAACCTCTGTCTGTCTCTCCTCTCCCTTTCTCTATTCTCTCTCTCCTCTCCCTTTCTCTAACCTCTGTCTGTCTCTCCTCTCCCATTCTCTAACCTCTCTCTGTCTCTCTCTCCCTTTTTCTCCTCTTGTCTGTCTCTCCTCTCCCTTTCTCTAACCTCTCTGTCTCTCTCCTCTCCCTTTCTCTAACCTCTCTGTCTGTCTCTCCTCTCCCATTCTCTAACCTCTGTCTGTCTCTCCTCTCCCATTCTCTAACCACTCGGTCTCCCTACTAATTAATCTTAGAGCTCCAATGGGGTCAAACAAGCTGCTCTATCAGGGGCTCGTTCATATCGTTAGTCCCTTTATCTGACTCTATGGGAGCACAGGTGAACAGCCAACATAGGTAGAGAGGGAAGAGAGAGAGAGAGAGAGAGAGAGAGAGAGAGAGAGACAGAGACAGACACCGAGAGAGACAGACACATAGAGAGAGAGAGTTTGCACATCACAGTAATCACTAGGGGATGTGTGTGTGTGTAAAAGAGAGAGAGAGTGTGTGTGTGTGTGTGTGTGTGTAAGAGAGAGAGAGAGAGAGAGAGAGAGAGAGAGAGTGAGTGTGTGTGTGGTTGAGTGGTGGGTAGTCTGATCCTAAACACTCCATTCAGCTTCAATTTTTATAAGAGCATCACACATTACCAAGTGATCAAGGACAGGAAGTTAGGAAACATGTCACTGTAAATGAGTCCTATTCATATTAACTCAGATAATCCCTGTTCTACGTGGAAGTTACAGGAACCACAGCCGTACAAGGAAAGATTTCCCCTGACATGAAATCAGAGGTTAAAGTATTTAGAGGTTTAATCCCATCAAACATGTCCTTAATATGTCAATATATGAACAGACTATTTACTGTGGTAGTACTAGGGGTATCCATGGAGGAGAGGTGTGGTAGTACTAGATGTATCCATGGAGGAGAGGTGTGGTAGTACTAGGGGTATCCATGGAGGAGAGGTGTGGTAGTACTAGGGGTATCCATGGAGGAGAGGTGTGGTAGTACTAGAGGTATCCATGGAGGAGAGGTGTGGTAGTACTAGAGGTATCCATGGAGGAGAGGTGTGGTAGTACTAGAGGTATCCATGGAGGAGAGGTGTGGTAGTATTAGAGGTATCCATGGAGGAGAGGTGTGGTAGTACTAGAGGTATCCATGGAGGAGAGGTGTGGTAGTACTAGAGGTATCCATGGAGGAGAGGTGTGGTAGTACTAGAGGTATCCATGGAGGAGAGGTGTGGTAGTACTAGAGGTATCCATGGAGGAGTGGTAGTACTAGGGGTATCCATGGAGGAGAGGTGTGGTAGTACTAGGGGTATCCATGGAGGAGAGGTGTGGTAGTTCTAGAGGTATCCATGGAGGAGAGGTGTGGTAGTACTAGAGGTATCCATGGAGGAGAGGTGTGGTAGTACTAGAGGTATCCATGGAGGAGAGGTGTGGTAGTACTAGAGGTATCCATGGAGGAGAGGAGAGGTGTGGTAGTACTAGAGGTATCCATAGAGAAGAGGTGTGGTAGTACTAGAGGTATCCATGGAGGAGAGGTGTGGTAGTCTAGAGGTATCCATGGAGGAGAGGTGTGGTAGTACTAGGGTTATCCATGGAGGAGAGGTGTGGTAGTACTAGGGGTATCCATGGAGGAGAGGAGAGGTGTGGTAGTACTAGAGGTATCCATGGAGGAGAGGAGAGGTGTGGTAGTACTAGAGGTATCCATGGAGGAGAGGTGTGGTAGTACTAGAGGTATCCATGGAGGAGAGGTGTGGTAGTCCTAGAGGTAGCCATGGAGGAGAGGTGTGGTCGTCTAGAGGTATCCATGGAGGAGAGGAGAGGTGTGGTAGTACTAGAGGTATCCATGGAGGAGAGGTGTGGTAGTACTAGGGGTATCCATGGAGGAGAGGTGTGGTAGTACTAGAGGTATCCATGGAGGAGAGGTGTGGTAGTACTAGAGGTATCCATGGAGGAGAGGTGTGGTAGTACGAGAGGTATCCATGGAGGAGAGGTGTGGTAGTACTAGAGGTATCCATGGAGGAGAGGTGTGGTAGTACTAGGGGTATCCATGGAGGAGAGGAGAGGTGTGGTAGTACTAGAGGTATCCATGGAGGAGAGGTGTGGTAGTACTAGAGGTATCCATGGAGGAGAGGTGTGGTAGTACTAGAGGTATCCATGGAGGAGAGGTGTGGTAGTACTAGAGGTATCCATGGAGGAGAGGTGTGGTAGTACTAGAGGTATCCATGGAGGAGAGGTGTGGTAGTACTAGAGGTATCCATGGAGGAGAGGTGTGGTAGTACTAGGGGTATCCATGGAGGAGAGGTGTGGTAGTACTAGAGGTATCCATGAAGGAGAGGTGTGGTAGTACTAGAGGTATCCATGGAGGAGAGGTGTGGTAGTACTAGAGGTATCCATGGAGGAGAGGTGTGGTAGTTCTAGAGGTATCCATGGAGGACAGGAGAGGTGTGGTAGTACTAGAGGTATCCATGGAGGAGAGGTGTGCTAGTTCTAGAGGTATCCATAGAGGAGAGGTGTGGTAGTACAAAGGGGTATCCATGGAGGAGAGGAGAGGTGTGGTAGTTCTAGAGGTATCCATAGAGGAGAGGTGTGGTAGTACTAGAGGTATCCATGGAGGAGAGGTGTGGTAGTACTAGAGGTATCCATGGAGGAGAGGTGTGGTAGTACTAGGGGTATCCATGGAGGAGAGGAGAGGTGTGGTAGTACTAGAGGTATCCATGGAGGAGAGGTGTGGAAGTACTAGGGGTATCCATGGAGGAGAGGAGAGTGTGGTAGTACGAGAGGTATCCATGGAGGAGAGGAGAGCTGTGGTAGTACTAGAGGTATCCATGGAGGAGAGGTGTGGTAGTTCTAGAGGTATCCATAGAGGAGAGGTGTGGTAGTACAAAGGGGTATCCATGGAGGAGAGGAGAGGTGTGGTAGTAATAGAGGTATCCATGGAGGAGAGGTGTGGTAGTATTAGAGGTATCCATGGAGGAGAGGTGTGGTAGTACTAGAGGTATCGATGGAGGAGAGGTGTGGTAGTACTAGAGGTATCCATGGAGGAGAGGTGTGGTAGTACTAGAGGTATCCATGGAGGAGAGGTGTGGTAGTACTAGAGGTATCCATGGAGGAGTGGTAGTACTAGGGGTATCCATGGAGGAGAGGTGTGGTAGTACTAGGGGTATCCATGGAGGAGAGGAGAGGTGTGGTAGTACTAGAGGTATCCATGGAGGAGAGGTGTGGTAGTACGAGGGGTATCCATGGAGGAGAGGAGAGGTGTGGTAGTACTAGAGCTTTCCATGGAGGAGAGGTGTGGTAGTACTAGGGGTATCCATGGAGGAGAGGAGAGGTGTGGTAGAACTAGAGGTATCCATGGAGGAGAGGTGTGGTAGTACTAGAGGTATCCATGGAGGAGAGGAGAGGTGTGGTAGTACTAGAGGTATCCATAGAGGAGAGGTGTGGTAGTACTAGGGGTATCCATGGAGGAGAGGAGAGCTGTGGTAGTACTAGAGGTATCCATGGAGGAGAGGTGTGGTAGTACTAGGGGTATCCATGGAGGAGAGGTGTGGTAGTACTAGGGGTATCCATGGAGGAGAGGAGAGCTGTGGTAGTACTAGAGGTATCCATGGAGGAGGTGTGGTAGTACAAGAGGTATCCATGGAGGAGAGGTGTGGTAGTTCTAGAGGTATCCATGGAGGAGAGGTGTGGTAGTACTAGAGGTACCCATGGAGGAGAGGTGTGGTAGTACAAGAGGTATCCATGGAGGAGAGGTGTGGTAGTACTAGAGGTATCCATGGAGGAGAGGAGAGGTGTGGTAGTACTAGAGGTATCCATAGAGAAGAGGTGTGGTAGTACTAGAGGTATCCATGGAGGAGAGGTGTGGTAGTCCTAGAGGTATCCATGGAGGAGAGGTGTGGTAGTACTAGGGTTATCCATGGAGGAGAGGTGTGGTAGTACTAGGGGTATCCATGGAGGAGAGGAGAGGTGTGGTAGTACTAGAGGTATCCATGGAGGAGAGGTGTGGTAGTTCTAGAGGTATCCATGGAGGAGAGGAGAGGTGTGGTAGTACTAGAGGTATCCATGGAGGAGAGGAGAGGTGTGGTAGTACTAGAGGTATCCATGGAGGAGAGGTGTGGTAGTTCTAGAGGTATCCGTGGAAGAGAGGTGTGGTAGTACTAGAGGTATCCATGGAGGAGAGGAGAGGTGTGGTAGTACTAGAGGTATCCATGGAGGAGAGGTGTGGTAGTACTAGAGGTATCCATGGAGGAGAGGTGTGGTAGTCCTAGAGGTATCCATGGAGGAGAGGTGTGGTAGTACTAGGGTTATCCATGGAGGAGAGGTGTGGTAGTACTTGGGGTATCCATGGAGGAGAGGTGTGGTAGTACTAGGGGTATCCATGGAGGAGAGGTGTGGTAGTACTAGAGGTATCCATGGAGGAGAGATGTGGTAGTTCTAGAGGTATCCATGGAGGAGAGGTGTGGTAGTACTAGGGGTATCCATGGAGGAGTGGTGTGGTAGTACTAGAGGTAGCCATGGAGGAGAGGTGTGGTCGTACTAGAGGTATCCATGGAGGAGAGGAGAGGTGTGGTAGTACTAGAGGTATCCATAGAGAAGAGGTGTGGTAGTACTAGGGGTATCCATGGAGGAGAGGTGTGGTAGTTCTAGAGGTATCCATGGAGGAGAGGTGTGGTAGTACTAGAGGTATCCATGGAGGAGAGATGTGGTAGTTCTAGAGGTATCCATGGAGGAGAGGTGTGGTAGTACTAGGGGTATCCATGGAGGAGTGGTGTGGTAGTACTAGAGGTAGCCATGGAGGAGAGGTGTGGTAGTACTAGAGGTATCCATGGAGGAGAGGAGAGGTGTGGTAGTACTAGGAGGTATCCATGGAGGAGAGGTGTGGTAGTTCTAGAGGTATCCATGGAGGAGAGGAGAGGTGTGGTAGTACTAGAGGTATCCATGGAGAGGAGAGGTGTGGTAGTACTAGAGGTATCCATGGAGGAGAGGAGGTGTGGTAGTACTAGAGGTATCCATGGAGGAGAGGTGTGGTAGTACTAGAGGTATCCATGGAGGAGAGGTGTGGTAGTCCTAGAGGTATCCATGGAGGAGAGGTGTGGTAGTACTAGGGTTATCCATGGAGGAGAGGAGAGGTGTGGTAGTACTAGAGGTATCCATGGAGGAGAGGAGGTGTGGTAGTACTAGAGGTATCCATGGAGGAGAGGTGTGGTAGTACTAGAGGTATCCATGGAGGAGAGGTGTGGTAGTACGAGAGGTATCCATGGAGGAGAGGTGTGGTAGTACGAGAGGTATCCATGGAGGAGAGGTGTGGTAGTACTAGAGGTATCCATGGAGGAGAGGTGTGGTAGTACTAGGGGTATCCATGGAGGAGAGGTGTGGTAGTACTAGAGGTATCCATGAAGGAGAGGTGTGGTAGTACTAGAGGTATCCATGGAGGAGAGGTGTGGTAGTACTAGAGGTATCCATGGAGGAGAGGTGTGGTAGTTCTAGAGGTATCCATGGAGGACAGGAGAGGTGTGGTAGTACTAGAGGTATCCATGGAGGAGAGGTGTGCTAGTTCTAGAGGTATCCATAGAGGAGAGGTGTGGTAGTACAAAGGGGTATCCATGGAGGAGAGGAGAGGTGTGGTAGTTCTAGAGGTATCCATAGAGGAGAGGTGTGGTAGTACTAGAGGTATCCATGGAGGAGAGGTGTGGTAGTACTAGAGGTATCCATGGAGGAGAGGTGTGGTAGTACTAGGGGTTTCCATGGAGGAGAGGAGAGGTGTGGTAGTACTAGAGGTATCCATGGAGGAGAGGTGTGGAAGTACTAGGGGTATCCATGGAGGAGAGGAGAGGTGTGGTAGTACGAGAGGTATCCATGGAGGAGAGGAGAGCTGTGGTAGTACTAGAGGTATCCATGGAGGAGAGGTGTGGTAGTTCTAGAGGTATCCATAGAGGAGAGGTGTGGTAGTACAAAGGGGTATCCATGGAGGAGAGGAGAGGTGTGGTAGTAATAGAGGTATCCATGGAGGAGAGGTGTGGTAGTATTAGAGGTATCCATGGAGGAGAGGTGTGGTAGTACTAGAGGTATCGATGGAGGAGAGGTGTGGTAGTACTAGAGGTATCCATGGAGGAGAAGTGTGGTAGTACTCGAGGTATCCATGGAGGAGAGGTGTGGTAGTACTAGAGATATCCATGGAGGAGTGGTAGTACTAGGGGTATCCATGGAGGAGAGGTGTGGTAGTACTAGGGGTATCCATGGAGGAGAGGAGAGGTGTGGTAGTACTAGAGGTATCCATGGAGGAGAGGTGTGGTAGTACAAGGGGTATCTATGGAGGAGAGGAGAGGTGTGGTAGTACTAGAGCTTTCCATGGAGGAGAGGTGTGGTAGTACTAGGGGTATCCATGGAGGAGAGGAGAGGTGTGGTAGAACTAGAGGTATCCATGGAGGAGAGGTGTGGTAGTACTAGAGGTATCCATGGAGGAGAGGAGAGGTGTGGTAGTACTAGAGGTATCCATAGAGGAGAGGTGTGGTAGTACTAGGGGTATCCATGGAGGAGAGGAGAGCTGTGGTAGTACTAGAGGTATCCATGGAGGAGAGGTGTGGTAGTACTAGGGGTATCCATGGAGGAGGAGAGGTGTGGTAGTACTAGAGGTATCCATGGAGGAGAGGAGTGGTAGTACTAGAGGTATCCATGGAGAAGAGGTGTGGTAGTACTAGGGGTATCCATGGAGGAGAGGTGTGGTAGTTCTAGAGGTATCCATGGAGGAGAGGTGTGGTAGTACTAGAGGTATCCATGGAGAAGAGGTGTGGTAGTACTAGGGGTATCCATGGAGGAGAGGTGTGGTAGTACTAGAGGTATCCATGGAGGAGAGGTGTGGTAGTACTAGGGGTATCCATGGAGGAGAGGTGTGGTAGTACTTGGGGTATCCATGGAGGAGAGGTGTGGTAGTTCTAGAGGTATCCATGGAGGAGAGGAGAGGTGTGGTAGTACTAGAGGTATCCATGGAGGAGAGGTGTGGTAGTTCTAGAGGTATCCATGGAGGAGAGGAGAGGTGTGGTAGTACTAGAGGTATCCATGGAGGAGAGGAGAGGTGTGGTAGTACTAGAGGTATCCATGGAGGAGAGGTGTGGTAGTTCTAGAGGTATCCATGGAGGAGAGGTGTGGTAGTACTAGAGGTATCCATGGAGGAGAGGAGTGTGGTAGTACTAGAGGTATCCATGGAGGAGAGGTGTGGTAGTACTAGAGGTATCCATGGAGGAGAGGTGTGGTAGTCCTAGAGGTATCCATGGAGGAGAGGTATCCATGGAGGAGAGGTGTGGTAGTACTAGGGGTATCCATGGAGGAGAGGTGTGGTAGTACTAGAGGTATCCATGGAGGAGAGGAGAGGTGTGGTAGTACTAGAGGTATCCATGGAGGAGAGAGTGTGGTAGTACTAGTATCCATGGAGGAGAGGTGTGGTATATCCATGGAGGGTATCCATGGAGGAGAGGTGTGGTAGTACTAGAGGGTATCCATGGAGGAGAGGTGTGGTAGTACTGTGGTAGTTCTAGGGGTATCCATGGAGGAGAGTACTAGAGGTATCCATGGAGGAGAGGTGTGGTAGTACTAGAGGTATCCATGGAGGAGAGGAGAGGTGTGGTAGTACTAGAGGTATCCATGGAGGAGAGGTGTGGTAGTACTAGAGGTATCCATGGAGGAGAGGAGAGGTGTGGTAGTACTAGAGGTATCCATGGAGGAGAGGTGTGGTAGTACTAGAGGTATCCATGGAGGAGAGGTGTGGTAGTACTAGAGGTATCCATGGAGGAGAGAGTACTAGAGGTGTGGTAGTACTAGAGGTATCCATGGAGGAGAGAGGTGGAGGAGAGGTGAGGTGGTAGTACTAGAGGTATCCATGGAGGAGAGGTGTGAGGTATCCATGGAGGAGAGGTGTGGTAGTACTAGAGGTATCCATGGAGGAGAGGTGTGGTAGTACTAGAGGTATCCATGGAGGAGAGGTGTGGTAGTACTAGGGGTATCCATGGAGGAGAGGTGTGGTAGTACTAGAGGTATCCATGGAGGAGAGGTGTGGTAGTACTAGAGGTATCCATGGAGGAGAGGTGTGGTAGTACTAGTATCCCATGGAGGAGAGGTGTGGTAGTACTAGGGGTATCCATGGAGGAGAGGTGTGGTAGTACTAGAGGGTATCCATGGAGGAGAGGTGTGGTAGTACTAGAGGTATCCATGGAGGAGAGGTGTGGTAGTACTAGAGGTATCCATGGAGGAGAGGTGTGGTAGTACTAGAGGTATCCATGGAGGAGAGGTGTGGTAGTACTAGAGGTATCCATGGAGGAGAGGAGAGGTGTGGTAGTACTAGAGGTATCCATGGAGGAGAGGTGTGGTAGTACTAGAGGTATCCATGGAGGAGAGGTGTGGTAGTACTAGAGGTATCCATGGAGGAGAGGAGAGGTGTGGTAGTACTAGAGGTATCCATGGAGGAGGTGTGGTAGTACTAGAGGTATCCATGGAGGAGAGGAGAGGTGTGGTAGTTCTAGAGGTATCCATGGAGGAGAGGTGTGGTAGTACTAGAGGTATCCATGGAGGAGAGGTGTGGTAGTCCTAGAGGTATCCATGGAGGAGAGGTGTGGTAGTACTAGGGTATCCATGGAGGAGAGGTGTGGTAGTACTAGAGGTATCCATGGAGGAGAGGAGAGGTGGGGTATACTAGAGGTATCCATGGAGGAGAGGAGAGGTGTGGTAGTACTAGAGGTATCCATGGAGGAGAGGTGTGGTAGTACTAGAGGTATCCATGGAGGAGAGGTGTGGTAGTACTAGGGGTATCCATGGAGGAGAGAGAGGTGTGGTAGTACTAGGGTATCCATGGAGGAGAGGTGTGGTAGTACTAGGGGTATCCATGGAGGAGAGGAGAGGTGTGGTAGTACTAGAGGTATCCATGGAGGAGAGGAGAGCTGTGGTAGTACTAGAGGTATCCATGGAGGAGAGATGTGGTAGTTCTAGAGGTATCCATGGAGGAGAGGTGTGGTAGTACAAGGGGTATCCATGGAGGAGAGGAGAGGTGTGGTAGTACTAGAGGTATCCATGGAGGAGAGGTGTGGTAGTATTAGAGGTATCCATGGAGGAGAGGTGTGGTAGTACTAGAGGTATCCATGGAGGAGAGGTGTGGTAGTACTAGAGGTATCCATGGAGGAGAGGTGTGGTAGTACTAGAGGTATCCATGGAGGAGTGGTAGTACTAGGGGTATCCATGGAGGAGAGGTGTGGTAGTACTAGGGGTATCCATGGAGGAGAGGAGAGGTGTGGTAGTACTAGAGGTATCCATGGAGGAGAGGTGTGGTAGTACTAGGGTATCCATGGAGGAGAGGAGAGGTGTGGTAGTACTAGAGCTATCCATGGAGGAGAGGTGTGGTAGTACTAGGGGTATCCATGGAGGAGAGGAGAGGTGTGGTAGTTCTAGAGGTATCCATGGAGGAGAGGTGTGGTAGTACTAGAGGTATCCATGGAGGGAGGAGAGGTGTGGTAGTACTAGAGGTATCCATGGAGAGGAGAGGTGTGGTAGTACTAGGGGTATCCATGGAGGAGAGGAGAGCTGTGGTAGTACTAGAGGTATCCATGGAGGAGAGGTGTGGTAGTACTAGGGGTATCCATGGAGGAGAGGTGTGGTAGTACTAGGGGTATCCATGGAGGAGAGGAGAGCTGTGGTAGTACTAGAGGTATCCATGGAGGAGAGGTGTGGTAGTACTAGGGTATCCATGGAGGAGAGGTGTGGTAGTTCTAGAGGTATCCATGGAGGAGAGGTGTGGTAGTACTAGAGGTATCCATGGAGGAGAGGTGTGGTAGTACAAGAGGTATCCATGGAGGAGAGGTGTGGTAGTACTAGAGGTATCCATGGAGGAGAGGAGAGGTGTGGTAGTACTAGAGGTATCCATGGAGAGAAGAGGTGTGGTAGTACTAGAGGTATCCATGGAGGAGAGGTGTGGTAGTCCTAGAGGTATCCATGGAGGAGAGGTGTGGTAGTACTAGGGTTATCCATGGAGGAGAGGTGTGGTAGTACTAGGGGTATCCATGGAGGAGAGGAGAGGTGTGGTAGTACTAGAGGTATCCATGGAGGAGAGGTGTGGTAGTACTAGAGGTATCCATGGAGGAGAGGTGTGGTAGTACTAGAGGTATCCATGGAGGAGAGGAGAGGTGTGGTAGTACTAGAGGTATCCATGGAGGAGAGGTGTGGTAGTTCTAGAGGTATCCATGGAGGAGAGGTGTGGTAGTACTAGAGGTATCCATGGAGGAGAGGAGAGGTGTGGTAGTACTAGAGGTATCCATGGAGGAGAGGTGTGGTAGTACTAGAGGGTATCCATGGAGGAGAGGTGTGGTAGTACTAGAGGTATCCATGGAGGAGAGGTGTGGTAGTACTAGGGGTATCCATGGAGGAGAGGTGTGGTAGTACTAGGGGTATCCATGGAGGAGAGGTGTGGTAGTACTAGAGGTATCCATGGAGGAGAGGAGAGGTGTGGTAGTACTAGAGGTATCCATGGAGGAGAGGTGTGGTAGTACTAGAGGTATCCATGGAGGAGAGGTGTGGTAGTACTAGAGGTATCCATGGAGGAGAGGTGTGGTAGTACTAGAGGTATCCATGGAGGAGAGGTGTGGTAGTACTAGAGGTATCCATGGAGGAGAGGAGAGGTGTGGTAGTACTAGAGGTATCCATGGAGAAGAGGTGTGGTAGTACTAGGGTATCCATGGAGGAGAGGTGTGGTAGTTCTAGAGGTATCCATGGAGGAGAGGTGTGGTAGTACTAGAGGTATCCATGGAGGAGAGATGTGGTAGTACTAGAGGTATCCATGGAGGAGAGGTGTGGTAGTACTAGGGTATCCATGGAGGAGAGGTGTGGTAGTACTAGGGTATCCATGGAGGAGAGGTGTGGTAGTACTAGAGGTATCCATGGAGGAGAGGAGAGGTGTGGTAGTACTAGAGGTATCCATGGAGGAGAGGTGTGGTAGTACTAGGGGTATCCATGGAGGAGAGGTGTGGTAGTACTAGAGGTATCCATGGAGGAGAGGTGTGGTAGTACTAGAGGTATCCATGGAGGAGAGGTGTGGTAGTACTAGAGGGTATCCATGGAGGAGAGGAGAGGTGTGGTAGTACTAGAGGTATCCATGGAGGAGAGGTGTGGTAGTACTAGGGGTATCCATGGAGGAGAGGTGTGGTAGTACTAGAGGTATCCATGGAGGAGAGGTGTGGTAGTACTAGAGGTATCCATGGAGGAGAGAGTGTGGTAGTACTAGAGGTATCCATGGAGGAGAGGTGTGGTAGTACTAGGGTATCCATGGAGGAGAGGTGTGGTAGTACTAGAGGTATCCATGGAGGAGAGGAGAGGTGTGGTAGTACTAGAGGTATCCATGGAGGAGAGGTGTGGTAGTACTAGGGGTATCCATGGAGGAGAGGTGTGGTAGTACTAGAGGTATCCATGGAGGAGAGGTGTGGTAGTACTAGGGTATCCATGGAGGAGAGGTGTGGTAGTACTAGAGGTATCCATGGAGGAGAGGTGTGGGTAGTACTAGAGGTATCCATGGAGGAGAGGTGTGGTAGTACTAGAGGTATCCATGGAGGAGAGGTGTGGTAGTACTAGAGGTATCCATGGAGGAGAGGAGAGGTGTGGTAGTACTAGAGGTATCCATGGAGGAGAGGAGAGGTGTGGTAGTACTAGGGGTATCCATGGAGGAGAGGTGTGGTAGTACTAGAGGTATCCATGGAGGAGAGGTGTGGTAGTACTAGAGGTATCCATGGAGGAGAGGTGTGGTAGTACTAGAGGTATCCATGGAGGAGAGGTGTGGTAGTACTAGAGGTATCCATGGAGGAGAGGAGAGGTGTGGTAGTACTAGGAGGTATCCATGGAGGAGAGGTGTGGTAGTACTAGAGGTATCCATGGAGGAGAGGAGAGGTGTGGTAGTACTAGAGGTATCCATGGAGGAGAGGTGTGGTAGTACTAGAGGTATCCATGGAGGAGAGGTGTGGTAGTCCTAGAGGTATCCATGGAGGAGAGGTGTGGTAGTACTAGAGGTATCCATGGAGGAGAGGTGTGGTAGTACTAGGGGTATCCATGGAGGAGAGGTGTGGTAGTACTAGAGGTATCCATGGAGGAGAGGAGAGGTGTGGTAGTACTAGAGGTATCCATGGAGGAGAGGTGTGGTAGTACTAGAGGTATCCATGGAGGAGAGGTGTGGTAGTACTAGAGGTATCCATGGAGGAGAGGTGTGGTAGTACTAGAGGTATCCATGGAGGAGAGGTGTGGTAGTTCTAGAGGTATCCATGGAGGAGAGGAGAGGTGTGGTAGTACTAGAGGTATCCATGGAGGAGAGGTGTGGTAGTACTAGGGGTATCCATGGAGGAGAGGTGTGGTAGTTCTAGAGGTATCCATGGAGGAGAGGTGTGGTAGTACTAGAGGTATCCATGGAGGAGAGGTGTGGTAGTACTAGAGGTATCCATGGAGGAGAGGAGAGGTGTGGTAGTACTAGAGGTATCCATGGAGGAGAGGTGTGGTAGTACTAGAGGTATCCATGGAGGAGAGGTGTGGTAGTACTAGAGGTATCCATGGAGGAGAGGTGTGGTAGTACTAGAGGTATCCATGGAGGAGAGGTGTGGTAGTACTAGAGGTATCCATGGAGGAGAGGAGAGGTGTGGTAGTACTAGAGGTATCCATGGAGGAGAGGTGTGGTAGTACTAGAGGTATCCATGGAGGAGAGGTGTGGTAGTACTAGAGGTATCCATGGAGGAGAGGTGTGTAGTACTAGGGTTATCCATGGAGGAGAGGTGTGGTAGTACTAGGGTATCCATGGAGGAGAGGTGTGGTAGTACTAGGGGTATCCATGGAGGAGAGGAGAGGTGTGGTAGTACTAGAGGTATCCATGGAGGAGAGGTGTGGTAGTACTAGGGGTATCCATGGAGGAGAGGTGTGGTAGTACTAGAGGTATCCATGGAGGAGAGGTGTGGTAGTACTAGAGGTATCCATGGAGGAGAGGTGTGGTAGTACTAGAGGTATCCATGGAGGAGAGGAGAGGTGTGGTAGTACTAGAGGTATCCATGGAGGAGAGAGAGTGTGGTAGTACTAGAGGTATCCATGGAGGAGAGGTGTGGTAGTACTAGAGGTATCCATGGAGGAGAGGAGGTGTGGTAGTACTAGAGGTATCCATGGAGGAGAGGTGTGGTAGTACTAGAGGTATCCATGGAGGAGAGGTGTGGTAGTACTAGAGGTATCCATGGAGGAGAGGAGAGGTGTGGTAGTACTAGAGGTATCCATGGAGAAGAGGTGTGGTAGTACTAGGGGTATCCATGGAGGAGAGGTGTGGTAGTACTAGAGGTATCCATGGAGGAGAGGTGTGGTAGTACTAGAGGTATCCATGGAGGAGAGGTGTGGTAGTACTAGAGGTATCCATGGAGGAGAGGAGAGTGTGGTAGTACGAGAGGTATCCATGGAGGAGAGGTGTGGTAGTACTAGAGGTATCCATGGAGGAGAGGTGTGGTAGTACTAGAGGTATCCATGGAGGAGAGGTGTGGTAGTACTAGGGGTATCCATGGAGGAGAGGTGTGGTAGTACTAGAGGTATCCATGGAGGAGAGGTGTGGTAGTACTAGAGGTATCCATGGAGGAGAGTGTGGTAGTACTAGAGGTATCCATGGAGGAGAGGTGTGGTAGTTCTAGAGGTATCCATGGAGGAGAGAGAGGTGTGGTAGTACTAGAGGTATCCATGGAGGAGAGGTGTGGTAGTACTAGAGGTATCCATGGAGGAGAGGTGTGGTAGTACAAGGGGTATCCATGGAGGAGAGGAGGTGTGGTAGTTCTAGAGGTATCCATGGAGGAGAGGTGTGGTAGTACTAGAGGTATCCATGGAGGAGAGGTGTGGTAGTACTAGAGGTATCCATGGAGGAGAGGTGTGGTAGTACTAGAGGTATCCATGGAGGAGAGGTGTGGTAGTACTAGAGGTATCCATGGAGGAGAGGTGTGGTAGTTCTAGAGGTATCCATGTGGTAGTTCTAGAGGTATCCATGGAGGAGAGGTGTGGTGTAGTTCTAGAGGTATCCATAGAGGAGAGGTGTGGTAGTACAAAGTATCCATGGAGGAGAGGAGAGGTGTGGTAGTTCTAGAGGTATCCATGGAGGAGAGGTGTGGTAGTACTAGGGGTATCCATGGAGGAGAGGAGAGTGGTAGTTCTAGAGGTATCCATGGAGGAGAGGTGTGGTAGTACTAGAGGTATCCATGGAGGAGAGGTGTGGTAGTACTAGAGGTATCCATGGAGGAGAGGTGTGTAGTACTAGGGGTATCCATGGAGGAGAGGAGAGGTGTGGTAGTACTAGAGGTATCCATGGAGGAGAGGTGTGGGGTGGGTATCCATGGAGGAGAGGAGAGGTGTGGTAGTACGAGAGGTATCCATGGAGGAGAGGAGAGATGTGGTAGTACTAGAGGTATCCATGGAGGAGAGGTGTGGTAGTTCTAGAGGTATCCATAGAGGAGAGGTGTGGTAGTAATAGAGGTATCCATGGAGGAGAGGTGTGGTAGTATTAGAGGTATCCATGGAGGAGAGGTGTGGTAGTACTAGAGGTATCGATGGAGGAGAGGTGTGGTAGTACTAGAGGTATCCATGGAGGAGAGGTGTGGTAGTACTAGAGGTATCCATGGAGGAGAGGTGTGGTAGTACTAGAGATATCCATGGAGGAGTGGTAGTACTAGGGGTATCCATGGAGGAGAGGTGTGGTAGTACTAGGGGTATCCATGGAGGAGAGGAGAGGTGTGGTAGTACTAGAGGTATCCATGGAGGAGAGGTGTGGTAGTACTGGTATCCATGGAGGAGAGGAGAGGTGTGGTAGTACTAGAGCTTTCCATGGAGGAGAGGTGTGGTAGTACTAGGGGTATCCATGGAGGAGAGGAGAGGTGTGGTAGAACTAGAGGTATCCATGGAGGAGAGGTGTGGTAGTACTAGAGGTATCCATGGAGGAGATGGAGGTGTGGTAGTACTAGAGGTATCCATAGAGGAGAGGTGTGGTAGTACTAGGGGTATCCATGGAGGAGAGGAGAGCTGTGGTAGTACTAGAGGTATCCATGGAGGAGAGGTGTGGTAGTACTAGGGGTATCCATGGAGGAGAGGTGTGGTAGTACTAGGGGTATCCATGGAGGAGAGGAGAGCTGTGGTAGTACTAGAGGTATCCATGGAGGAGGTGTGGTAGTACTAGGGGTATCCATGGAGGAGAGGTGTGGTAGTTCTAGAGGTATCCATGGAGGAGAGGTGTGGTAGTACTAGAGGTATCCATGGAGGAGAGGTGTGGTAGTACAAGAGGTATCCATGGAGGAGAGGTGTGGTAGTACTAGAGGTATCCATGGAGGAGAGGAGAGGTGTGGTAGTACTAGAGGTATCCATAGAGAAGAGGTGTGGTAGTACTAGAGGTATCCATGGAGGAGAGGTGTGGTAGTCCTAGAGGTATCCATGGAGGAGAGGTGTGGTAGTACTAGGGTTATCCATGGAGGAGAGGTGTGGTAGTACTAGGGGTATCCATGGAGGAGAGATGTGGTAGTACTAGAGGTATCCATGGAGGAGAGGTGTGGTAGTACTTGAGGTATCCATGGAGGAGACGTGTGGTAGTACTAGAGGTATCCATGGAGGAGAGGAGAGGTGATGTAGTACTAGAGGTATCCATAGAGAAGAGGTGTGGTAGTACTAGGGGTATCCATGGAGGAGAGGTGTGGTAGTTCTAGAGGTATCCATGGAGGAGAGGTGTGGTAGTACTAGAGGTATCCATGGAGAAGAGGTGTGGTAGTACGAGGGGTATCCATGGAGGAGAGGTGTGGTAGTACTAGAGGTATCCATGGAGGAGAGAGGTGGTAGTACTAGGGGTATCCATGGAGAAGAGGTGTGGTAGTACTTGGGGTATCCATGGAGGAGAGGTGTGGTAGTTCTAGAGGTATCCATGGAGGAGAGGAGAGGTGTGGTAGTACTAGAGGTATCCATGGAGGAGAGGTGTGGTAGTTCTAGAGGTATCCATGGAGGAGAGGAGAGGTGTGGTAGTACTAGAGGTATCCATGGAGGAGAGGAGAGGTGTGGTAGTACTAGAGGTATCCATGGAGGAGAGGTGTGGTAGTTCTAGAGGTATCCGTGGAGGAGAGGTGTGGTAGTACTAGAGGTATCCATGGAGGAGAGGAGAGGTGTGGTAGTACTAGAGGTATCCATGGAGGAGAGGTGTGGTAGTACTAGAGGTATCCATGGAGGAGGTGTGGTAGTCCTAGAGGTATCCATGGAGGAGAGGTGTGGTAGTACTAGGGTTATCCATGGAGGAGAGGTGTGGTAGTACTTGGGGTATCCATGGAGGAGAGGTGTGGTAGTACTAGGGGTATCCATGGAGGAGAGGAGAGGTGTGGTAGTACTAGAGGTATCCATGGAGGAGAGGTGTGGTAGTACTAGGGGTATCCATGGAGGAGAGGTGTGGTAGTACTAGGGGTATCCATGGAGGAGAGGTGTGGTAGTACTAGGGGTATCCATGGAGGAGAGGTGTGGTAGTTCGAGAGGTATCCATGGAGGAGAGGAGAGGTGTGGTAGTACTAGAGGTATCCATGGAGGAGAGGAGAGATGTGGTAGTACTAGAGGTATCCATGGAGGAGAGGTGTGGTAGTTCTAGAGGTATCCATGGAGGAGAGGAGAGGTGTGGTAGTACTAGAGGTATCCATGGAGGAGAGGAGAGGTGTGGTAGTATTAGGAGGTATCCATGGAGGAGAGGTGTGGTAGTTCTAGAGGTATCCATGGAGGAGAGGAGAGGTGTGGTAGTACTAGAGGTATCCATGGAGGAGAGGAGAGGTGTGGTAGTACTAGAGGTATCCATGGAGGAGAGGAGTGTGGTAGTTCTAGAGGTATCCATGGAGGAGAGGTGTGGTAGTACTAGAGGTATCCATGGAGGAGAGGTGTGGTAGTCCTAGAGGTATCCATGGAGGAGAGGTGTGGTAGTACTAGGGTTATCCATGGAGGAGAGGTGTGGTAGTTCTAGAGGTATCCATGGAGGAGAGGAGAGGTGTGGGAGTACTAGAGGTATCCATGGAGGAGAGGAGAGGTGTGGTAGTACTAGAGGTATCCATGGAGGAGAGGAGAGGTGTGGTAGTTCTAGAGGTATCCATGGAGGAGAGGTGTGGTAGTACTAGAGGTATCCATGGAGGAGAGGTGTGGTAGTACTAGAGGTATCCATGGAGGAGGGAGAGGTGTGGTAGTACTAGAGGTATCCATGGAGGAGAGGTGTGGTAGTACTAGGGTTATCCATGGAGGAGAGGTGTGGTAGTTCTAGAGGTATCCATGGAGGAGAGGAGAGGTGTGGTAGTACTAGAGGTATCCATGGAGGTTGAGTGTTATGACCGTTTTACTTCCAATGGTTTTAATAATCAGGTCAGAGTAGGAAGAGAACAGGAGTGGAGTGACACACACGGCACACACACAAACTCAGTGAGGTGACAGTAGCAGGCTGGCTGAGGGCAGGTGGTTGGGGACAGGTACAGACACCCCCGCTCTGTCTCAGGACAGACAGGTAGACAGATCATCAAGTCACAAGCTCTGAGCTACAGACACAGAACCAGCTGTGGGACTGACTAGAACAGGATGTATGCAAATTAAAATATCTAAAATGTATTGAATGTTGCTCTGACACATAGTGACTACAAGCCATAGGAGATCATTAGGCTTCACAGTCTGTCTTGTGTCTGTGTGGAGAAGTACTGGGGGTATCTGGGAGAGACACATTTAGGAGAGATCTGAGTATAGGGTTCACGAAGACACACACACACACACACACACACACACACACACACACACACACACACACACACAGCTCTGGACGTAACAGACATCACACGTTAAACTGAAACAACAGTCGTCATTCTCCAGGTAAAAAAGATTTACTGATTTATGTAACAAAAACAGATCTTTTTTCTTTTCTTTAGCTAAAATAAATGTCTACTTCTTCATACTCTTAATGACAGTATCAAAACGCTTCATTGAGGACAGATATACACTGTAGAAGGAATCTGTGGCGTGGATATTGAAGGGTCGTTCTCGTAACACACGATGCTTCTCAAAGGGGTCTCGGTGTTTCAGACACAGATACACTGTAACACAGCACAGATACACTGTAACACAGCACAGATACACTGTAACACAGCACAGATACACTGTAACACAGCACAGATACACTGTAACACACCACAGATACACTGTAACACAGCACAGATACACTGTAACACACAACAGATACACTGTAACACAGCACAGATACACTGTAACACAGCACAGATACACTGTAACACAGCACAGATACACTGTAACACAGCACAGATACACTGTAACACAGCACAGATACACTGTAACAGATACACTGTAACACAGCACAGATACACTGTAACACAGCACAGATACACTGTAACACAGCACAGATACACTGTAACACAGCACAGATACACTGTAACACAGCACAGATACACTGTAACACAGCACAGATACACTGTAACACAGCACAGATACACTGTAACACAGCACAGATACACTGTAACACAGCACAGATACACTGTAACACAGCACAGATACACTGTAACACAGCACTGTAACACAGCACAGATACACTGTAACACAGCACAGATACACTGTAACACAGCACAGATACACTGTAACACACAACAGATACACTGTAACACATAACAGATACACTGTAACAGATACACTGTAACAGATACACTGTAACACATAACAGATACACTGTAACAGATACACTGTAACAGATACACTGTAACAGATACACTGTAACACACAACAGATACACTGTAACACACAACAGATACACTGTAACACATAACAGATACACTGTAACACACAACAGATACACTGTAACAAATACACTGTAACAGATACACTGTAACACACAACAGATACACTGTAACAGATACACTGTAACAGATACACTGTAACAGATAACAGATACACTGTAACAGATACACTGTAACACACAACAGATACACTGTAACACAGTACAGCACAGATACACTGTAACACACAACAGATACACACAGATAACACAGCACAGATACACTGTAACACAGCACAGATACACTGTAACACAGCACATACACTGTAACACAGCACAGATACACTGTAACACAGCACAGATACACTGTAACACAGCACAGATACACTGTAACACACAACAGATACACTGTAACACAGCACAGATACACTGTAACACAGCACAGATACACTGTAACACAGCACAGATACACTGTAACACAGCACAGATACACTGTAACACATAACAGATACACTGTAACACACAACAGATACACTGTAACACAGCACAGATACACTGTAACACACAACAGATACACTGTAACACAGCACAGATACACTGTAACACAGCACAGATACACTGTAACACAGCACAGATACACTGTAACACAGCACAGATACACTGTAACACAGCACAGATACACTGTAACACAGCACAGATACACTGTAACACAGCACAGATACACTGTAACAGATACACTGTAACACACAACAGATGCACTGTAACACATAACAGATACACTGTAACAGATACACTGTAACAGATACACTGTAACACACAACAGATGCACTGTAACACATAACAGATACACTGTAACACACAACAGATACACTGTAACAGCTAACAGATACACTGTAACAGATACACTGTAACAGCTAACAGATACACTGTAACAGCTAACAGATACACTGTAACACGTAACAGATATGCTGTGACACATAACAGTGATTCTGTGGTCTATCTTCTTGACGGAGTCTTGGACGGTACAGAACGAGTCTTCTTGGGCACCTTCTTACTGCCCTTAGCCTTTTTAGGGGGGTCTGACAAGGGGAGGGAGGGAGCGAGGGAGGAGGGGTTGGGTTTGCCGGTTGCCTCCCTCAGCAGAACGTTGGTGCGTTCGGTAGGAGGGGCTTCAGGGTCAACGACGAGTTGACAGAGGTCGTCTGGGTGAGGGGTCATTGACGATTGAGAATCGCACACCTGAAGAAGAAGGGGTCAACGGGTTAAGGAACATGGAAACACAAACACTTTCCTTTCATCCATGTTCCACAAACTACCAAACAAAATGATGTCTTAGTCGGTCTGAAGGTCCTAAGCTCAGAATTACGAGACGATGTTGGCCTTTTGAGGGTCAGACACAGCCACTGACAGACGAGCCCCCCCCCAAAAAAATATTTACAGGAGAAGCCTGAAGGAGAGAGGGAATGATATAGAGAGACTGATCCAAGTTATTTTCAGCCTTTGAAATGAGCTCTTAGTAAAAATAAAATTTAAAAAAGTCAATTGAATCGGAGGTCTCGCTTTAAAGCAGCCTGTCATTTAAATGACGACCGTCCATATTCAGCTGTTTCCTAAGACCAGCTCCTTTACAGCATCTACAAAACCCTTGTTTGTTTTGGGGATTATAACGACCAGATTAAAGGAAATGGGAAACTAGGGGTAGAAGTAGTAAAGTCTCCCTATAGAAACTGTCACTGTGGTTTTTGGTCAAACGGACACATTTCACAGTTCGGAAGTTAAGTCTGGAAAAGTAGAGAGTCATTGACTGAGAGATTCATCTACAGCAAAAAAACGCACACAGACATCTGGGATCCAGCCTGATTTCCACTCTGTCGGACACTGCAGTCCCTGTGGTGTTAAATGAGCCAAACAGAGGTTCTTCAACACTGTCAAACATCGGAAAGGACTGACGAGAGACAGCGTTACTATATAGAGTCTCTAGTTGTAGGACAGCAGTGTTACTATATAGAGTCTCTAGTTGTAGGACAGCAGTGTTACTATATAGAGTCTCTAGTTGTAGGACAGCAGTGTTACTATATAGAGTCTCTAGTTGTAGGACAGCAGTGTTACTATATAGAGTCTCTAGTTGTAGGACAGCAGTGTTACTATATAGAGTCTCTAGTTGTAGGACAGTGTTACTATATAGAGTCTAGTTGTAGGACAGCAGTGTTACTATATAGAGTCTAGTTGTAGGACAGCAGTGTTACTATATAGAGTCTCTAGTTGTAGGACAGTGTTACAGTGTTAGGACTATATAGAGTCTCTAGTTGTAGGACAGCTATATAGAGTCTCTAGTTGTAGTTACTATATAGAGTCTCTAGTTGTAGGACAGCAGTGTTACTATATAGAGTCTCTAGTTGTAGGACAGCAGTGTTAGGACTATATAGAGTCTCTAGTTGTAGGACAGCAGTGTTACTATATAGAGTCTCTAGTTGTAGGACAGCTATATAGTCTCTAGTTACTATATAGAGTCTCTAGTTGTAGGACAGCAGTGTTACTATATAGAGTCTCTAGTTTACTATATAGTCTCTAGTTGTAGGACAGAGTCTCTAGTTGTTACAGTATATATAGAGTCTCTAGTTGTAGGACAGTGTTACTATATAGAGTCTCTAGTTGTAGGACAGTGTTACTATATAGAGTCTCTAGTTGTAGGACAGTGTTACTATATAGAGTCTCTAGTTGTAGGACAGTGTTACTATATAGAGTCTCTAGTTGTAGGACAGCAGTGTTACTATATAGAGTCTCTAGTTGTAGGACAGTGTAACAGTGTTACTATATAGAGTCTCTAGTTGTAGGACAGTGTAACAGTGTTACTATATAGAGTCTCTAGTTGTAGGACAGTCAGTGTTACTATATAGAGTCTCTAGTTGTAG
Organism: Oncorhynchus tshawytscha; assembly: GCF_018296145.1. Lineage (NCBI taxonomy): Eukaryota > Metazoa > Chordata > Actinopteri > Salmoniformes > Salmonidae > Oncorhynchus > Oncorhynchus tshawytscha. The sequence goes on along the minus strand of NC_056438.1, from coordinate 2,597,838 downwards.
GACAGTGTTACAGTGTTACTGTTATATAGAGTCTCTAGTTGTAGGACAGCAGTGTTACTATATAGAGTCTCTAGTTGTAGGACAGTGTTACTATATAGTCTCTAGTTGTAGGACTACTATATAGAGTCTCTAGTTGTAGGACAGTGTTACTATATAGTGTTACTATATAGAGTCTCTAGTTGTAGGACAGTGTTACTATATAGAGTCTCTAGTTGTAGGACAGTACTATAGAGTCTCTAGTTGTAGGACAGTGTTACTATATAGAGTCTCTAGTTGTAGGACAGTGTTACTATATAGAGTCTCTAGTTGTAGGACAGTGTTACTAGTGTTACTATATAGAGTCTCTAGTTGTAGGACAGTGTTACTATAGTGTCTCTACTATATAGAGTCTCTAGTTGTAGGACAGCAGTGTTACTATATAGAGTCTCTAGTTGTAGGACAGCAGTGTTACTATATAGTCTCTAGTTGTAGGACAGTGTTACTATATAGAGTCTCTAGTTGTAGGACAGTGTTACTATATAGAGTCTCTAGTTGTAGGACAGTGTTACTATATAGAGTCTCTAGGACAGTGTTACTATATAGAGTCTCTAGTTGTAGGACAGTGTTACTATATAGAGTCTCTAGTTGTAGGACAGGACAGTGTTACTATATAGAGTCTCTAGTTGTAGGACAGTGTTACTATATAGAGTCTCTAGTTGTAGGACAGCAGTGTTACTATATAGAGTCTCTAGTTGTAGGACAGTGTTACAGTGTTACTATTGTATAGAGTCTCTAGTTGTAGGACAGCAGTGTTACTATATAGAGTCTCTAGTTGTAGGACAGCAGTGTTACTATATAGTCTCTAGTTGTAGGACAGTGTTACTATATAGAGTCTCTAGTTGTAGGACAGCAGTGTTACTATATAGAGTCTCTAGTTGTAGGACAGTGTTACTATATAGAGTCTCTAGTTGTAGGACAGTGTTACTATATAGAGTCTCTAGTTGTAGGACAGCAGTGTTACTATATAGAGTCTCTAGTTGTAGGACAGTGTTACTATATAGAGTCTCTAGTTGTAGGACAGCAGTGTTACTATATAGAGTCTCTAGTTGTAGGACAGCAGTGTTACTATATAGAGTCTCTAGTTGTAGGACAGCAGTGTTACTATATAGAGTCTCTAGTTGTAGGACAGTGTTACTATATAGAGTCTCTAGTTGTAGGACAGTGTTACTATATAGAGTCTCTAGTTGTAGGACAGCAGTGTTACTATATAGAGTCTCTAGTTGTAGGACAGTGTTACTATATAGAGTCTCTAGTTGTAGGACAGAGTCTCTAGTGTTACTATATAGAGTCTCTAGTTGTAGGACAGTGTTACTATATAGAGTCTCTAGTTGTAGGACAGTGTTACTATATAGAGTCTCTAGTTGTAGGACAGTGTTACTATATAGAGTCTCTAGTTGTAGGACAGTGTTACTATATAGAGTCTCTAGTTGTAGGACAGTGTTACTATATAGAGTCTCTAGTTGTAGGACAGCAGTGTTACTATATAGAGTCAGTGTTACTATATAGAGTCTCTAGTTGTAGGACAGTGTTACTATATAGAGTCTCTAGTTGTAGGACAGCAGTGTTACTATATAGAGTCTCTAGTTGTAGGACAGTGTTACTATATAGAGTCTCTAGTTGTAGGACAGTGTTACTATATAGAGTCTCTAGTTGTAGGACAGCAGTGTTACTATATAGAGTCTCTAGTTGTAGGACAGTGTTACTATATAGAGTCTCTAGTTGTAGGACAGTGTTACTATATAGAGTCTCTAGTTGTAGGACAGTGTTACTATATAGAGTCTCTAGTTGTAGGACAGTGTTACTATATAGAGTCTCTAGTTGTAGGACAGTGTTACTATATAGAGTCTCTAGTTGTAGGACAGTGTTACTATATAGAGTCTCTAGTTGTAGGACAGTGTTACTATATAGAGTCTCTAGTTGTAGGACAGTGTTACTATATAGAGTCTCTAGTTGTAGGACAGTGTTACTATATAGAGTCTCTAGTTGTAGGACAGTGTTACTATATAGAGTCTCTAGTTGTAGGACAGTGTTACTATATAGAGTCTCTAGTTGTAGGACAGTGTTACTATATAGAGTCTCTAGTTGTAGGACAGTGTTACTAGTGTTACTATATAGAGTCTCTAGTTGTAGGACAGTGTTACTATATAGAGTCTCTAGTTGTAGGACAGCAGTGTTACTATATATAGAGTCTCTAGTTGTAGGACAGCAGTGTTACTATATAGAGTCTCTAGTTGTAGGACAGTGTTACTATATAGAGTCTCTAGTTGTAGGACAGTGTTACTATATAGAGTCTCTAGTTGTAGGACAGTGTTACTATATAGAGTCTCTAGTTGTAGGACAGTGTTACTATATAGAGTCTCTAGTTGTACTGTTACTATAGAGTCTCTAGTTGTAGGACAGTGTTACTATATAGAGTCTCTAGTTGTAGGACAGTGTTACTATATAGAGTCTCTAGTTGTCTCTAGGACAGCAGTGTTACTATATAGAGTCTCTAGTTGTCTCTAGTTGGGACAGTGTTACTATATAGAGTCTCTAGTTGTAGGACAGCAGTGTTACAGTATATAGAGTCTCTAGTTGTAGGACAGCAGTGTTACTATATAGAGTCTCTAGTTGTAGGACAGCAGTCTCTAGTTGTAGGACAGCAGTGTTATATATAGAGTCTCTAGTTGTAGGACAGTGTTACTATATAGAGTCTCTAGTTGTAGGACAGCAGTGTTACTATATAGAGTCTCTAGTTGTAGGACAGCAGTGTTACTATATAGAGTCTCTAGTTGTAGGACAGCAGTGTTACTATATAGAGTCTCTAGTTGTAGGACAGTGTTACTATATAGAGTCTCTAGTTAGGACAGTACTATAGAGTCTCTAGTTGTAGGACAGCAGTGTTACTATATAGAGTCTCTAGTTGTAGGACAGTGTTACTATATAGAGTCTCTAGTTAGGACTGTTACTATATAGAGTCTCTAGTTGTAGGACAGCAGTGTTACTATATAGAGTCTCTAGTTGTAGGACAGTGTTACTATATAGAGTCTCTAGTTGTAGGACAGTGTTACTATATAGAGTCTCTAGTTGTAGGACAGTGTTACTATATAGAGTCTCTAGTTGTAGGACAGTGTTACTATATAGAGTCTCTAGTTGTAGGACAGTGTTACTATATAGAGTCTCTAGTTGTAGGACAGCAGTGTTACTATTGTATAGAGTCTCTAGTTGTAGGACAGTGTTACTATATAGAGTCTCTAGTTGTAGGACAGCAGTGTTACTATATAGAGTCTCTAGTTGTAGGACAGTGTTACTATATAGAGTCTCTAGTTGTAGGACAGCAGTGTTACTATATAGAGTCTCTAGTTGTAGGACAGTCTCTAGTGTTACTATATAGAGTCTCTAGTTGTAGGACAGTGTTACTATATAGTCTCTAGTTGTAGGACAGCAGTGTTACTATATAGAGTCTCTAGTTGTAGGACAGCAGTGTTACTATATAGAGTCTCTAGTTGTAGGACAGCAGTGTTACTATATAGTCTCTAGTTGTAGGACAGCAGTGTTACTATATAGAGTCTCTAGTTGTAGGACAGTGTTACTATATAGAGTCTCTAGTTGTAGGACAGTGTTACTATATAGAGTCTCTAGTTGTAGGACAGTGTTACTATAGAGTCTCTCTCGTCTCTTACAGGGATGAAACAGAGGTCCTCCCTGAGACAGGCATCGTGTAGTTCTTTCCGGAGGGCGGAGACATGGCTTTGGTGGGCGGAGATTTCCCTCTCCATCGAGCCAATCCTGGAGAACGCTGCGTGGTATAACTCAGAGAACGTCCCCACCAGGCTCTGCAATGCACCATGGGAGGAAAGAGCAAAAGGTTTTTATTCAGGGTGTGAATGTGTGTGTTTGTTTAATTATTCAGGGACGGGTGTTGAACTAACATCAGGATTATGTTAACCTGCTCTAGTAGATGTACATATATCAGTATTTGATCAGTTTCAGGGATAACTTCCTCTTTTTCTCTACAGGACTAGTACCTGACAGACTAAACTCAGTGTCCCTACAGGACTAGTACCTGACAGACTAAACTCAGTGTCCCTACAGGACTAGTACCTGACAGACTAAACTCAGTGTCCATACAGGACTAGTACCTGACAGACTAAACTAAGTGTCCCTACAGGACTAGTACCTGACAGACTAAACTCAGTGTCCCTACAGGACGACTAGTTCCTGACAGACTAAACTCAGTGTCCCTACAGGACGACTAGTACCTGACAGACTAAACTCAGTGTCCATACAGGACTAGTACCTGACAGACTAAACTCAGTGTCCCTACAGGACTAGTACCTGACAGACTAAACTCAGTGTCCCTACAGACTAACCTGACAGACTAAACTCAGTGTCCCTACAGGACTAGTACCTGACAGACTAAACTCAGTGTCCCTACAGGACTAGTACCTGACAGACTAAACTCAGTGTCCCTACAGGACTAGTACCTGACAGACTAAACTCAGTGTCCCTACAGGACTAGTACCTGACAGACTAAACTCAGTGTCCCTACAGGACTAGTACCTGACAGACTAAACTCAGTGTCCCTACAGGACTAGTACCTGACAGACTACTCAGTCCCTACAGGACTGACTAGTACCTGACAGACTAAACTCAGTGTCCCTACAGGACTAGTACCTGACAGACTAAACTCAGTGTCCCTACAGGACTAGTACCTGACAGACTAAACTCAGTGTCCCTACAGGACTAGTACCTGACAGACTAAACTCAGTGTCCCTACAGGACTAGTACCTGACAGACTAAACTCAGTGTCCCTACAGGACTAGTACCTGACAGACTAAACTCAGTGTCCCTACAGGACTAGTACCTGACAGACTAAACTCAGTGTCCCTACAGGACTAGTACCTGACAGACTAAACTCAGTGTCCATACAGGACTAGTACCTGACAGACTAAACTCAGTGTCCCTACAGGACTAGTACCTGACAGACTAAACTCAGTGTCCCTACAGGACTAGTACCTGACAGACTAAACTCAGTGTCCCTACAGGACGACTAGTACCTGACAGACTAAACTCAGTGTCCCTACAGGACTAGTACCTGACAGACTAAACTCAGTGTCCCTATAGATCGACTAGTACCTGACAGACTAAACTCAGTGTCCCTACAGGACTAGTACCTGACAGACTAAACTCAGTGTCCATACAGGACTAGTACCTGACAGACTGAACTCAGTGTCCCTACAGGACTAGTACCTGACAGGCGGCCACGTCCGGCCCTCCCAGCAACCTCTCTGGTCCAGTCAGATCCAGGTGCACTCTTGGTAACTGCAGAGGGAGGTCCTTGTCAGTGGAGGTGGATCGTGATTGGACGATACGGTCTCTGACCTGCGGTGGGGGCAGGAGAAAGAGGTGGTCCTAGTTTATCATAGAGAAAGAGAGAGTGTGTGTATTGGGCCATTTACACTGTGTAACATGGGAAGATATTCACATTCAACGGAAGGAAAGAGAGAGAAGCGGACGGGGACTCGAGTGACCAATCGATGCTCACCATAGATTACAAACCTTACTGGATTGGCCAACAATGGCTGTTGATACGTAGCACTAGCTACCTTGCACCCTTGTATAGTGTAAATGGCCAGTGTGTGTATGAATGTGTGGCTGTGTGTGTATGTGTGTGTATATGTGTGTATGTGTGTGGCTGTGTGTGTGGCTGCGTGTGCAGGTTTGTGTGTTAGTGCTTCTGTTTCAAGGACACACTGCTGAGCCAAAGGGAGTGGGAGGGGCCAAACCTCCGGGGAGTGGGAGGGGTCAAACCTCCGGGGAGTGGGAGGGGTCAAACCTCCGGGGAGTGGGAGGGGTCAAACCTCCGGGAGTGGCCATACCTCCTGGGAGTGGGAGGGGCCAAAACTCCGGGAGGGGGGAGGGGTCAAACCTCCTGGGAGAGGGAGGGGTCAAACCTCCTGGGAGAGGGAGGGGTCAAACCTCCGGGGAGGAGGGGTCAAACCTCCGGGGAGGAGGGGTCAAACCTCCGGGGAGGGGTCAAACCTCCGGGGAGGGGTCAAACCTCCGGGGAGTGGGAGGGGCCATACCTCCGGGAGTGGGAGGGGTCAAACCTCCTGGGAGGGGCCATACCTCCTGGGAGGGGAGGGGCCAAACCTCCGGGGAGTGGGAGGGGTCAAACCTCCGGGGAGTGGGAGGGGTCAAACCTCCGGGGAGGGGTCAAACCTCCGGGGAGGGGTCAAACCTCCGGGGAGTGGGAGGGGCCATACCTCCTGGGAGTGGGAGGGGCCATACCTCCGGGGAGTGGGAGGGGCCAAAACTCCGGGGAGGGGCCAAACCTCCTGGGAGAGGGAGGGGTCAAACCTCCTGGGAGAGGGAGGGGTCAAACCTCCCGGGAGGAGGGGTCAAACCTCCGGGGAGGAGGGGTCAAACCTCCGAGGAGGGGTCAAACCTCCGGGGAGGGGTCAAACCTCCGGGGAGTGGGAGGGGCCATACCTCCGGGGAGTGGGAGGGGTCAAACCTCCTGGGAGGGGCCATACCTCCTGGGAGTGGAGGGGTCAAACCTCCGGGGAGTGGGAGGGGTCAAACCTCCGGGGAGTGGGAGGGGTCAAACCTCCGGGGAGTGGTCAAACCTCCGGGGAGGGGTCAAACCTCCGGGGAGGGGTCAAACCTCCGGGGAGGGGTCAAACCTCCGGGGAGTGGGAGGGGCCATACCTCCTGGGAGTGGGAGGGGCCATACCTCCGGGGAGTGGGAGGGGCCTCTCTATTTAAACACCACCCAGTGTTGCTCACCTCTCTATTTAAACACCACCCACCCAGTGTTGCTCACCTCTCTATTTAAACATCACCCAGTGTTGCTCACCTCTCTATATAAACACCACCCACCCAGTGTTGCTCACCTCTCTATTTAAACACCACCCACCCAGTGTTGCTCACCTCTCTATTTAAACACCACCCACCCAGTGTTGCTCACCTCTCTATTTAAACACCACCCACCCAGTGTTGCTCACCTCTCTATTTAAACACCACCCACCCAGTGTTGCTCACCTCTCTATTTAAACACCACCCACCCAGTGTTGCTCACCTCTCTATATAAACACCACCCACCCAGTGTTGCTCACCTCTCTATTTAAACACCACCCACCCAGTGTTGCTCACCTCTCTATATAAACACCACCCAGTGTTGCTCACCTCTCTATTTAAACACCACCCACCCAGTGTTGCTCACCTCTCTATATAAACACCACCCACCCAGTGTTGCTCACCTCTCTATATAAACACCACCCACCCAGTGTTGCTCACCTCTCTATATAAACACCACCCACCCAGTGTTGCTCACCTCTCTATATAAACACCACCCACCCAGTGTTGCTCACCTCTCTATATAAACACCACCCACCCAGTGTTGCTCACCTCTCTATATAAACACCACCCAGTGTTGCTCACCTCTCTATATAAACACCACCCACCCAGTGTTGCTCACCTCTCTGTAGCTGCTCTCTACTGCTCTCATGTAGCTGGCCAGGGAGTCCTTGCGCCTAGAGAGAGACAGAGAGAAAGACAGACAAAGAGACAGAGAGACAGACAGAGATCAGTCAGCATTACAATGGCAAGCTAATGCCACAGTCATCATCGGCTTTTAGACCCTACAGTACATATACATTAAAATCCCCTTTACTGGGTCAAGACCCTACAGTACATGATCATTATTGGGTCAAGACCCTACAGTACATGAACATTATTGGGTCAAGACCCTACAGTACATGATCATTATTGGGTCAAGACCCTACAGTACATGATCATTATTGGGTCAAGACCCTACAGTACATGATCATTATTGGGTCAAGACCCTACAGTACATGATCATTATTGGGTCAAGACCCTACAGTACATGATCATTATTGGGTCAAGACCCTACAGTACATGAACATTATTGGGTCAAGACCCTACAGTACATGATCATTATTGGGTCAAGACCCTACAGTACATGAAGACCCTACAGTACATGATCATTATTGGGTCAAGACCCTACAGTACATGATCATTATTGGGTCAAGACCCTCAGTACATGATCATTATTGGGTCAAGACCCTACAGTACATGATCATTATTGGGTCAAGACCCTACAGTACATGATCATTATTGGGTCAAGACCCTACAGTACATGATCATTATTGGGTCAAGACCCTACAGTACATGATCATTATTGGGTCAAGACCCTACAGTACATGATCATTATTGGGTCAAGACCCTACAGTACATGAACATTATTGGGTCAAGACCCTACAGTACATGATCATTCAACCCTCAGAAGTCACGAGACACACAACACGCTCGTGTACCAGCCTGTAAGAAGAAAAAATGCTAGTTTTGAGAGGGTGCAAAAGGACAACTCTAGATCCCGTAATTCTCAACAGAGCACAGCGCCCCCTGAAGGTCACATGTCCATTACATACCAAGACAGTTTACCTATATATATTCAAGGCTGTCTATTTTCCACCACAGACCGATGCTGGCAATAAGACAGCGCTTAACGAGCTGTATACGGCCATAAAGCAAAAAAGAATATGCTCGTCCAGAGACAGTGCTCCTCCTAGTGGCCGGTGACGAAAGCAGGAAAACTTCAATCCTTTTTATGAACTCATTTCCACCGGCTAAGACGCTCGTCGGACGTGGCAGGGCTTGAAAACTATCACGGATTACAAAGGGAAACCCAGCCGCAAGCTGCCCAGTGACGCGAGCCTACCAGACAAAATAAAATACCTTCTATGCTCGCTTCGAGGCTGGCAACACTGAAGCATGCATGAGAGCACCAGCTGTTCCGGACAACTGTGATAATGCTCTCCATAGCCGATGTGTGTAAGACCTTTAAACAGGTCAACATTCACAAGGCCGCAGGGACAGACGGATTACCAGGACTTGAACTCAAAGCAGGCGCTGACCAACTGGCAAGTGTCTTCACTGACATTTTCAACCTCTCCCTGACTGTAATACCAACATGTTTTAAGCAGACCAACATCGTACCTGTGCCCAAGAACGCAAGGGTAACCTGTGTAGATAACTACCGACCTGTAGCCCTCACGTCTGCAGCTATGAAATGCTTTGAAAGGCTGGTCATGGCTCACAGCAACACCATCATCCCAGAAACCTTAGACCCACTCCAATTTGCATACCACCCCAACAGATCCACAGATGACGCAATCTCTATTACACTGCCATTTCCCACCTGGACAAAAGGAACACCTATGTGAGAATGCTGTTCATTGACTACAGCTCAGGGTTCAACACCATAGTACCTGCAAAGGACCCTGGGACTAAACATCTCCCTCTGCAACTGGATCCTGGACTTCCTGACGGGCCTCCCCCTGGTGGTGAGGGTAGGCAACAACACAACCGCCATATTGACCCTCAACACGGGATCCCCTCAGGGGTGGGTGCTCAGTCCCCTCCTGTACTCCCTGTTCACCTATGACTGCGTGGCCGCGCACGACTCCAACACCATAATTAAGTTTGCTGATGACACAACGGTGGTAGGCCTGTTAACAGAAGACGACTCCTATAGGGAGGAAGTCAGAGACCTGGCAGTGTGGTGCCAGGACAACAACCTCTCCCTCAACGTCACCAAGACAAAGGAGCTGATGTTGGACTACAGGAAAAGGAAGGCCGAGCACGGCGCCTTCCACATCGACGGGGCTGTAGTGGAGCATGTCGAGAGCTTCCAGTTCCTCGGTGTCCACATCACTAAGGAATCATCATGATTCACACACACCCACATAGTTGTGAAGAAGGCACGACAACGCCTCTTCCACCTCAGGAGGCTGAAAAGATTTGACATGGGCCCTCAAATCATCAAAACGTTCTACAGCTGCACCATCGAGAGCATCTTGACTGGCTACATCACCACTTGATATGGCATGTGCTTGGCATCTGACCACAAGGCGCTACAGAGGGTAGTGCGTACGGCCCAGTACATGACTGGGGCCGAACTCCCTGCCATCCAGGACCTCTATACCAGGCGGTGTCAGAGGAAGGCCCTATAAATTGTTAAAGACTCCAGCCACCCAAGTCACAGACTGTCCTCTCTGCTACCGCACGGCAAGTGGTACAGATGCACCAAGTCCCACATCAATTTGTATACAGCCCCAACAGAGCTATAGATGAAGCAGGGTGCTCTCCACCCTGCCCTCACCCACCTGGATGAGGAACACCTATGTGACGAATGCTGTTCATTGGCTAAAGCTCAGCGTTCAACACTATTGTCCACTCCAAGCTTGTCACCGGCAACGATGAGACAGCATACAGGGAGGAGGTTAGTGACCTGGCAGTGTGGTGGCAGAACAACGACCTCTCCCTCAACGTCAGTAAGACCAAGGAGCTGATTGTGGACTACAGGAAATGGGTGGGAGAGCGTGTGTAGGGTATAGTGTGTAGGGTATAGTGTGTAGGGTATAGTGTGTAGGGTATAGTGTGTAGGGTATAGTGTGTAGGGTATAGTGTTTAGGGTGCAGTGCGTAGGGTATAGTGTGTAGGGTATAGTGTGTAGGGTATAGTGTGTAGGGTATAGTGTGTAGTGTATAGTGTGTAGGGTATAGTGTGTAGGGTATAGTGTGTAGGGTATAGTGTTTAGGGTATAGTGTGTAGGGTATAGTGTGTAGGGTATAGTGTTTAGGGTATAGTGTGTAGGGTATAGTGTGTAGGGTATAGTGTTTAGGGTATAGTGTGTAGGGTATAGTGTGTAGGGTATAGTGTGTAGGGTGCTAGTGTTTAGGGTATAGTGTGTAGGGTATAGTGTGTAGGGTATAGTGTGTAGGGTATAGTGTTTAGGGTATAGTGTGTAGGGTATAGTGTGTAGGGTATAGTGTGTAGGGTATAGTGTGTAGGGTATAGTGTGTAGGGTATAGTGTTTAGGGTGCAGTGTGTAGGGTATAGTGTGTAGGGTATAGTGTGTAGGGTATAGTGTGTAGGGTATAGTGTGTAGGGTATAGTGTGTAGGGTATAGTGTTTAGGGTATAGTGTGTAGGGTATAGGGTATAGTGTGTAGGGTGCTAGTGTTTAGGGTATAGTGTGTAGGGTATAGTGTGTAGGGTATAGTGTTTAGGGTGCAGTGTGTAGGGTATAGTGTGTAGGGTATAGTGTAGGGTATAGTGTTTAGGGTATAGTGTATAGGGTATAGTGTGTAGGGTATAGTGTGTAGGGTATAGTGTTTAGGGTATAGTGTGTAGGGTATAGTGTGTAGGGTATAGTGTTTAGGGTATAGTGTGTAGGGTATAGTGTGTAGGGTATAGTGTGTAGGGTATAGTGTTTAGGGTGCAGTGTGTAGGGTATAGTGTGTAGGGTATAGTGTGTAGGGTATAGTGTGTAGGGTATAGTGTTTAGGGTGCAGTGTGTAGGGTATAGTGTGTAGGGTATAGTGTTTAGGGTGCAGTGTGTAGGGTATAGTGTGTAGGGTATAGTGTGTAGGGTATAGTGTGTAGGGTATAGTGTTTAGGGTGCAGTGTGTAGGGTATAGTGTGTAGGGTATAGTGTGTAGGGTATAGTGTGTAGGGTATAGTGTGTAGGGTATAGTGTGTAGGGTGCAGTGTGTAGGGTATAGTGTGTAGGGTATAGTGTGTAGGGTATAGTGTGTAGGGTATAGTGTGTAGGGTATAGTGTTTAGGGTATAGTGTGTAGGGTATAGTGTGTAGGGTATAGTGTGTAGGGTATAGTGTTTAGGGTGCAGTCTGTAGGGTATAGTGTGTAGGGTATAGTGTTTAGGGTATAGTGTGTAGGGTATAGTGTTTAGGGTGCAGTGTGTAGGGTATAGTGTGTAGGGTATAGTGTTTAGGGTGCAGTGTGTAGGGTATAGTGTGTAGGGTATAGTGTGTAGGGTATAGTGTTTAGGGTATAGTGTTTAGGGTATAGTGTGTAGGGTATAGTGTGTAGGGTATAGTGTGTAGGGTATAGTGTGTAGGGTATAGTGTGTAGGGTGCAGTGTGTAGGGTATAGTGTGTAGAGTATAGTGTGTAGGGTATAGTGTGTAGGGTATAGTGTGTAGGGTATAGTGTGTAGGGTATAGTGTGTAGGGTATAGTGTTTAGGGTATAGTGTGTAGGGTATAGTGTGTAGGGTATAGTGTGTAGGGTATAGTGTTTAGGGTGCAGTGTGTAGGGTATAGTGTGTAGGGTATAGTGTGTAGGGTATAGTGTGTAGGGTATAGTGTGTAGGGTATAGTGTTTAGGGTGCAGTGTGTAGGGTATAGTGTGTAGGGTATAGTGTGTAGGGTATAGTGTGTAGGGTATAGTGTGTAGGGTATAGTGTGTAGGGTATAGTGTTTAGGGTATAGTGTGTAGGGTATAGGGTATAGTGTGTAGGGTGCTAGTGTTTAGGGTATAGTGTGTAGGGTATAGTGTGTAGGGTATAGTGTTTAGGGTGCAGTGTGTAGGGTATAGTGTGTAGGGTATAGTGTGTAGGGTATAGTGTTTAGGGTATAGTGTATAGGGTATAGTGTGTAGGGTATAGTGTGTAGGGTATAGTGTTTAGGGTATAGTGTGTAGGGTATAGTGTGTAGGGTATAGTGTTTAGGGTATAGTGTGTAGGGTATAGTGTGTAGGGTATAGTGTGTAGGGTATAGTGTTTAGGGTGCAGTGTGTAGGGTATAGTGTGTAGGGTATAGTGTGTAGGGTATAGTGTGTAGGGTATAGTGTTTAGGGTGCAGTGTGTAGGGTATAGTGTGTAGGGTATAGTGTTTAGGGTGCAGTGTGTAGGGTATAGTGTGTAGGGTATAGTGTGTAGGGTATAGTGTGTAGGGTATAGTGTTTAGGGTGCAGTGTGTAGGGTATAGTGTGTAGGGTATAGTGTGTAGGGTATAGTGTGTAGGGTATAGTGTGTAGGGTATAGTGTGTAGGGTGCAGTGTGTAGGGTATAGTGTGTAGGGTATAGTGTGTAGGGTATAGTGTGTAGGGTATAGTGTGTAGGGTATAGTGTTTAGGGTATAGTGTGTAGGGTATAGTGTGTAGGGTATAGTGTGTAGGGTATAGTGTTTAGGGTGCAGTCTGTAGGGTATAGTGTGTAGGGTATAGTGTTTAGGGTATAGTGTGTAGGGTATAGTGTTTAGGGTGCAGTGTGTAGGGTATAGTGTGTAGGGTATAGTGTTTAGGTGCAGGTGCAGTGTGTAGGGTATAGTGTGTAGGGTATAGTGTGTAGGGTATAGTGTTTAGGGTATAGTGTTTAGGGTATAGTGTGTAGGGTATAGTGTGTAGGGTATAGTGTGTAGGGTATAGTGTGTAGGGTATAGTGTGTAGGGTGCAGTGTGTAGGGTATAGTGTGTAGAGTATAGTGTGTAGGGTATAGTGTGTAGGGTATAGTGTGTAGGGTATAGTGTGTAGGGTATAGTGTGTAGGGTATAGTGTTTAGGGTATAGTGTGTAGGGTATAGTGTGTAGGGTATAGTGTGTAGGGTATAGTGTTTAGGGTGCAGTGTGTAGGGTATAGTGTGTAGGGTATAGTGTGTAGGGTATAGTGTGTAGGGTATAGTGTGTAGGGTATAGTGTTTAGGGTGCAGTGTGTAGGGTATAGTGTGTAGGGTATAGTGTTTAGGGTGCAGTGTGTAGGGTATAGTGTGTAGGGTATAGTGTGTAGGGTATAGTGTGTAGGGTATAGTGTTTAGGGTGCAGTGTGTAGGGTATAGTGTGTAGGGTATAGTGTGTAGGGTATAGTGTGTAGGGTGCAGTGTGTAGGGTATAGTGTGTAGGGTATAGTGTGTAGGGTATAGTGTGTAGGGTATAGTGTGTAGGGTATAGTGTGTAGGGTATAGTGTGTAGGGTATAGTGTGTAGGGTATAGTGTGTAGGGTATAGTGTTTAGGGTATAGTGTGTAGGGTATAGTGTTTAGGGTATAGTGTGTAGGGTATAGTGTGTAGGGTATAGTGTTTAGGGTATAGTGTTTAGGGTATAGTGTGTAGGGTATAGTGTGTAGGGTATAGTGTGTAGGGTGCTAGTGTTTAGGGTATAGTGTGTAGGGTATAGTGTGTAGGGTATAGTGTGTAGGGTATAGTGTTTAGGGTATAGTGTGTAGGGTATAGTGTGTAGGGTATAGTGTGTAGGGTATAGTGTGTAGGGTATAGTGTGTAGGGTATAGTGTTTAGGGTGCAGTGTGTAGGGTATAGTGTGTAGGGTATAGTGTGTAGGGTATAGTGTGTAGGGTATAGTGTGTAGGGTATAGTGTGTAGGGTATAGTGTGTAGGGTATAGTGTTTAGGGTATAGTGTGTAGGGTATAGGGTATAGTGTGTAGGGTGCTAGTGTTTAGGGTATAGTGTGTAGGGTATAGTGTGTAGGGTATAGTGTTTAGGGTGCAGTGTGTAGGGTATAGTGTGTAGGGTATAGTGTGTAGGGTATAGTGTTTAGGGTATAGTGTATAGGGTATAGTGTGTAGGGTATAGTGTGTAGGGTATAGTGTTTAGGGTATAGTGTGTAGGGTATAGTGTGTAGGGTATAGTGTTTAGGGTATAGTGTGTAGGGTATAGTGTGTAGGGTATAGTGTGTAGGGTATAGTGTTTAGGGTGCAGTGTGTAGGGTATAGTGTGTAGGGTATAGTGTGTAGGGTATAGTGTGTAGGGTATAGTGTTTAGGGTGCAGTGTGTAGGGTATAGTGTGTAGGGTATAGTGTTTAGGGTGCAGTGTGTAGGGTATAGTGTGTAGGGTATAGTGTGTAGGGTATAGTGTGTAGGGTATAGTGTTTAGGGTGCAGTGTGTAGGGTATAGTGTGTAGGGTATAGTGTGTAGGGTATAGTGTGTAGGGTATAGTGTGTAGGGTATAGTGTGTAGGGTATAGTGTGTAGGGTGCAGTGTGTAGGGTATAGTGTGTAGGGTATAGTGTGTAGGGTATAGTGTGTAGGGTATAGTGTGTAGGGTATAGTGTTTAGGGTATAGTGTGTAGGGTATAGTGTGTAGGGTATAGTGTGTAGGGTATAGTGTTTAGGGTGCAGTGTGTAGGGTATAGTGTGTAGGGTATAGTGTTTAGGGTATAGTGTGTAGGGTATAGTGTTTAGGGTGCAGTGTGTAGGGTATAGTGTGTAGGGTATAGTGTTTAGGGTGCAGTGTGTAGGGTATAGTGTGTAGGGTATAGTGTGTAGGGTATAGTGTTTAGGGTATAGTGTTTAGGGTATAGTGTGTAGGGTATAGTGTGTAGGGTATAGTGTGTAGGGTATAGTGTGTAGGGTATAGTGTGTAGGGTATAGTGTGTAGGGTGCAGTGTGTAGGGTATAGTGTGTAGAGTATAGTGTGTAGGGTATAGTGTGTAGGGTATAGTGTGTAGGGTATAGTGTGTAGGGTATAGTGTGTAGGGTATAGTGTTTAGGGTATAGTGTGTAGGGTATAGTGTGTAGGGTATAGTGTGTAGGGTATAGTGTTTAGGGTGCAGTGTGTAGGGTATAGTGTGTAGGGTATAGTGTGTAGGGTATAGTGTGTAGGGTATAGTGTGTAGGGTATAGTGTTTAGGGTGCAGTGTGTAGGGTATAGTGTGTAGGGTATAGTGTTTAGGGTGCAGTGTGTAGGGTATAGTGTGTAGGGTATAGTGTGTAGGGTATAGTGTGTAGGGTATAGTGTTTAGGGTGCAGTGTGTAGGGTATAGTGTGTAGGGTATAGTGTGTAGGGTATAGTGTGTAGGGTGCAGTGTGTAGGGTATAGTGTGTAGGGTATAGTGTGTAGGGTATAGTGTGTAGGGTATAGTGTGTAGGGTATAGTGTGTAGGGTATAGTGTGTAGGGTATAGTGTGTAGGGTATAGTGTGTAGGGTATAGTGTTTAGGGTATAGTGTGTAGGGTATAGTGTGTAGGGTATAGTGTGTAGGGTATAGTGTGTAGGGTATAGTGTTTAGGGTATAGTGTGTAGGGTGCTAGTGTTTAGGGTATAGTGTTTAGGGTGCTAGTGTTTAGGGTATAGTGTTTAGGGTGCTAGTGTTTAGGGTATAGTGTTTAGGGTATAGTGTGTAGGGTGCTAGTGTTTAGGGTATAGTGTTTAGGGTATAGTGTGTAGGGTGCTAGTGTTTAGGGTATAGTGTTTAGGGTATAGTGTGTAGGGTGCTAGTGTGTAGGGTGCTAGTGTTTAGGGTATAGTGTGTAGGGTGCTAGTGTTTAGGGTATAGTGTTTAGGGTATAGTGTGTAGGGTGCTAGTGTGTAGGGTGCTAGTGTTTAGGGTATAGTGTTTAGGGTATAGTGTGT